>NC_086445.1:217633887-217945887 GCF_028390025.1 Pseudophryne corroboree
ACGGCTTGACACCTGTTGTCCGCATTTCTGTTGAAATAGTTCCACACCGAAGAGCTGATTTTTTTGGTATTTTCACCAGGCATGTCAACGGCCATATTCCTCCCACGGACAACAGGTGTCTCCCCGGGTGCCTGACTTAAACAAACCACCTCACCATCAGAATCCTCCTGGTCAATTTCCTCCCCAGCGCCAGCAACACCCATATCCTCCTCATCCTGGTGTACTTCAACACTGACATCTTCAATCTGACTATCAGGAACTGGACTGCGGGTGCTCCTTCCAGCACTTGCAGGGGGCGTGCAAATGGTGGAAGGCGCATGCTCTTCACGTCCAGTGTTGGGAAGGTCAGGCATCGCAACTGACACAATTGGACTCTCCTTGTGGATTTGGGATTTCGAAGAACGCACAGTTCTTTGCGGTGCTACTGCTTTTGCCAGCTTGAGTCTTTTCATTTTTCTAGCGAGAGGCTGAGTGCCTCCATCCTCATGTGAAGCTGAACCACTAGCCATGAACATAGGCCAGGGCCTCAGCCGTTCCTTGCCACTCCGTGTGGTAAATGGCATATTGGCAAGTTTACGCTTCTCCTCCGACAATTTTATTTTAGGTTTTGGAGTCCTTTTTTTACTGATATTTGGTGTTTTGGATTTGACATGCTCTGTACTATGACATTGGGCATCGGCCTTGGCAGACGACGTTGCTGGCATTTCATCGTCTCGGCCATGACTAGTGGCAGCAGCTTCAGCACGAGGTGGAAGTGGATCTTGATCTTTCCCTAATTTTGGAACCTCAACATTTTTGTTCTCCATATTTTAATAGGCACAAATAAAAGGCACCTCAGGTAAACAATGGAGATGGATGGATACTAGTATACAATTATGGACGGACTGCCGAGTGCCGACACAGAGGTAGCTACAGCCGTGAACTACCGTACTGTACTGTGTCTGCTGCTAATATAGACTGGTTGATAAAGAGATGTAGTAGTATGTATGTATAAAGAAGAAAGAAAAAAAAACCACGGGTAGGTGGTATACAATTATGGACGGACTGCCGAGTGCCGACACAGAGGTAGCTACAGCCGTGAACTACCGTACTGTACTGTGTCTGCTGCTAATATAGACTGGTTGATAAAGAGATGTAGTAGTATGTATGTATAAAGAAGAAAGAAAAAAAAACCTCGGGTAGGTGGTATACAATTATGGACGGACTGCCGAGTGCCGACACAGAGGTAGCTACAGCCGTGGACTACCGTACTGTACTGTGTCTGCTGCTAATATAGACTGGTTGATAAAGAGATGTAGTAGTATGTATGTATAAAGAAGAAAGAAAAAAAAACCACGGGTAGGTGGTATACAATTATGGACGGACTGCCGAGTGCCGACACAGAGGTAGCTACAGCCGTGAACTACCGTACTGTGTCTGCTGCTAATATAGACTGGTTGATAAAGAGATGTAGTAGTATGTATGTATAAAGAAGAAAGAAAAAAAAACCACGGGTAGGTGGTATACAATTATGGACGGACTGCCGAGTGCCGACACAGAGGTAGCTACAGCCGTGAACTACCGTACTGTGTCTGCTGCTAATATAGACTGGTTGATAAAGAGATGTAGTAGTATGTATGTATAAAGAAGAAAGAAAGAAAAACCACGGGTAAGTGGTATACAATTATGGACGGACTGCCGAGTGCCGACACAGAGGTAGCCACAGCCGTGAACTACCGTACTGTACTGTGTCTGCTGCTAATATAGACTGGTTGATAAAGAGATGTAGTAGTATGTATGTATAAAGAAGAAAGAAAAAAAAACCACGGGTAGGTGGTATACAATTATGGACGGACTGCCGAGTGCCGACACAGAGGTAGCTACAGCCGTGAACTACCGTACTGTACTGTGTCTGCTGCTAATATAGACTGGTTGATAAAGAGATGTAGTAGTATGTATGTATAAAGAAGAAAGAAAAAAAAACCACGGGTAGGTGGTATACAATTATGGACGGACTGCCGAGTGCCGACACAGAGGTAGCTACAGCCGTGAACTACCGTACTGTGTCTGCTGCTAATATAGACTGGTTGATAAAGAGATGTAGTAGTATGTATGTATAAAGAAGAAAGAAAAAAAAAACCACGGGTAGGTGGTATACAATTATGGACGGACTGCCGAGTGCCGACACAGAGGTAGCTACAGCCGTGAACTACCGTACTGTACTGTGTCTGCTGCTAATATAGACTGGTTGATAAAGAGATGTAGTAGTATGTATGTATAAAGAAGAAAGAAAAAAAAACCACGGGTAGGTGGTATACAATTATGGACGGACTGCCGAGTGCCGACACAGAGGTAGCTACAGCCGTGAACTACCGTACTGTGTCTGCTGCTAATATAGACTGGTTGATAAAGAGATGTAGTAGTATGTATGTATAAAGAAGAAAGAAAAAAAAACCTCGGGTAGGTGGTATACAATTATGGATGGACTGCCGAGTGCCGACACAGAGGTAGCTACAGCCGTGAACTACCGTACTGTGTCTGCTGCGACTGGATGATAAATAATGATATAAAAAATATATATATATCACTACTGCAGCCGGACAGGTATATATTATATAATGACGGACCTGCTGGACACTGTCTGTCAGCAGAATGAGTTTTTTATAGAATAAAAAAAAAAACACCACACAAGTGAAGTCACACGACGAGTGTTTAACTTTTTCAGGCAATCACACAATATAGTATACTACTAACTAACTATACTGGTGGTCAGTGTGGTCAGGTCACTGGTCAGTCACACTGGCAGTGGCACTCCTGCAGCAAAAGTGTGCACTGTTTAATTTTAATATAATATGTACTCCTGGCTCCTGCTATAACCTATAACTATTAACTGGCACTGCAGTGCTCCCCAGTCTCCCCCACAATTATAAGCTGTGTGAGCTGAGCACAGTCAGATATATATACATAGATGATGCAGCACACTGGGCTGAGCAGTGCACACAGATATGGTATGTGACTGAGTCACTGTGTGTATCGTTTTTTTCAGGCAGAGAACGGATATATTAAATAAAACTGCACTGTCTGGTGGTCACTGTGGTCAGTCACTAGTAAACTCTGCACTCTCTACACTTCTACAGTACTCCTAAGCTCCAGTAAATCAGGTCAATCTCTCTCTCTCTCTCTCTCTCTTCTAATCTAAATGGAGAGGACGCCAGCCACGTCCTCTCCCTATCAATCTCAATGCACGTGTGAAAATGGCGGCGACGCGCGGCTCCTTATATAGAATCCGAGTCTCGCGAGAATCCGACAGCGTCATGATGACGTTCGGGCGCGCTCGGGTTAACCGAGCAAGGCGGGAAGATCCGAGTCGCTCGGACCCGTGAAAAAAAAACATGAAGTTCGTGCGGGTTCGGATTCAGAGAAACCGAACCCGCTCATCTCTAGTTTGAACTCGAATGGTATCGGGTGCATTTTACTGCAACTTTTTGAATCCTGATACGATCATTCACTAAGCTGCCGAGTTTTGCACAATCGTTTTCTCCGATGTCGATGTGATTCGTAATATCAGGCAGTGTTTTACGGGAGTGATGAGTAAAACACTGCCTGACAAAACACAAGGAATCCCGGCCGTATCTGTGAGATCCGTGCAGGGCTTCATTGTGTACCTTAAAAAGTTGATTAAAGTCTTAAAAATTCTGAAAAAAATTGCGTGGGGTCCCCCCTCCTAAGCACAACCAGCCTCGGGCTCTTTGAGCCGGTCCTGGTTGAAAAAATATGGGGGGGAAAATGACAGGGGTTCCCCCATATTTAATCAACCAGCACCGGGCTCTGCGCCTGGTCCTGGTTCCAAAAATACGGGGGACAAAAAGCGTAGGGGTCCCCCGTATTTTTGAAACCAGCACCGCGCTCCACTAGCCAGGTACATAATGCCACAGCCGGGGGACACTTTTATACTGGTCCCTGCGGCCCTGGCATTACATACCCAACTAGTCACCCCTGGCCGTGGTACCCTGGAGGAGTGGGAACCCCTTAAATCAAGGGGTCCCCCCCTCCAGCCACCCAAGGGCCAGGGGTGAAGCCCGAGGTTGTCCCCCCATCCAAGGGCGGCGGATGGGGGGCTGATAGCCTTGTGAAAAAATTTGAACATTGTTTTTAGTAGCAGTACTACAAGTCCCAGCAAGCCTCCCCCGCAAGCTGGTACTTGGAGAACCACAAGTACCAGCATGCGGTGGAAAACCAGGCCCGCTGGTACCTGTAGTACTACTACTAAAAAAATACCCCCAAAAAAACAGGACACACACACCGTGAAAGTATAAGTTTATTACATACATGCACACCTCCATACACACATACTTACCTATGTTCCCACGAGGCTCGGCCCTCTTCTCCATGTAGAATCCTCGGGGTACCTGTGAAAAAAATTATACTCACATGATCCAGTGTAGAATCAGACCTTTGTATAATCCACGTACTTGGCAAAATAATAAAACGGAAACGCGACCACGCACATGGGACCCCTTTCCCCGACTGCCAGGACCCCCCTGACTCCTGTCAAAGAGGGTCCCTTCTGCCTATCAGGGAGCGCCACGTTGTAGCACCCTCCTGATTGGCTGTGTGCTCCTGTAGTGTCTGTCAGGCAGCACACTGCACAGATACAATGTAGCGCCTATGCGCTCCATTGTAGCCAATGGTGGGAACTTTGCGGTCAGCGGTGAGGTTACTTTCGGTCAACCGCTGACCGCAAAGTTCCCACCATTGGATACAATGTAGCGCCTATGCGCTACATTGTATCTTCAGTGCGAAGCCTGACTGTCAGCTCAGGAGCGCACAGCCAATCAGGAGAGTGCCATGACGTGGCGCTCCCTGATTGGCTGAAGGGACCCTCTTTGACAGGAGTCACGGGGGGTCCCACCAGTCGGGGAAAGGGGTCCCATGTGTAAACATGGGACCCCTTTCAGTGCGTGGATCGGGTTTTTCGGTTTGTTTGTTTTTGCCAAGTACGTGGATTACAAACAGGACACAAGCTACACTGGATTATGTGAGTATAATTTTATTCACAGGTACCCCGAGGATTCTACATGGAGAAGTGGAGCGAGCCTCGTGTGAACATAGGTAAGTATGTGTGTGTGTAGGTGTGCATGTATGTAATAAAGTTTTACTGTCACGGTGTGTGTGTTCTGTTTTTTGTTGGGTATTTTTTTTGCAGTAGTACTACAGGTACCAGCGGGCCCATTTTTCCACTGCATGCTGGTACTTGTGTTTCTCCAAGTACCAGCTTGCAGGGAGGCTTGCTGGGACTTGTAGTACTGCTACAAAAAACAATATTCTTATTTTTACACTTGGCTATCAGCCCCCCATCCGCCGCCCTCGGATGGGGGGGACAGCCTCGGGCTTCACCCCTGGCCCTTGGGTGGCTGGAGGGGGGGTCCCCTTGATTTAAGGGATACCCACTCCTCCAGGGTACCCCGGCCAGGGGTGACTAGTTAGTGATTTAATGCCAGGGCCGCAGGGACCTATATAAAAGTGTCTCCTGGCTGTGGCATTATCTCTCTGACTAGTGGAGCCCGGTGCTGGTTCAAAAAATACGGGGGACCCCTACGCTTTTTGTCCCCCGTATTTTTTGCACCAGGACCAGGCGCAGAGCCCAGTGCTGGTTGTTCAAATATGGGGGAACCCCTGTCAATTTTTCCACCATATTTTTTCAACCAGGACCGGCTCAAAGAGCCCGAGGCTGGTTTGGCTTAGGAGGGGGGACCCCACGAAAAAAAAATTTCAAGTTTTTACAGTAAACAGACCCTTTCCCATAGATAACCATGCATAGATCTCACTGATCCGTGCATGATTATCCAAATTCGCCTGGAAAAAGCAGGTCTATTTTTTTGCTGCTTTTTTTAACTAATCGCAAAAAAATACACCCGCACTTGAGCACTCAGAGACTAACACCCAAATACAAATGAATAGTGAATACCCGCATTGTATGAAATAACAGCCGCGTTTGACCGATGGTCTATTCATTTGTATTTCTGGACTTTGCCGTTCAAACCATTACGAATGGCTCAAACACTGCCTAGATTTGTGCTTAGTGAATTCCCGTGTTGGGACTTAGAAAAAAAAACACAAATCGGTCAAACTCGGATTATTAGTAAATATTGGCCATTGAGTGTACATATTGATCTTTTTTTTTTTACAAATTATCTGGCTGGGATTGAACTGCTGGGATTGAGGGGATTGATTTGCATGCATGGATGACTGACAACCTGATTCAAACCACTATGGGTGCGTGCATCATTCATCGTTTGCTGTGTACACACTTGAATGATTTGAATGATCTGAACGATTTGACCGTTCGCAACTGTAGTTATCGCTGAAATCTATGGAAAAAATCTTCTAGTGTGAATGGGCCTTACAAAATGTAATGGGCCCTATGAGATTGCCCATATTGGCATGCATGTATAAACGAGCCGGCACCAACGATGAACGAGCGCAAGGCCGCGCATCGTTCATCGTTGGTGCATACACACTGAAAGATATGAACGATATCTCGTTCATTAATGAATGAGATTGTTCATATCTTTCAGTGTAATCGCTAAGTGTGTTGGGCCCATAAGTGTATGGAACCAACTGCTAGCAAAGTTCCTGAAGAAACTTAGTATGATATTCAGACCATAAGAACCATTTAAGTATGGGGAACTTGGTAGACACAGAATACTTGAAGACTAGGTTTTCCATTTGGTGACTATGTTGGATTCTAGAGATAAGTTTTGATAGGGGAGAGGGTCAGATCTCTTGGAGTATTAGGCCAGAGCTGCTGTCATACTGATTAAGATATGTCCAATCACGTATTTCTTATGTCGTTGTACTGACAGGGGGGAGTGGTGTAAAAGTGTGATTTCATGGAGGCGAGGAAGGGAGTCTGCAGATACCTGCTTAATCAAATTTAAAACATCAACCCATAGCAACTGAGTCATAGTACACTGTAAAAAAAAAAATTTTCAGAGTGCCCTCCATCCCCCATTTCCATCAGCAGAATTTAGAGGATTCTGGCCAGATTTTATGTAGTGTAGCTGGAGTATGGTATAAACCGTATATAAGTATTTTTCTGAGTGGTTTAAACATTTGGACATCTTAAAAAATGTTTGTAAACTGCCCAATCTGCCTTCCATTTAGTTTGTATTACTAACCTTTTGTCTTCTAGAGAGGACAAAAGAGTTCTGTACCACACAGAGATACCACTTTTATGGTTCAACCAAGAGAATTTGGAGGCTCTATAAGAAGGAAGAAGGCTAAGGGTTGTGAACCAGCAGTGTAAGAAGATATCTAATGTCTAATTTGAGGATATTTGTAAAAGTCGTTAGAGGGAAGGGTATATTGCTCCCGAAGTTGGACTAATGATTTAAGTTGTCGGTTGTCATACACTTCCTGCTCTGTCAATTATACCTCGTTCTGCCAAGCTACATAGAGACAAATTGGGTATTAAATTTGAGACTGCTAAAACATAGATATTAGAAGATGGAATTAAAAACTTGCCATAGAGTTTAATCAGTTTGTCCCAGACATTTAAAGAATCTGATACACTCATCAACAGAAGATCTGGTAAGGGGAAAGGCATACATGTGGAGCTTTCAATATCGACCCAGGGTTTAGTATGGGAGGCGGCAAGCTAGTCCCTTAGTAGATCTAGTAGGCAAGCCTGTTGGTATAGTTTGAGATTAGGAGCAGCCAAATCAGTCTTAGGTTGAGATCTGAGCCCTAAACATTTTGGGTCTTTTATTTTTCCAGAGAAAAGTAAAGGTAATTGCATAAAATTTGGTTAATAAATGAACAGGAATTATATATGGTATAGCCCGGACAAGATAAAGAATTTTGGGGAGTAACATAATTTTTACCGAAGACAGACATCCTAATTAGGAAAATTCATAATTAGCCCAGTTCTTAGTAAATTTAGTGAATTCAAGAAGTAATGATTGGTAGTTACAAGGAATCACATTCTGCAGTAAAACAGGAATCTATATTAATATTTAGTTTTATAGTTTTTTTTTAGTCTGGTTTCAGCACAGTAATTTTTATACATATGTTGTTTCTTTTATATGTATATTGTATTAAAATAAATGTTGGGTATATTTTAACTCAGACAAAGGAAACATTTTTTATCTCAAACCCGCACTCCAACTCAATGGTGCTGCAGCACCTGCTGAAGTGGTCACCTCTACTCCAAAAAGTCCACAATACCAGATCACAATTTGCAGATGCGCGCTCCTTCTGGAATAAATCTGGATATATTATCACTGTGGATCTTCAATAAGAAATCGAAATGGAAGAAATCGCACAGTCCCAGACAAAATTGAACTCAGTCTCATATGGAAGTCCTCTTATACCACTGTCCAGAAACACTTCCTGTTCACTTGAACCCAGCAGTGTTTTTTCTTGGTTGGATTTAATAACTTGCAAAAAGTCCCCATAAATATATAGACAAAGAAATATACACAGGCACAAGGCAAATATGCCTAATCTGCAGTTGCTATAGGGATAGCCAACCCTCTAGGAAAACCAACAATCAAATAAATATAGCGGCGCTAGGACAGAAAAAGATAGATAGTGGTCAGCTTGAGCTAAAATATCGAACTCAGTCCTCTTAACTAAGATCTTATCTCCCCATATCCATGTTCCTCAAACAAAACAGAAGTAGGGAGGTGTATAGTGAAGTACAGTTTATTGTAATAATAATTTATATAAAATCAGCTTCACTAAAAACAACTACAAATGCAAATCCACCAATATTCTAGGTCAAGTGTGCATACCAAAATATGTGGGGTGTCATGAGATGCCCACCCAAATGCATTTGTGTAACGTTACTCAGGTACCTCCGGGGATATCTGCACCCTTTCACTGCTGGTCGGGCACCTTCTTCTCCAATACGTAGTTGGTCTGCCACAGTCTGTCCAAGATACCACCAATGCATTTCTGCTCCTGAGAGCCTTTATCAAGGTGTATGTTGGACTGAATGATCCCCAGGTATTTAAACCCTGAGGTGTGATATCATTGGTCCAGACTATCCAGACCCTAATTAGTCTTTTTATCTTCTTTCTACAGCTCAAAGCACCGCTCAAACTTACTCATATAAATCACTATATTAAGCCTTATGCAGATACCTAATCAGTTCTGTTATTTGAAAGGATAAATATACAAAACCACTTGTGCGTTCCAGCTCACCTGGAGCGCATGCACCCCCCTTCCGCTTCCGTCGTGCACTCTATTCGGCGGCGGAAGTGGTCATACTTCCGTGTTCTGAGCACCTCCTAGTGGAACACATGGATCTCCTGTGCTCCATCGCTGGCTTCCGGAAGTATCGCAATTACTGCGGGTCTGATCTTCCTATGTGGAACGCATAGCACCCTCTGCGTTCCACTTGCAAAGTGCTATTCCTCACATTGTCCCGTACATTCAGAAGCCCTTCATTAGAATGGGGACTAATGACTACTGACAGTAATTCGTACATCCCTGTCAATGGCAATCACCATCCGAATTGGATAATAATGTACCGAAGGCACAAATTAGAAGAATGCGGCGGAATTGCACAGATGTGGATGTCTTTAAAAGACAATCCGAGGACCTTAAAAGCAAATTTGTTTTGAAAGGTTATGATGGACATCAGAGAAGTCACTATATTGAGAAAATTCAGCAACTGAAAAGAGATGACCTTTTTAAACCAAAAGCAAGAGAAGAAAATAGAGATATGGTCTTAGACTTTATTACGACATATAATGGTCAACATAAAGAGGTTGAGAAAATTATAAGAAAACATTGGCATCTACTAAAAAGGGACCCTGTTTCAGAAAACTTTATATCACAGAATCCTAAATTTATATATAGAAAAGCTCCTAATCTAAAGCAGAAATTAGTGAAAAGTGCTATTGCTCCCAAAAAACCAGGATGAATAAAAACAAAAGGATTTCATAGGTGCGGTCCATGCCAAATGTGCAGAATACATACCAATCAATCAAGTAAAACGGTAGCTTTTAAATCAATGACAACAGGTATAGTTTATAGCATTAATGATTTTATAACCTACAACACCAAAAATTGTGTTTATTTAATTGAATGTAGTTGCGGTTTACAGTACTTTGGACGTACTGTACGTACGTCCAGACCCTTGAAAGAACGTTGGTCAGAAGAACACATCCGTAATATTAGAAAGGGATTTGAATAAAGTTATTGGTATAAATTTGGTTCCGAGCCATTGGCGTAAACGCAATACTGAGGAAAATTTGTCCCAAACACAAATGAAATGGATCTTTGATATGGGAACCCTAGTATCTAAAGGGGTAAACTTAGATTTTGAACTAAAATGGTTTCTGTAGATTTGTTTTATGATCCACTCCTGCATTATGTTTTTTTTTATAATGAAAGCATTAAGCACTTTATATGGTATATGCTGATTTTATTTTTGTTTGAGTTTCAATGTATCAGGGAAATTATTGGCGACCATGTCTAAAACTGCTACAGACCTCAAACATATCACATCAATTAAATAGCCTTCGGGTGAATACACCACATCCCCAGATAAAATTGAGACTGCCTTTTTAACATACTTTCAATCCCTGTATACAGCCTCTCCTGATGTGTCACAAGATGACGCTGAATTCCTTCTTAAGTCTAACTCTCCTTAATTGACGCCCTCAGAAAAGGAACAATTATTGGCGCCTGTAACGGAATTAAAAATTTCTACTGTAATTGCGGCGCTCCCGTCAGGGAAGATGCCAGGCCTGGATGGGTATTCAGCTACCTACTATGAACTATTGTCTCCTTAGTTGACCCCACATTTACATGCCCTTTATAATTCTATTGTCAGTGGTAATACTGCTCCAGATCGTTTCAATGAGGCCCGTATTATTTTACTACCGAAGGCTGACAGAGACTGCTAAATCAGGATTTTTTTATTTTTTTTTTAAAACATAGCATTGAGATTGCAAGTGTTGTTACTTACTCTGCTTCATCAAGTACAAACGGGTTTTATTAAAGGCCGACATTCAGTGACCAATATATGAGCTCTGTTGGCGGCCATCTTACATACTCGATCTATCAAGGACAGATATAGTATTGTCCACAGTTGTGACACCAACAAGGCCTTTGATAAAGTGTCTTGGGCCCACTTAACCTGAATCTTTGAATATCAAAGGTTTGGATCTGAATTCATAAACATTTCAATATGCTTTATTAAGAGCCGAAAGCTTTTCTCACTATTAATTCTTTGAATTCCCCTGCTTTTTCATTAAACCGGGGAACTAGACAGGGATGTCCGCTGTCCCCGCTTTTGTTTAATTTGGCATTAGATCCAATTCTGAGATATTTTGATACGATTAAGGACTGGAGCAGTATTACCATGGGCACGGAAGAAATTAAAATATCTGCCTTTGCGGATGACTTGTTGCTCTATTTTTCAAACCCCAAACAAGCTATTCCTTTGTTAACATCTGCATTGGAAAGGTTAGACAGTATCACCGGTTTTAAACTGAATTATTCAAAAACAGTAGCTCTAGCCTTGGGAACCGATGCTGAATTAGGCTAGGAAGATGCTTTCCCCTTTTCATGGGCCCAGTCCTCCATCAAATACCTGGGAATTAATATCTTCTCAGATCTCTCAACTTGGTATGGCATTAATTACACCAGATTGTTTATTCGGATGTACTCTGATTTTAATAGATGGAAAAATTTACTCCTATCGTACATAGGGGGTCATTCCGAGTTGATCGTAGCTGTGCTAAATTTAGTACAGCTACGATCAGGCACTCAGACATGCAGGGGGACGCCCAGCACAGGGCTAGTCTGCCCCACATGTCAGTGCCGCCACCCCCCCCCACAGAAATACAAAAGCATCGCACAACGGCGATGCTTTTGCATCTCAGGAGATACTCCCAGCCAGCGCAGCTTCTGCGGCTGTCTGGGAGAACCTCTTTGCTGCCCCGGGTCGCAGCGACTGCGTGTGACATCTTGCAGATGCTGCGGCTCGCCCCCCCATTTGTACGGCCATGCCTGCGTTGGCCGAACCGCACCCCCTAAATGGCGGCTTAACGCCGCCGTCCATCCCTCTCCCACCCAGCGGCCGCCTCTGCCTCAGAGGCGATCGCTAGGCAACAACGGCTAACATGCGCTGGCACACTGCAGCGCGGGTGCATGCGCAGTTCCAACCCGAACGCTGCACTGCAATAAACTGCAGCGAGCGATCGGGTCGGAATGACCCCCATAGGGAGATGTCACCTATATAAGATGATAGCATTTCCAAGGATCTTATATTTGATGCAAATGTTCCCCTGGCTACCGACTAAAAGTGATCTCAAACTGTTTACATGTTATCTGTCTGTGTTAGCTTGACCGTTATGTGACACTTTATTTGCACTGTATGATATGCATTATGTTTAATAAAATATGTTTAAAAAAAATAAAATTAGAGAGGCACACGCAATCAGGAACAAAACACAGGCTTTCACCTCCACTCCTATATTGGTGTGGAACAGAAAGGACTTTAACCAAGCAAATATTAATTACCACATTACTTTTCAAAAAAACTAGGGACCAAAGCCTCTGAATTTGTACCCCCTTCTCCATTTTCAGGGATTAAGATAATCTCGGATTTAATGCTAGGATGCAAATAAACTGGTGTATACCACAGGATCAAGAGTGGATATTTTCCCCTCCACGGAGTCTGGAGACTTATTTTGTGAAAATCTTGTGGGTTTCTTTTTTCCATTTTTTAATTGCATTTTTATTTACATATTTTGTGGCAGATGCCTTATTTTAATATTTCACAGCTCCCAGTTACACGCATGTGAGCATACCTGTGTGTCTTGTTTATTTTATTCATATTTTATTTTTAAATAAAGCAGCCCCTTAGATGTTTTAGCAGCCCCTCGTGAGCACCCACAGCAGCCCCGGACCTGGCAAGTTGAGTTCGGGTGGGTTCGGTACAGCACTAAGCAGGACTGTGCAGTGAATTTTTTGTTAATCAGCCCCTGCCCTAGTGGAGCTTACCACTCTACAGTCCAAACTAATTTCATATTACAAGTAGGACTGTGGGAGGAAACAATGCTAATCTCTGTGCCGACAGCATGCTCAGCTTGGCAAGCCATACATCTACCTGGCTGTAAGCCACCATGAGACTCCATACTGGGCCCTTGTTCAGTAACTGTTTGGGCCTCACAGGAGGTTCTGGCCCATCTAGTGCTGGAGTGCAATGGAAAGCTGATGCAATGCAAGATCACTGAAACTCTGTTCTTCTAACACCGCAAGGTCTTGTGATAACCCTAGGCAGCCCTTATATTGTACAATTATTAAGGAGAAAACATTTACAAAATAAAGGAAGAGAACCCTGTACAACAAATGCGCATCTTGTAAATAATCCCAAAATGTGGAACATTAATAATAAATGAAAATTAAGGTTGACTACTTGGAGCCATTCATTTGTGTTCCTAACATGAAATAATTGAGAAGAACCTCTCTCTAATGCTGGGTAAACAATGCACACTAGAAGACATCTACTGGAGATTAATGGGTTCAGACAGGGCACCCCTGGAATTATATGGCAGACATTTAGACATAGGTTTGTTTGGAAAATCTAGTTTTCTCCAGCCGTTGCCAGAGAAAATGAAGTAGAAGATGCTGCCATGTCACTATCCACTAAATTATGATTCGGTCTCTTCTGAGTCTGACTGACTTTGGCCACAAATGTGGTCTCTCCCCACTTTATTAAAAAAGACTTTGTCAAAATTGTAATTTACATTTCCACCTTTGCAGCTATATGTTTTCATAAATCTGGTTGTGATGTTGAAGCTTGTTTCATATTCTGCTTAGGCTTTAATTTATACCTAGGATCAAGTACAGCAGCACCCCTGGAATTATACTGCGGCGCCTCTGGATTTATACAGCAGATAGGCAGCACCCCTGGACTTATACAGCAGATAGGCAACACCCCTAGACTTATACAGCATAGGCAGCACCAATGGAGAATTACACAGCACAGCAGACAGGCAACAGTACTTAAACAGCAGTGGGGCAGCACCCCTGGACTGATAGGGCAAAGGGGTAGCACCCCATATAGGGCAGAACCCCTGGAATTATGTGGCAAACAGGATGGCAGTTTTAAAAACTAGTCTCCAAAGAGCACATAATGCAAAGAAAAAAAAGATGTGCAAGATGGAATTGTCCTTGGGCCCTCCCACCCACCCTTATGTTGTATAAACAGGACATGCACACTTGAAAAAGCCAATCATTTCAGCGACTGGGTCTGCCACACGATTGTGGCTGAAATGATTGGTTTGTTTGGGCCCCCACCAAAAAAGAAGCAATTAATCTCTCCTTGCACAAACTGGCTCTACAGAGGCAAGATGTCATCCTCATCCTCTGATTCCTCAACCCCTTCAGTGTTTACATCCTCATCCTCATAGAGAAATAATTCCAGACCGAAGAAGTGGATATTTTGGTATTTTGACCATGAATGACAATGGGCTTTTTCATCCCATGGCCAAAAACTGTCTCCACTGGTGCCTTATTCAAACAAACCACATCACCATCAGAATCCTCATCATCAGCTTCCTCCTCAGCGCCAGCTACACCAATTTCCTCCTCATCCTGGTGTACTTCTACAGTGACATCCTCAATCTCGAGATCAGCAACTGGACTGGCGGTGCTCCTCCCAGCACTTGCAAAGGGTGTGCAAATGGTGGTAGGAGCCTCCTCTTCCCATACAGTCTCGGGAAGGTCAGGCCTAGACATCGCACTTGGATCCTCCTTGGGGGATTTGTGATATCTCTGAATGCACAGTTATTTTTTCCTGTGCTTTAACAAGCTTTATTTTTGAAATTTTTTGAGAGTGAGGAGAGCTTCCATCTTCATGAGAAGCTGAACCATCAGTCATGAACATAGGTCAAGGCCTTAGCTTTTCCTTGCAACTTCATGGCGTGAATGGCATATTGTCAATTTTATATTTCTTCTCAGATAATTTCTTTTTTTTTTTGGTTATTAATTTTTGCTTCTATGACATTGGGTATCGGCCTTAGCAGACGGCGTTGATGGAATTGCATCATCAATGGCATGACTGGTGACAGCAGCAGCTTCAGCACTAGTAGGAACTGGAGGTGGTTTCTGATCTTTCACTATTTTTTCATCCAAATTTTTGTTCTCCATTTCACAGGACAGCACCCCTTTATTATTACAGCGCACAGAAAAGTGCCCCTTTATTTTCACAGCACCCCTGTATTTTTACAGCATACAGGACAGGGCCAGTGTACATTTATTTTCACAGCACCCCTGTATTTTTACAGCACACAAGACAGGGCCAGTGTACATTTATTTTAACAACAGCACCCCTCTAATTTTACAGCATACAGGACAGGGCCAGTGTACATTTATTTTAACAGCACCCCTGTATTTTTACAGCATACAGGACAGGGCCAGTGTACATTTATTTTCACAGCACCCCTGTATTTTTACAGCACACAAGACAGGGCCAGTGTACATTTATTTTAACAACAGCACCCCTCTAATTTTACAGCATACCGGACAGGGCCAGTGTACATTTATTTTCACAGCACCCCTGTATTTCTACAGCATACAGGACAGGGCCAGTGTACATTTTTTTTGAAGCACCCCTGTATTTTTACAGCATACAAGACAGGGCCAGTGTACATTTATTTTCACAGCACCCCTGTATGTTTACAGCATACAGGACAGGGCCAGTGTACATTTATTTTCACAGCATCCCCTGTATTTTTACAGCAGACTACACAGGGCCAGTGTACCTTTATTTTAACAACAGCACCCCTGTATGTTTACAGCATACAAGACAGGGCCAGTGTACATTTACAACAGCACCCCTGTATTTTTACAGCATACAGGACAGAGTCAGTGTACATTTATTTTCACAGCACCCCTGTATTTTTACAGCATACAGGACAGGGCCAGTGTACATTTATTTTAACAGCACCCCTGTATTTTTACAGCATACCGGACAGGGCCAGTGTACATTTATTTTCACAGCACCCCTGTATTTTTACAGCACACAAGACAGGGCCAGTGTACATTTATTTTAACAACAGCACCCCTCTAATTTTACAGCATACTGGACAGGGCCAGTGTACATTTATTTTCACAGCACCCCTGTATTTCTACAGCATACAGGACAGGGCCAGTGTACATTTTTTTTGAAGCACCCCTGTATTTTTACAGCATACAAGACAGGGCCAGTGTACATTTATTTTCACAGCACCCCTGTATGTTTACAGCATACAGGACAGGGCCAGTGTACATTTATTTTCACAGCATCCCCTGTATTTTTACAGCAGACTACACAGGGCCAGTGTACCTTTATTTTAACAACAGCACCCCTGTATGTTTACAGCATACAAGACAGGGCCAGTGTACATTTACAACAGCACCCCTGTATTTTTACAGCATACAGGACAGAGTCAGTGTACATTTATTTTCACAGCACCCGTGTATTTTTACAGCATACAGGACAGGGCCAGTGTACATTTATTTTCACAGCACCCCTGTATTTTTACAGCATACAAGATAGGGCCAGTGTACATTTATTTAAAGAACAGCACCCCTGTATTTTTACAGCATACAGGACAGGGCCAGTGTACATTTTTTTGAAGCACCCCTGTATTTTTACAGCATACAAGACAGGGCCAGTGTACATTTATTTTCACAGCACCCCTGTATGTTTACAGCATACAGGACAGGGCCAGTGTACATTTATTTTCACAGCATCCCCTGTATTTTTACAGCAGACTACACAGGGCCAGTGTACCTTTATTTTAACAACAGCACCCCTGTATTTTTACAGCATACAAGACAGGGCCAGTGTACATTTACAACAGCACCCCTGTAGTTTTACAGTATTCAGGACAGGGCCAGTGTACATTTATTTTCACAGCACCCCTGTATTTTTACAGCATACAAGACAGGGCCAGTGTACATTTACAACAGCACCCCTGTATTTTTACAGCATACAGGACAGGGTCAGTGTACATTTATTTTCACAGCACCCCTGTATTTTTACAGCATACAAGACAGGGCAGTGTACATTTATTTTCATAGCACCCCTGTATTTTACAGCATACAAGACAGGGCCAGTGTACATTTATTTTCACAGCACCCCTGTAATTTTACAGCGTAGTAGTCAGGCCCAGTGTACATTTATTTTCACAGCATCCCTATATTTTACAGCATACAAGACAGAACCAGCACCCCTGTATTTTTATAGCATACAAGGCAGGGCCAGTGTACCTTTACAACACCCCTGTTTTTTTACAGCATACAGGACAAAATCAGCACCCCTGTATTTTCACAGCACCCCTGTATTTTATCAGCATACAGGTCAGGGCCAGCTCTCCTGTATTTTAACAACAACCTTTAATTTTACAGCATACAAGACAGGGCCAGTGTACCTTTATTTTAACAACAGCATCCCTTTAATTTTACAGCATAAAGGACAGACAGGACCAGCAAACCTGTATTTTCACAGCACCCCTGTATTTTTACAGCATACAAGACAGGGCTAGTGTACCTTTATGTTCACATCACCCTTTTATTTTTACAGCATACAAGACAGGGCCAGTGTACATTTATTTTCACAGCACCCCTGTAATTTTACAGCATACAAGACAGGGCCAGTGTACTTTTACAACACCCCTGTACTTTTTACAGCAAGCAGGACAGAACCAGCACCCCTTTATTTTCACAGCACCCTTGTATTTTTACAGCATACAGGAAAGTGCCTCTGTACTGCACAGTGACAGGTCAGCAACACCCATGTACAGCTGCAGCACACCGATCAGCACAGTGAAAAGACACCACAGTGACAGGACAGGATCCCTCACAGCACACAGGACAGCACACCTGGGGGTAAATTTACTAAGATGGGAGTTCTACATAAGATGGGATGTTGCCCATAGCAACCAATCAGATTCCAGGTACTATCTTCTAGAAGGTGCTAGATAAATGAGAAGCAGAATCTGATTGGTTGCTACGGGCAACATCCCATCTTAAATAGAACTCCCATCTTAGTAAATTTACCCCCTAGAGAGCAAACACTGACCCCACCTGATGCCACCACCCACAGAGAGACAGAGGTCTGTCTCCATCTTTCTCCGAGTCCGAAGTGAAAATGGTGGCGACGCGCGGCTCTTTATATGGAATCCAAAACCCGCTAGAATCCGACAGCAGGATGTGTTGCCTCGTTCTGTGATCCGAGTCTGGTAGGAAGTCCCGAGCTGGACTCGGTTCCTGGCTCAGATCATGAAGTTCGGGGGGTTCAGACCTCAGAGATCCAAACCCGCTCATCTCTAGTAATTATTTTGTTCAATGGTTCTATCAATAGATTTTGCATACAGAGAATCCCTGACAATGAATCTGGATCCTTTCACACAAGTGGAGTAATCTGGTGAGTACGGTTTTAAGCAATAGAAATGTATGACATTACATTTTAGGCATATGTTAACAGAACCATCATGGACATATGTTGCAGAGACAGCAAAATGTAGACGAACCTGTTGACATACCTTAATCCCAATGATTTTGACGTTGTATGCAACACCTGCTACTGATGAGTCACATAAATCATAAGTCTCAGCATGAAGCCACTCTTCTCGGGCCGTAACTAGGGACATGCAAACAATGCTGCCACCCAGGCTGCTCTTAGTACAGCACCCCACATCCTGGTGAGTCAGACTAATGCCCACTGACAAAGAGGCTTGTGGTAGACCACTCAAGGTAGAGGATTAGATGATGTATCTCCTCTAATGTAAATGGTGCATCCAGAAAATGTCTATTCTGCTAAAATAGAGCTGGCATTGGCACTCCACAATATGTTCACTTTTAGGGTGTATATTTACTAAAGTATGAGTTTTCAGAAGTGGAGATGTTGCCCATAGCAACCAATCAGATTCTACTTAAGATTTTGTCTAGCACCCTTCTAGATTGCAGAAGATAGTAGCCAGGATCTGATTGGTTGCCATGGGCAACATCTCTACTTCTGAAAACCCACACATTAGTAAATTATACCCCACTAGAGACCTAATATTATAATCATATAGTTGAAACATAATTTGTAATGGTATGCATTAAAAACGTATAGCGATAATTAGTCTTCATATTCAACAACATATAGGTAATGAGTCACTACAATATAGAGGCTAATGTATTTTATTACATAAAGGGGGTAATTCAGAGTTGATTGCAGCTGCAAATTTGTTAGCAGTTGGGCAAAACCAGGGTGGTCATTCCGAGTTGATCGCTAGCTGCAGTTGTTCGCAGCGCAGCGATCAGGCTAAAAAACTGCAGTTCTGCGCATGCGTAAGCGGCGCAATGCACACGCGTGACGTACAGGCACAATGAACAATGTCGTTTTGCACAGGGTCTAGCGAAGCATTTCAGTCGCACTGGTGGCCACAGTGTGATTGACATGAAGTGGGCGTTTCTAGGTGTCAACTGACCATTTTCAGGGAGTGATCGGAAAAACGCAGGCATGCCAGGAAAAACGCAGGCGTGGCTTGGCGGGTTTGTGACGTCAAACAGGAACTTAATAGTCTGAAGTGATCTCAAGTGCTGAGTAGGTTTTGAGCACAAACTGCAAACTGCACAAGAAAACTTTGTAGCCGCTCCGCGATCCATTCGTTCGCACTTCTGCTAAGCTAAAATACACTCCCAGTGGGCGGCGGCATAGCGTTTGCACGGCTGCTAATAACTGCTAGCGAGCGATCAACTCGGAATGACCACCCATGTGCACTGCAGGTGGGCAGATATAACATTTGCAGAGAGAGTCAGATTTGGGTGGGTTATTTTGTTTCTGTGCAAGGTAAATATTGGATGCTTTATTTTTACACTGTAATTTATATTTCAGATTGAACACACTCCACCCAAATCTAACTCTCTGCACATGTTAAATCTATCCCCCCCCCCCCCCCCCTGCAGTGCACATGGGGGTGATTCAGACCTGATCGTAGATGTGCTAAATTTAGCACATCTGTGATCAGCTTCCCTGACATGCAGGGGGACGCCCAGCACAGGGCTAGTCCGCCCCGCATGTCAGGCCCTGCCCCGTCGCACAAGTACAAAAGCTTTTGTACTGGAAGAGTATCTCCCCACAAGTGCAGCTCCTGCGCGATGGCAGAGAGCTACTCATCGCTGCTCAGGTCGCAGCGGCTGCGTGTGATGTCACACAGCCACCACAGCCCACTCCCCCCAAGGGTCCAGGCATGCCTGCGTTGCCCAGACCGTGCCCCCTAAACGGCGGCCAAATTTGGCCGCCGGCCCGCCCCCTCCCTCCCAGCCAGTGCCGTTTCTTGCGACGGGCAAGCCGTGCAACCGCACGGGTTCGCCATCCGCGGCACTTCCTGAGCACTTTCAAAACCCCCTCCCCTCTCCTCCCGAGTGCCCAGCTCGGGGGGCGGGGTTTCGCGGAATGAAAAAGCCACGCCCATTTTAACGAGGTCATGCCCCCTTGCCTCCTCTTTATATCTATGGGGGGGCGTATTTTTTTCTTATGTGAATGGGGGGGCGCATTTTTAAATTTCGCACTGGGAGCCAAATTGGCTGGAAACTGCCCTGCTCCCAGCGACCGCCTCTGCCTGTCAATCAGGCAGAGACGATCGCAGGTTTAAGACAGACGTCGGCTGTCTGCCATGTGCTGGCGCACACTGCGGCGCTGGCGCATGCGCAGTTCAGACCTGATCGCTGCTGTGCGAACACGCACAGCACCAATCAGGTCTGAATTAGCCCCTTGGTTTTGCCCAACTGCTAACAAATTTGCTGCTGCGATCAACTCTGAATTAGGCCCAATTTGTGGTGGAGAATATTTCATTATTCATGTGTTGAAATTTTTGTTTGCGTCAGGCTTTATTGTGAGAGGTAATGTGTGGATCTGTTGACAGTTACATGCTAATTGACTTCTGAATAAAAATGTTACTTGGAATAGAGATGTGCGGCGGGCACTTTTTGTGTTTTGTGTTTTGGTTTTGGTTCTGGTTCCATGCTCGTGTTTTGGATCTGTATTCGTTTTGCCAAAACCACCCTTTCGTGTTGTGGTTTTGGTTTTGGATCTGGATGATTTTTGGCAAAAAACATAAAAACAGCTAAAATCATAGAATTTGGGGGTAATTTCGATCCTATGGTATGATTAACCTCAATAACATTAATTTCCACTCATTTCCAGTCTATTCTGAACACCTCACACCTCACAATATTGTTTTTAGGCCAGAAGGTTGCACCGAGATGGTTGTATGACTAAGCTAAGCAACACAAGTGGGCAGCACAAACACATGGCCCATCTAGGAGTGGCACTGCAGTGGCAGACAGGATGGCACTTAATAAAAATAGTCCCCAAACAGCACATCATGCAAAGAAGTAAAAGGGATGCAATGAAGTAGCTGGATGACTAAGCTAAGCGACACAAGTGTGTGCACAAACACCTGGCCCTTCTAGGCATGGCACTGCAGTTCCACTGCACTAATGGCGGATACCGGACGCAGTCTAACACCGGCATAGTTGTTACGGTCTCAATAATATGCTTTGCAACAGGGTATATATATATATATATATATATACGGCAATATCACTGAAATTATATGGCAGTACCACTGGACATATACGGCAGTACCACTGGACTGGATTTATACGGCAGTATCACTGGACTGGATTTATATGCCAGTACCACTGGAATTATATGCCAGTACCACTGAAATTATATGCCAGTACCACTGGAATTATACGGCAGTATCACTGGAATTATACAGCAGGATCACTGGACTTATACGCCAGTACCAGTGGAATTATACGGAAGGATCACTGGAATTATATTGCAGGATCACTGAAAATATATGGCAAAATCACTGGATTTATGCGCCAGTACCACTGGAATTATACGTCAGGATTACTGGAATTATACGGCAGGATCACTGGAATTATACGGCAGGATCACTGGATTTATACACCAGTACCACTGGATTTATACTGCAGAATCACTGGAATTATACGGCAGAATCACTGGGATTATACGCCAGTACCACTGGAATTAAACGGCAGGATCACTGGAATTATACGGCAGGATCACTGGAATTAAACGACATGTTCATTGGAATTACACGGCAGGATCACTGGAATTATACGACAGTCCCACTGGAATTATACGGCCGGATCGCTGGAATTATACGTCAGTACCACTGGAATTATATGGCACGATCACTGGAATTATACACCAGTACCACTGGAATTATATGGCAGGATCCCTGGATTTATATGGCATTACCACTGGACATATACGGCAGTATCACTGGACTGGATTTATACGCCAGTACCACTGGAATTATACAGCTGTACCACTGGATTTATATGGCCTTACCACTGGACATATTCGGCAGTATCACTGGACTGGATTTATACGCCAGTACCACTGGAATTATACGGCAGGATCACTGGAATTATACGCAGTACCACTGGATTTATATGGCAGTACCACTGCACATATACAGCAGTATGACTGGACTTATATACCAGTACCACTGGAATTATACGGCAGGATCACTGGAATTATACGCCAGTACCACTGGAATTATATGGCAGGATCACTGGAATTATACACCAGTACCACTGGAATTATATGGCAGGATCCCTGGATTTATATGGCATTACCACTGGACATATATGGCAGTATCACTGGACTGGATTTATATGCCAGTACCACTGGAATTATACAGCTGTACCACTGGATTTATATGGCATTACCACTGGACATATACGGAAGTATCACTGGACTGGATTTATATGCTAGTACCACTGGAATTATACGGCAGGATCACTGGAATTATACGCAGTACCGCTGGATTTATATGGCAGTACCACTGGATATATACGGCAGTATCACTGGACTGGATTTATATACCAGTAGCACTGGAATTATATGGCAGGATCACTGGAATCATACGGCAGGATCACTGAAATTAGACTTCAGGATCACTGGAATTATACAGCAGGATCACTGGATTTATACGCCAGTACCAGTGGAATTATACAGCAGGATCACTGGATTTATATGCCAGTACCACTGGAATTATACAGCAGGATCACTGGATTTATACAACAGTACCACTGGACATATATGGCAGTATCACTGGACTGGACTTATACGCCAGTACCACTGGAATTATACAGCAGGATCACTGGAATTATATAACATTACCACTGGAATTATATGGCAGGATCACTGGATTTATATGCCAGTACCACTGGAACTATACGGCAGGATCACTGGATTTATATGCCAGTACCACTGGAATTATACAGCAGGATCACTGGAATTATACACCAGTACCACTGGATTTATATGGCAGTACCACTGGACATATACAGCAGGATCACTGGACTGGATTTATACACGAGTACCACTGGAATTATATGGCAGGATCACTGGAATTATACAGCAGGATCACTGGAATTATGCACCAGTACCACTGGATTTATATGGCAGTACCACTGGACATATACAGCAGGATCACTGGACTGGATTTTTACAAGAGTACCACTAGAATTATACGGCAGTACCACTGGATTTATACGGCAGTACCACTGGACATATACCACAGTATCACTGGACTGGATGTATAAGACAGTACCACTGGAATTATATGGCAGGATCACTGGATTTATACAGCAGGATCACTGGAATTATAAGGCAGGATCACTGGAATTATACGACAGGATCACTGGAATTATACGCCAGTACCACTGGAATTATACGGCAGGACAACTGTACTTATACGCCAGTACTACTGGAATTATATGGCAGGATCACTGGATTTATATGCCAGTACCACAGGAATTATACAGCAGGATCACTGGAATTATACGCTAGTACCACTGGATTTATATGGCAGTACCACTGGACATATACAGCAGGATCACTGGACTGGATTTAGACACGAGTACCACTGGAATTATATGGCAGGATCACTGGAATTATACAGCAGGATCACTGGAATTATGCACCAGTACCACTGGATTTATATGGCAGTACCACTGGACATATACAGCAGGATCACTGGACTGGATTTATACAAGAGTACCACTAGAATTATACGGCAGTACCACTGGATTTATACGGCAGCACCACTGGACATATACGGCAGTATCACTGGACTGGATTTATAAGACAGTACCACTGGAATTATATGGCAGGATCACTGGAATTATATGGCAGGATCACTGGATTTATACAGCAGGATCACTGGAATTATAAGGCAGGATCACTGGAATTATACGGCAGGATCACTGGAATTATACGCCAGTACCACTGGAATTATACGGCAGGACAACTGTACTTATACGCCAGTACTACTGGAATTATACAGCAGGATCACTGGAATTATACGCCAGTACCACTGGATTTATATGGCAGTACCACTGGACATATATGGCAGGATCACTGGACTGGATTTATACACGAGTACCACTGGAATTATACGGCAGGATCACTGGAATTATACGGCAGTACCACTGGATTTATACGGCAGCATCACTGTACTGGATTTATAAACCAGTACTACTGGAATTATATGGCAGGATCACTGGATTTATACGGCAGTATCGCTGGACATATAAGGCAGTATCACTGGACAGGATTTATATACCAGTACCAAGGGAATTATATGGCAGGATCACTGGAATTATACGGCAGGATCATTGGATTTATACAGCAGTACCGCAGGATATATACGGCAGTATCAATGGACATATACGGCAGTATCACTGGACATATACAGCAGTACCACCGGACATATACAGCAGTATCAATGGACATATATGGCAGTATCACTGAACATATACGGCAGTACCACTGGACATATACAGCAGCACAGGGACACCACCACTGGACTGATGCAGGACAACACAGCACCACTGCAATGGACTGGACTTATACAGCAGCAATGGACTGGACTTATGGCAGCAGAGGACACCAGCACTGTGACTGGACTGATGCAGCACAATACACCACCACTGAACTGATGTAGCACAACACAGCACCACTGGACTGGATTTATACAGCAGCACTGGACATATGGCAGCAGAGGACACAACCACTGTGACTGGACTGATGCAACACAAGACAATAACACTGAACTGATGCTGGACACTGAGGACGGAGACACGTCCTCTCTCTACATTCTCCAATGCCGGAGTTAAAATGGTGGCGACGCGCGGCGACTTATGTGGAATCCAAACTCTGCGAGAATCCGACAGCGGGATGATGACATTTTGCCTCATTCTGGTTTCAGAGTCAGGCGGGAAAACCCGAGCCTGACTCGGATCCGGGCTCGGGTTGTGACGTTCGGGCAGGTACGGTTCTCTGAGAACCGAACCCGCTCATCTCTAACTTGGAATTATAACTGATACCAGTACAGACCAGGCCCTGGTGGTACATCTGCCTTTGTCCTCTATCTTTTCCTCAAGATCAATGAAACTCTCTATGAGATCATTTCATGAGACAAAATCCAAAGCTCTCTTTCGAAAGTCCCAGGATAGAAAGAAAAAAAGCAAAAATGGCTTAAATTGTATAATGGCTGTTGTTCGGCCTCTGTTAATTGAATGGAGTGTGTAGGTTCTTGGGGAGAAAGAGGAGAAAGGTCACTTCCAACACCCCAATTATTAAAGGTAAATAATTGATTGCATGATCCATTTGCTTCTGTCCTGATTACCCACCTTCAAGTAGGCAGGGGAAGCTTTTATGCTGAATAAAAAGGGGTTACAATAGCACATGTCATACATATACTATAGTAAACAACAGATTGAAAAACGTTATTCAAAATACAAAAAAAGGGCGATTCAGAGATGGATGCAACCACATGTCTGTACACAACCGCTGCGTCCATCCGCTCCGTGCACATGCATCGGCCACAGTGCCTGTGCGCAACCCTTCTCCTTGTAACCACATCCTGGAGAGATGCGGCCACAAAATGATTGACAGCGGCGGGCGTTCAGGGGACGGCGTTTCAGCGTTGCAGTGGAATGGCGGTCAAAACGGGGACGTGTCGCAAATGTTTTTGAGGCGTCTGCATGACATCACACGCAGCTGCTCTGATAAAAGAAATTGGCGGCTGACCACCTCCCAGTGCAGCCAGGCTGCGCAGGCAGGGGCCAACCTTAAATTGATGCATCCACAATTAAATTGCGGATGCATCGTAAGGCGGCGCCACATAGAGCCGGCCTTAGGCATAGGCAAACTAGGCAAATGCCTAGGGCATTTGATATGCTTAGGGGCACCAGCAGCTTCTGCTGATTAAAATTATATGCGGCATGCCTATATTCTGTGTGTGACTGCGGCTGTATCTGCATACGAAATGCTACATTGCAGTGTATTCCTGGAAATCACTGTAATGTAGCATTTCGTATGCAGATACAGCCGCAGTCACACACAGAATACAGGCATGCTGCATATAATTTTAATCATCAGAAGCTGCTTGTGTTTCCTAGCCACATAGTGATGCAAATAAGATGCATTTTCATAAACAAAAGGCGCCCGGCGTTAGCAGAGCTGCCAGCTGACTCATGCCAGGCATCTCCTGCAGAACTAGTGGCGGTGCTAGGGGGCACCAGCCAAAATCTTGCCTAGGGCATCATATTGGTTAGGGCCGGCTCTGGCGCTACACATGCTGGCCGACCTTGCCCTGGGAAGCATGATCTGTGTCCATCTCTGAATAATCCCCAAAGTTTGCTTGGAGAGTTCAAATAATGCATATGATTTCCAGTCTGTATATACAGTATGTTGTCACTTTCCGTTTGTAGAATGTATGAAATATTCATTTTGTTAAGCAGTTGATATAGGCTTTATTTTATATTTATTTACCAGCCTGTCAAAATGATAGATCAGCATCACAGTAATGTCAGCACCGGCGGCTGTGCGTGTCTGACACACATAACACTTTAATTCCCCCCATAGAGGTGAGGAACAGCATTAGCCTTTTATTATATAGGATTGTATACATCTCCTGGGTCTTCTTGTGTAAACTTGTTATGAGTAAACAATGCGTAGTTTGATGTAAACAAAGGACCTGTCTATGGTATAATCATCACATAACCTTCAGTAGGTATCTTATGCTGGGTACACACTGGACGATGTGACATTGTGAGTGATGGCAGGGCCGGTGCTAGGGTGTTCGGCGCCCTCCTGCAAACTATCAATTTTGCGCCTTTCTACAAATACAAACGTGACCAATCTCATCCTCGGAGCTGTAACTAGACATTTTGGGGGGAAGCGCCAAAACTATAGGGGCCACAGAATAGTACCAATTCACATTACACTGCACAATAGTGTTCGCTAGTCACATTACACCTCATAGTAGTGTCCATTGGTCACATTACACTGCACTGTAGTGTCCGTTAGTCACATTACACCCCATAGTAGTGTTCGCTAGTCACATTACACCGCACAGTGTTGTTCGCTCGTCACATTACACCGCATAGTATGCCCTTTAGTCACATTACACTGCACAGTAGTGTTCGCTAGTCGCATTACACAGCATAGTAGTGTCGGTTAGTCACATTACACCGCACAGTAGTGTCCGTTAGTCACATTACACTGCACAGTGCTGTCCGTTTGTCACATTACACTGCACAGTACTGTCCGTTTGTCACATTACACCACACGGTAGTGCCATCAGTCACATTACACCGCACAGTGCTGTTCGTTAGTCACATTACACTGCACAGTGCTGTCCGTTAGTCACATTATACTGCACAGTGCTGTCCGTTAGTCACATTACACTGCACAGTAGTGTACGTCAGTCACATTACACCGCACAGTAGTGCCGTCAGTCACATTACACCGCACAGTAGTGTCCGTCAGTCACATTACACCGCACTGTAGTGTCCGTTAGTCACATTACACCGCACAGTAATGTCCGTTAGTCACATTACACTGCACAGTAGTACCCACATAGGAGAGCACCTTATACACATGCGGCCAGGTAGAGCCTATTATACATATTATGCCAGGTACATCCTTCATTCCCTCCACAGCACTGCTCCAGTACCTGCAGGAGGTCCCCGACTCCGGCGCTGCTCCTCCTCTGCCTTCTCCTCATGTCTCTCGGAGGCGCCGTTACCCCCACAGCAGTGGCTCTGTAGGATGTCGGCAGTTATGCCGAGAGGGAGGGAACGGGTACTAATTTCTCGGGCCACGGACTGATGGAGGGCCCGGTGGGGCCCTGGTCCACCACACTCCCTACCCCCTCCCTTCTTACTGGACAGCAGCATAAGCACGCATCTTGGCAGCACAGCACATGCTGCAGTGTGCTGTGCTGCTGTGAGGCTGCTGCTACTGCTGAGCCAATGCCTATTTGGGTAGTGGGGGGAAGTGATCACACTCCCCCCTCAAATTGGCTCAGGGCTCAGGACTCCTTCCCCCCCCCCCCCCCCCCAACCCCTACACCCTGCTCGACATGCCAAAGTTATTAAAAAAAACAACTTTTTTTTCACAAGGGGGCGTGGCCACTCCTCCCACGATTAGGCCACGCCCCCAAAATGATACCCGTCGGCCTGAGGTCGCTCTCTGGGGAAGGATGCAGGGAGAGAGCCGCGCTACACGCTGCCAGCACCAGCGGGGTTGCAGAGCAGGACGGCGCCTCCCTTCAGCACGGTGCCTCCCTGCACTGCATCCCCTTGCTGAGCAGGTAGCGCCGGCTCTGAGTGATGGGTCCCGGTGGGGGAGTCGGTATTGGCAAGTACATACACACTTGCCGATACCAGCAGCGATGGAACGATGGCGGGGGGATATCACAAAATCTAGTGATATCATTCAGTGATATCACTAGATTTTGCTGCATGTAGATCTGACAGGCGTTGTCACAGACGACCCGCGGGAGCCCACATCATCAGTGACATAGTGGGTGCACACTTGATTATTTCAACAATTTGTCATTCCGATCTGCTGGAATCATGCAAATCGTTTAAAAAATCATCTAGTGTGTACCCAGCTTTAAAGGTTTATATTAAAGAGAGACTTTGTTATAAATCAATGTTTTTATGTATTTATTAAATGCAGACTAAATAAAAAAAAAAAAATGAAAAATATAGAAGATTTATACAGTAAAACAAATAAAAAAAAACATACAGCATGCAAAGATGAAATGAACTGAGTGACAACCAAAAAGGTACAAAATCTTCTTGCATACCAAATTTATAGCAGATACATTTCAACATCTGATTTAAAGATATTAAGATGAGGATACATTGAATATATTTATATACCTCTGAGCTCTCTGTTAATCAGTATTCATTAACACCTCTCAACAAATGAATCACTGTGCACCTGTAAACATAGGGGGTCATTTTGAGTTGATCGCATGTAGCAACTTTTTGCTGCTCGTGCGATCAACCTGACGTCGCCTATGGGGGAGTGTATTTTAGCATATTAGGGCTGCGAACGCTTGTGCAGCCCTGCTATGCTAAATAGATTTTAAGTGAAACAAGACTGGGGCTGCAATTACTCACCCAGTGCGACGGATCCAACGATGAAGGTCCTGGTCATGACGTCAGACATCTGCCCTCCAAACGCCTCGACGCGCCTGCGTTGGACTCACCACGCCTGGAAAATGGTGAGTACCCACCCTGGAACGCCTCCCGCCTGTCCGTCTTCTTGCGATCGCCGCTGCAATCACATTTTTCACTGGCGGCGGCGTTGCAAGAAGACGGACAGGCGGGAGGCTCACAAGCCAGCGCCATATTTCAAATGGCCGCCGGAGACAGCCAGGGACTCAGTGAAGTGAGGCACAGGAAAGACGCGTGCTGCGCTCTCCTGCCTTCAGCGGCAGAGACGGAAATTGGCGGCACTGGCAACAGAGGAGGGCGAGCACAAATGGGTGTATATGTTTCAGGCAACACTGGGGGCATATGTATCTTGCACCACTGGGGACATTTATGTACCTGGCACCACTGGCGGATATATGTATCTGGCACCACTGGGGGCATTTATGTATCTGGCACCACTTGGGGTATATGTATCTGGCACCACTGGGGGCATTTATGTATCTGGCACCACTGGGGGCATTTATGTATCTGGCACCACTGGGGGCATGTATGTATCTAGCACCGCTGGGGGCATATGTATCTGGCACTGCTGGGGGCATTTATGTATCTGGCACTGCTGGGGGCATTTGTGCATCTGGCACCTCTGGGGGCATTTGTGTATCTGGCAATGCTGGGGGCAAGTGTGTATCTGGCACCGCTGGGGACAAGTGTGTATCTGGCACCGCTGGGGGCAAGTGTGTATCTGGCACCGCTGGGGGCAAGTGTGTATCTGGCACCGCTGGGGGCAAGTGTGTATCTGGCACTGCTGGGGGTATTGAGTAAGGTGCACCGCTGGGGGCATATGTTTATATTGCTTTGAGTGCCAATAGGTGGTGTTAGACATGCCCAGTAGGTGGTGCTAAACACACCCCTCCGACGGTGCACCCCATAATAAAATGTTTTACGCACGCCTATGCATGCGACACTGTCTGACGAAGAGGCTCCACCTTGAAACGCGTTACAGTTGCTGCCGCACACAGCAGATCTGACAACAGGAGGAGAAGGAGCTTATACCATTCGGGGTTTGCCGTTTCCAACAGAAGTCCGTGTCTGCAGCCGGACCTCCTATAAGGCACCTCACCGCTCCTAAGTACTGTTCCTCTGTGTTTTCCGAGACCCTGTGAATACTTTTTATTATTAAAAACTTTTATGTGGATTACCTAGTCTGCTGTGGAAAGACGACTTGTTGAAAGAAACTGCTATATAAACGCGGGATTGAAAGCTCATGTAAGTGCTTTTTCTCAAGTGTATCTACCATCGTATACGTGTCTATGCTACCCAGTGTTTGGGTCCAGCCCTAAAGATAACTTTCAGAGTCTGCGGGTGAGAACCCGAATGTAAGTTCGTTTCCATTGGTTACGGTGTGTTAGAAGATACTTATACCAACAAATGAGGTTAAGCTCACAGCGCTGAACCCAGCAATGGAAATGTATAAAAATCACAAACACCGTGTTCAGGAGTTGTTTCAGGGGTTTCCCATAAGTGTCTTTTTCCTCTCTTATAGACTGACACTTACTTTTTAACCCCTTGGAGCGTTCATCAAAAGGTTTCTTTTTAGGTGTCCCTGATTCCTTCAATCCCGTTCCCACTGTTCAGACCCGACTCAGCGTATCAGCAGTGATACAGACACCATAGGGATATAAGATGGGAAAATTCCCAGCAGGGATATTTAATGTATGAACAATATAAAATGTGTCAAGATAATACGTCCTATTAAAACAATGTGACAGATGGAGAGGATCGTACCCGCTGACGGTTGAGGCTGTGCGCTACCGCTGAGAGGATCCGGAGTATCTCAGCGTGCTGTTCTGGCAACAGCCTCAGACATGCAAACGGGCTGTATTCTCCTCACGTCCTTACGTCACAGTCCAAGTCCTGCAGAATCAACGCGTTTCGGGGTACCGCCCCAAGATCTTGAGGAAGGGGCGGTACCCCGAAACGCGTTGATTCTGCAGGACTTGGACTGTGACGTAAGGACGTGAGGAGAATACAGCCCGTTTGCATGTCTGAGGCTGTTGCCAGAACAGCACGCTGAGATACTCCGGATTCTCTAAGCGGTAGCGCACAGCCTCAACCGTCAGCGGGTACGATCCTCTCCATCTGTCACATTGTTTTAATAGGACGTATTATCTTGACACATTTTATATTGTTCATACATTAAATATCCCTGCTGGGAATTTTCCCATCTTATATCCCTATGGTGTCTGTATCACTGCTGATACGCTGAGTCGGGTCTGAACAGTGGGAACGGGATTGAAGGAATCAGGGACACCTAAAAAGAAACCTTTTGATGAACGCTCCAAGGGGTTAAAAAGTAAGTGTCAGTCTATAAGAGAGGAAAAAGACACTTATGGGAAACCCCTGAAACAACTCCTGAACACGGTGTTTGTGATTTTTATACATTTCCATTGCTGGGTTCAGCGCTGTGAGCTTAACCTCATTTGTTGGTATATGTTGATTACTGGTGCAGGTGTACACCACGAGGGAAAGACCAGCTGCTAATCCAATAGGCGCTGTATAAGAGAACAAAACCTTTTTGTGTTAGAAGATACTACTTTTGCCAGAGAAAGATTTTTTCCTAAGGAAAGACTGTTTAATTCAGCATACAGCGCCATGCACATTCAATACAAATTTTTCGTGCTGGGCAGCCTTGCCCTCGATGGGCGGCCCCCAGCATGCTAACAAAAGGAATGCTAATTCTGCTAATTAGCAAAATTTCCAATCCTTACTGAATTAGGCCCATATTTCCTTATATTGACACACTTTTGCATGACGCATATTGTAAAAACAAAATAGGGAGTAATTTTATGCATAGAAGAGGACAATAGGTTCTAAACCATGTACCATTTAATTTTCTCTTATATCTTACAGATTCTTATCAAATGGATGGTGGTGCACCCTATAAGTGAATTTACATGGGAACACAAAAGGAGAACAGTACTCAATATATCGTGGAACCCCAAATGTTCATATAGTCAACAATTGTTGTAGTACAGAGATATTAATCTAAAATGTAACTTTTATGTATGATTTAATAAAACAGTATACTATTATTGAAGATATTCATTTGACAGTACACACATGCAACATTCACAAAAAAGTGATACATGATAATTTTATGTAATTAGTAATGGTGAATACTCTTTGTTGGTTTGAAATACTAGCCTCTCTCGATTCTAGTAGAAGAACAGAGACAAATAATGAAAGAAGAGAAAAATGAAGGGAAGAAAAAATGTGCCAGGCCAACAGGTGAAATATAGCTGAGTGTAATAAGAAAGATAGGTATTGAAATCACACAAGATAAAAATCACTGTGGCCTGTGCCTACTGTCTAAGGTAAATCAGCTAGCAATCTAACCTTAATAGGATGGATATCCTAGGTAAGGAAAAAGACTGACAAAACTTGGGGTGAACCTGGTTCCCAAGACCATACCACATATTGATAAATAATAAGTAAAAAATAAATGTGTCAAGTAAATTTAATAGAGTGAAGAATAAGTGCATGTTGCCTCTCTGAGATACCCATATCTGCACAGAAAACGTAATTTAAATCAGCTACACCAGCTTTATGATAATTTTATATATGTACAGTATTTGATCAAATTTTATATATGTTTATTGCCTCTGAGCAGGGGCATAGCCAGAACTTTGTGCGCCCCATAGCAACATTTTGAAGGGGCCCCCCATCCCAATGCTTCTAGCGAGACACTTCTCTAAGCAGTTGTTAATTTTTGGCCCTATAATAATGCCGAAGTTCCTTTTCTGAACCATAGTAGAGCCTTATTTAATGTTATGCCCCATAGTAGTGCCCTTGTTTCTTTTATGAATCACAGTAGTGCTTAAGTTAACCGTATGTCACATTTCAGAGCTGCCAGTATACATTATGCCGCACATTACCCCCAATTCACATTATAATATATAGTGCTCCCTGTTCATATTGTGCCTCATTACAGTGCCCCAGTTTGTATTATATAACATTAAAATGCCCTCCAGTTCATTTTATACCACACTACAATGAGCAGGTCCAGGGGCATACCTAGATATATTGCAGGCCCCAAGGAAAAAGTTTGAAACGACCCCTACGTACCACCCAATGGCCAAAAATGTATATAACACATGTAACTTTGACAGGTAAGGTGGGCCCCTCTCAGCTCCGGGCCCCATAACAGCTGCACTGCCTGCACCTATGGTAGCTATTGAGGAAGGATATCAGAGAAGCAGTGTGATTCTGAAAAAAACGATCTCCATTAAGTAATTTAGTCATTAAAGAACCAATACTAGAAATGTTGGGATGTACTGTGAATGCAGTGTTTTGTGAAGTGATTGGAGGTGACAGAAAACAGGTATAGTAAAGCAGTTAACAAACAACTTCATCTCAGACAGGCCTTCGTCCCCAAAAAATGATACATTCCTCTTGAAAAATTCTGATAAATGTGTATATAACAGTGGCGTGCGGTGAGGTCAGTGGCTGGTGAGGCACTACAGCCATAATGTCCGCCGGATCCTGCCGATGACCCCTACCGCCGCCAACCTAATGCCCGCTACTGCCTCTGAGCCGATGCCCGCTGCCACCGCCAATGGCTTACAAACTTGCCCACCATCAACTGACCCAGGCTTCCGCTACTAATTTGCATCTCAGTCCAATGCCGCCAATGTCCGCTGCCTGCCTGCTCATCATACTTGTGATATATTGTACATTTTTATAGAAAAAAAAAATAGTGTTTGGGACTGGGAAGGGAGTGGGCGGAGGACATGAGTGCAATTTTGTTGTCCAGGGCTTCCATTAACTTAATGAAGAAGGGTCTGAATTGGTTAAAAAATGTAAAAAAAAATGCGTGAGGTCCCCCCCCCCTAAGTTTAACCAGCCTCGGGCTCTTTGAGCCGGTCCTGGTTGTTTAAATACTGGGAAAAAATTGGACAGGGGTTCCCCATATTTAGACAACCAGCACCGGGCTCTTAGACCGGTCCTGGTGCCAAAAATACGGGGGACAAAAGATGTAGGGGTCCCCCGTATTTTTAAAACCAGCACCAGGCTCCACTAGCCAGGGACATAATGCCACAGCCGGGGGACACATTTATGTAGGTCCCTGCGGCCGTGGCATTACCCCCCCAACTAGTCACCCCTAGCCGGGGTTCCCTGGAGGAGTGGGGACCCCTTAAATCAAGGGGGTACTCCCCTCCAGGCACCCAAGGGCCAGGGGTGAAGCCCGAGGCTGTCCCCAGCACCCCTGGGCGATGGGTGCCGGGCTGATAGCCATGTGTGTAAAAAAAAAAGAATATTGTTTTTTGTTGTGGAACTACAAGGGCCAGCAAGCCTCCCCCGCTTGCTGGTACTTGGAGAACCTCAAGTACCAGCATGCGGGGAAATAACGGGTCCGCTGGTACCTGTAGTTCTACAACAACAAAAATACCCAAATGAAAACACAACACACACACCTTGACAGTAAAAATGTATTCTAACACACGTACACACTCACACATACTTACCTACCTACATCCCACGCCGATCACGTCCACTTGTCCAGTAGAATCCAATAGAGGGACCTGTAAAAATGAGAGAGATTACTTACCTACATCCCATGTCAGTCACGTCCAGTAGAATCCAATACCTGGAAAATAAGTAAGTTACACATAAAATCGAGATGAGAGAGAGAGAGAGAGAGAGAGAGAGGGCGGGATGTACTAAAGGGAAAATGCGGTAAAACCCCGGTTTTCGGGGGTTTTACCGCATCTTCATATGTACTGAAACCCCACCGCTGGGTTTACGCCGCCGGGGGTATCGCCATCTTTTGATGGTGATACCCCATAGAAGCCTATGGGCTTCTTACCGCCGCCGACCTGCGCCGCTCACGATGACCTCTCTAACCCTGGACCCCCTCCTCCTTCTCCCCCGCAGCACAGCCTTGTCTTCGCAGGGGGGAGAAGGAAGATCACGGGGACTCCCTGCACGTCACCTCCTGGGGCTGGGAAGCCGCCACAAACCTTGTCCTGCGGACCATCACTGATCGCAGGACACCCCTGGCATCGCTCTGTGATACTAATCGCATATGTTAGTACATATGCGATTAGCATCATTGCGTTGACCAGCGATGACCCGCGATCAGTGACAGTACATCCCGCCCAGAGAGAGAGAGAGAGAATAAAAAAAACAAAAACAAAAAAAACACCTGCCTGGTGCTGTGTGCGGACGGAGCTGCTGGAGGAGGACAGGGGAGAGCCGCACAGTGGGAGGGCAGGACGGAGCCGCCGGAGGAGGACAGAGGAGAGCCGCACAGCGGGAGAGCAGGACGGAGCTGCCGGAGGAGGACAGGGGAGAGCCGCACAGCGGGAGGGCAGGACGGAGCCGTCGGAGGAGGACAGAGGAGAGCCGCACAGTGGGAGGGCAGGACGGAGCCGCCGGAGGAGGACAGGGGAGAGCCGCACAGCGGGAGGGCAGGACGGAGCCGCCGGAGGAGGACAGGGGAGAGCCGCACAGCGGGAGGGCAGGCCGGAGCCGCCGGAGGAGGACAGGGGAGAGCCGCACAGCGGGAGGGCAGGACGGAGCCGCCAGAGGATGACAGGAGAGAGCCTCACAGTGGGAGGGGAGGACGGAGCCGCCGGACACTGCCAGGTGAGAGCCCAGAGGGGACACGTCTGCTGCCTGTGAGCGGGAGGAGGGGACGGAGCCGCGTCTGGGTGATTGGACAGCGGATCCAGTGCTGGATCCGCAGTCCAATCACAGGTGCCTTGCTGACATGGGGGTGGTGTCCATGTCAGCGAGGCACTTTTTTCAGTGCCGCTTTCCCAATGGTTTTCAATGGGCTTTTACAGCCCAGTGCTAGGCTCCGCCCCCCGCTCTCTCCCCGTTCCTATTATGTATGGGAGGCACTGCTATCAGTGCCTCCCAAAGTAATTTCACACCATAAAAAATATGTCATTACATCAAGAAGATACTTATGACATAGAATATGTGTCATAAGTATCTTCTATGTATTAATTTACTAATTAATCACAGGGGAGGCACTGCCTCCCCTGACTGCACGTCCCTGGTATATAAATATAAATCTTCCAGATGTGTTTTGGCTTTCCTTACATAATTATCACAATCAAGGAGGACTGTATCCCCTCTGTAATATGCAGATTGTATTATTATTGTATTGTCATTTTATTAATTCTGTGATGGCAACTTGTTTTGGTTTAGTTAAATCTCACTTCTTATTCATATTATGCTTTTCTTTTGATTACAAACTTTTGAAAACATGATCCAATAAAAAATCTCTATTGGACCTTCAAAATGACTGCCCATTACCCTTAATCTTATGCCTCTGTACTCCTACATGATTTAATAATTTCCACATATATCTCAGTTTGTCCACATCCACTCTGACCCCCACGCTAATTTATCAAAAAATGTCCCACATACCTTCTGTCCTCTGACACAGAATACTCCTCCATGATCTCAGAACTCTCAATTACCAAGAAATGACTCAGAAAGTGCTGTCAAAATTCAAGAATGTATGAGGGGGTAGTTGGACTGCACACCCTAATTCTAATCATACTGAGAGGTGCTGCCATGCTAAGACTTGAAGTTCAACAGAGAGAAAAAGAAAATGCAGTTGCACACTAAATACTAAACACTGCTAATCGGAATAATTATAGAGCAAAGTTGAGGTGCTTAGCATAATTTTACCCAAAAATATGAGCCCACCAACTACGGCCAGGTGGGTCTCTAACACTAAGGTTCAAGTTCAGGGCATGGGACTCTCCAGAGTGCACCTGCATTTTTCTATGAGGATTCAAGAATGTCAGGATATTTTGCTGGCGAAGGCAAGAAGGAGATCACATGGAGAGGAATTAATTTACCTAGCATATATGTGATGTGCAATTCTGGAATAGCACATTCAGGCCTGGCACTACCCACTCAGCAAAGGGATGCAAAGCAGGGAGGCGCCAGGCTGGAGAGGTGCTTTCCCCTCTCTGGATCCATGTGCTGAGGTGATGTCCCTGCTGCTGCACCTGTCACACTCTATGACAGGCAGCATGAAGCCTCCTCTCCCCCTCCCGTGACAGTCCAGTGTGCGTACCTAAAAGGGGTGGAGCTACACGGGACCAGACTGCAGCCTGCTAAACAGGAGGGTGAGCTATTACAGCTCCAGCTTGCCAGACTTCCTTAGGCAAGTGGATGGAAAGAGAATGAGTGAGTGAAAGTGTGTGCGTGTGTATGTGTGTACAGTATTTGTGTATATGTATGCGTGTGTGTGTGTGTGACTGTGTGTGAGTATGTATATGTGGTGTGTGTATGTGTGACTGTGTGGCATAGTGTGTATAAGTGGCATTGATACAGTAGGCGTTACATGTGTAAGCGTCACTGGTACAGGGGGTATTACATGTGAAAGCATCTCTACTAGAGGGGTCGTTATGTGTGTAAGCGTCACTGCTACAGGGGGCGTCTTGCATAAGCAACACTGCTATGTTGGGCATTACATGTGTAAGCGTCACTGGTACAGGGGGCGTTATGTGTGTAAGTGTCATTACTATAGGGGGCGTTACATGTGTAATCATCACTGTACAGGGGGCGTTACATTTGTAAGCATCACTGCTACAGGGATGTTACGTGTGTAAGAGTCACTGCTACAGAGTTCATTGTGTGTATAAGTGGCACTACCACAGGGGGCATTGTGTGTAAGCGGCACTACTACAGGGAGCATTATCTGTATAAATGTCACTGCTACAGGGGTCATTATGTGACCTGTCCCTTTGTAAAGTATGGGAGGGCGCAAATTTATAGTTTGCAGGGGGGTGCCGAACACGTTAGCACCGGCCCTGAGCACATCTCATCCACTGTCAGACAGGTGTGCAGCCCCGGCAGAGTATTGCCCAGAATTGAATTCAACCCCATGGTGTTAACTGCGCTCCAAAGCACTTCCTCCTTCTTTGATCTGCACTACCCCTTTCATCTCCTCTGGCCAAATGATACAGAAACAGCTTCTTCCTCCTGCTCTGGCCAGCATCACCTGTAGCCCCAGCTCTAAAACCTCATCCACTACTTTATTAAATCTAAAATATAGTCCAAATTGAACTCTTTTGCCTGATCATTTATTGTCCCCCTGGCATTCCCTCCAAATTTCTTGACAACTTTGCTTCTGACATTCTCTCCATTATCTAAGGTGATTTCAACATCCCAAATGATATCCCCACACAATCCTCTTCCTCTAAACTCCTTAAGCTCACATCTTCACTTGGTCTCTACCAGTGGACCTCCTTCCCCTCCCATGTGAATGGGAGCTTACTTGATCTGTTCTTCACTCACGTTGTGATATTTCTGATTTCTAACTCCCCATTTCCTCTCTCTGACCACACCCTGCTCTCTTTTAACTTTACTTCAGTAAGCGTAACATTGAGGATATCGACACCACTTCCCTATCCTCCCTGCTCGACTCACTTCTCTCTACTATTCTGTCTCTCTAGTGAACTGAACAAGCCACTTCCCTATACTATGCTTCACTTCTGCTCTTGCTCAGTAGCGCACGCAGGGGGGGTTTCTGGTTGCACAGAAACCCCCCCCTGATGGACTGATTTTTGCTTTTTAGAGACGGAGACAGCTGTGTCTCCGTCTCAAGAAAAGCAGTGACCGCAACCGTGTTCGCAGCTACCGCTGCAGGGAGCTCTTGCCAGCAGTCTCCCTACAGCGTCTGTTAGTGAGTGGGAGCTGCTGCTCGTGCACAGTAACTCCATATGTCCTCCTCACTATGCCACGGCACGCAGGGTGTCCTCTGGAGCTTCCGGGTATGTGTGCACTGTGCAGTGCACTGTATTTGTTTGTTGTAAAGTGTGTTGTGTTATGTATGTGCAGTCTGTGTTTGTGAATCTTTTCATACACACACATATATATATATATATATATATATATATAAACACACATGTATATGTATATACATACATGTGTATACATATATACACATACATTATATGTATATATAATATGTATGTGTGTGTATGTATATATATATATATATATATATATTAGAGATGAGCGGGTTCGGTTTCTTTGAATCCGAACCCGCACGAACTTCACTTTTTTTTTCACGGGTCCGAGCGACTCGGATCTTCCCGCCTTGCTCGGTTAACCCGAGCGCGCCCGAACGTCATCATGACGCTGTCGGATTCTCGCGAGACTCGGATTCTATATAAGGAGCCGCGCGTCGCCGCCATTTTCACACGTGCATTGAGATTGATAGGGAGAGGACGTGGCTGGCGTCCTCTCCATTTAGATTAGATTTAGAAGAGAGAGAGAGAGAGAGATTGCTGTGATACTGTAGATTAGAAGAGAGTGCAGAGTGCAGACAGAGTTTAGTGACTGACGACCACAGTGACCAGTGACCACCAGAGACAGTGCAGTTGTTTGTTTTATTTAATATATCCGTTCTCTGCCTGAAAAAAACGATACACAGTCACACAGTGACTCAGTCTGTGTGCACTGCTCAGCCCAGTGTGCTGCACATCAATGTATTGTATATAAAGCTTATAATTGTGGGGGAGACTGGGGAGCACTGCAGGTTGTTATAGCAGGAGCCAGGAGTACATGATAAATAATATTATATTAAAATTAAACAGTGCACACTTTTGCTGCAGGAGTGCCACTGCCAGTGTGACTAGTGGTGACCAGTGCCTGACCACCAGTATATTAGTAGTATTGTATACTATCTCTTTATCAACCAGTCTATATTAGCAGCAGACACAGTACAGTGCGGTAGTTCACGGCTGTGGCTACCTCTGTGTCGGCACTCGGCAGGCAGTCCGTCCATCCATAATTGTATTATATACCACCTAACCGTGGTTTTTTTTTTCTTTCTTTATACCGTCGTCATAGTCATACTAGTTGTTACGAGTATACTACTATCTCTTTATCAACCAGTGTACAGTGCGGTAGTTCACGGCTGTGGCTACCTCTGTGTCGGAACTCGGCAGGCAGTCCGTCCATCCATAATTGTATTATAATATATACCACCTAACCGTGGTTTTTTTTCCGTTCTTTATACCGTCGTCATACTAGTTGTTACGAGTATACTACTATCTCTTTATCAACCAGTGTACAGTGCGGTAGTTCACGGCTGTGGCTACCTCTGTGTCGGAACTCGGCAGGCAGTCCGTCCATCCATAATTGTATTATAATATATACCACCTAACCGTGGTTTTTTTTTCGTTCTTTATACCGTCGTCATACTAGTTGTTACGAGTATACTACTATCTCTTTATCAACCAGTGTACAGTGCGGTAGTTCACGGCTGTGGCTACCTCTGTGTCGGCACTCGGCAGGCAGTCCGTCCAACCATAATTGTATTATATACCACCTAACCGTGGTTTTTTTTTCATTCTTTATACCGTCGTCATACTAGTTGTTACGAGTATACTACTATCTCTTTATCAACCAGTGTACAGTGCGGTAGTTCACGGCTGTGGCTACCTCTGTGTCGGCACTCGGCAGGCAGTCCGTCCAACCATAATTGTATTATATACCACCTAACCGTGGTTTTTTTTTCATTCTTTATACCGTCGTCATACTAGTTGTTACGAGTATACTACTATCTCTTTATCAACCAGTGTACAGTGCGGTAGTTCACGGCTGTGGCTACCTCTGTGTCGGCACTCGGCAGCCCGTCCATAATTGTATATACCAGTGACCTAACCGTGGTTTTTTTTTCTTTCTTTATACATACATACTAGTTACGAGTATACTATCTCTTTATCAACCAGTCTATATATTAGCAGCAGACACAGTACAGTGCGGTAGTTCACGGCTGTGGCTACCTCTGTGTCGGCACTCGGCAGCCCGTCCATAATTGTATATACCACCTAACCGTGTTTTTTTTTTCTTTCTTTATACATACATACTAGTTACGAGTATACTATCTCTTTATCAACCAGTCTATATATTAGCAGCAGACACAGTACAGTGCGGTAGTTCACGGCTGTGGCTACCTCTGTGTCGGCACTCGGCAGCCCGTCCATAATTGTATATACCAGTGACCTAACCGTGGGTTTTTTTTCTTTCTTTATACATACATACTAGTTACGAGTATACTATCTCTTTATCAACCAGTCTATATATTAGCAGCAGACACAGTACAGTGCGGTAGTTCACGGCTGTGGCTACCTCTGTGTCGGCACTCGGCAGCCCGTCCATAATTGTATATACCACCTAACCGTGGTTTTTTTTCTTTCTTTATACATGATTGGGGAGGGTTTTTTTGGAAGGGACATCCTGCGTGACACTGCAGTGCCACTCCTAGATGGGCCCGGTGTTTGTGTCGGCCACTAGGGTCGCTAATCTTACTCACACAGTCAGCTACCTCATTGCGCCTCTTTTTTTCTTTGCGTCATGTGCTGTTTGGGGAGGGTTTTTTGGAAGGGCCATCCTGCGTGACACTGCAGTGCCACTCCTAGATGGGCCCGGTGTTTGTGTCGGCCACTAGGGTCGCTAATCTTACTCACACAGTCAGCTACCTCATTGCGCCTCTTTTTTTCTTTGCGTCATGTGCTGTTTGGGGAGGGTTTTTTGGAAGGGCCATCCTGCGTGACACTGCAGTGCCACTCCTAGATGGGCCCGGTGTTTGTGTCGGCCACTAGGGTCGCTAATCTTACTCACACAGCTACCTCATTGCGCCTCTTTTTTTCTTTGCGTCATGTGCTGTTTGGGGAGGGTTTTTTGGAAGGGACATCCTGCGTGACACTGCAGTGCCACTCCTAGATGGGCCCGGTGTTTGTGTCGGCCACTAGGGTCGCTTATCTTACTCACACAGCGACCTCGGTGCAAATTTTAGGACTAAAAATAATATTGTGAGGTGTGAGGTATTCAGAATAGACTGAAAATGAGTGTAAATTATGGTTTTTGAGGTTAATAATACTTTGGGATCAAAATGACCCCCAAATTCTATGATTTAAGCTGTTTTTTAGTGTTTTTGGAAAAAAACACCCGAATCCAAAACACACCCGAATCCGACAAAAATAATTCGGTGAGGTTTTGCCAAAACGCGTTCGAACCCAAAACACGGCCGCGGAACCGAACCCAAAACCAAAACACAAAACCCGAAAAATTTCAGGCGCTCATCTCTAATATATATATATATATATATATGTATAGAAACCCCCCACAGTCCTGCGTTTGCCCCTGCTGCTCATTGCTCCACCGATCACTATTCAATCTTGCAGATTAACACCTCAACACTGGAAGACCAAATGCCCAGATATCTTCAAAAATGTTCACATACTGCCGAGCTACAGTGGAGGAAATCACCCTCTAAGGCAGACTTCCTCCATTTCAAAATTCTGCTCTCGTCCTTCAGTGCTGCCCTTTCCCTCACTAAACTGGCATACTTCAAGAACCTCATCTCCTCCTAGTCCCCTGGCACTTCTTTGCCACTCTCAACTACCTCCTCTGCCTACCCCCACCTCATCTCCCCTCCTCACTCTCTGCTCTTGTCTTTGCCACTTACTTCACATCCAAACTTGACTCCATACATCAAGACATCACATCCCACCTAATCAACAGCAACCAGCCACTTCCTTTCCCTTACCACTCCTCCCCATCCCTCTTACCAACTTTGACATCTTTCTGCAATGTGTCTGGTGAGGAAGTCATTGCCCTCATCCGTTCCTAACCCCCTCCACCTCCCCACTTGACTCTATCCCCTCCCGCCTCCTCCACTACCTCTATCTTTCTGTCTATTCCCATCTTGCCCACCTCCTCAATCTCTCCCTCTCATCAGGCACTGTCTACTCTGCCTTTAAGCATGCACTCATCTCCCTATTCTTTAAAAGCCTACCCTTAATCAACACATTCTATCCAACTACCGACTCATCTCTCTCCTCCCTCTTGACTCCAAACTCTTTGAGCATTTTGTCTACAACCGTCTTACTGCCTTTCTTTCCTCCCACTCACTGCTTGAACCATTCCATTCTGATTTCCATCCTCTCCACTCCACTGAAACTGCCCCCACAAAAGTCTGTGATGACCTCCTTTCTGCTAAATCCAAGGGCCACTACTCTATGCTTAGTCTCCTTGACTTCTCCGCTGCTTTTGACACTATGGACCACCCTCTCCTTCTGCAAATTCTTCACTCCCTTGTTCTGCATGATACTAGTCTCTCCTGGCTATCCTCCTAAGTCACTGACCACTCCTTCTCTTTCTTCTCTCATGACTCCCCCCCCCCCCCCCCCCACACTGCCACTAAATGTAGGTGTCCCCCAAGTTACTGTTCTTGGTCCGCGACTTTTCTCCCTATATATGTCCTCTTTAGATGAGCTCATTAGCTCTTTTGACTTACAACATCATATTATGGTGACAATAATCAAATTTACCTTTCCTCCCCTGACCTCTCCCCTGCTCTTCTCACTTGTGTATCCAACTCTCTCTTTGCTATCTCTTCTTGGATGTCCCAGCGCTTTCTTAAACTTAATATGTCTAAGACTGAGCGGATAATCTTCCAACCCTCCCACACAACCTCACCTCCCACAATTTCATTATCCATTGATGGCACTACTATTTGCTCTAGCCCCCAAGTATGCTGTCTTGGAGTAATCCTTGACTCCTCCCTCTCCATTAAACCACACATTCAGCACATCTCACAAACCTGTCATTTTCATCTCAAAATATTTACAGAATCAGATCCTTACTCCACAGGATGCAACTTAAGGTGCCCATACACTAGATGACTTGTAAATGATGATTTCTGGTTAACGATTTCCCTAGAACACCCCCGGCAGCTCCCCTGCAGTCCTGGGCAAACGATATAGTACAATACACATGATTTATCTTTAAGATATATCTTAAGATATGGGAGTGGCTACATCCAGGAGCATGCTGTCATTGACGATAGCTTCAGATCTTCCCTGCAGCAGGGAAGATCAGAAGCTCCGACCAACGACCAGCAGGAATATGCAACACGATCGTTATCGTTCACAGACACTGAATGATCTGCACTATTATGAACGATTTGTAGTTCCGATGAAAACAGCCAAATCACTCATAATATCATCTAGTGTATGGGCACCTTAAGACCCTTATACACTCACAGGTCATCTCCAGACTGGACTACTGTAATTCTCATATCTTGCATCCCTGACAAATGCCTCTCTCATCTCCAATCTATCCTCAATGCTGCTGCCCGGCTCATCTTTCTCATCATATGTGCAACGCCCACCTCCCTTCTCTTACAAGCCCATCACTGTTGTCACAACTGAGGGCCTGAGCTGACGGGAGGCAGCCTCAGTTGTAGGGGCTGAGATGTACCGGAACCTGGGAGGTTGTATCAGACCCCTGGACATGTAAGTAACATGAATAATAACTGCCCGAAGGCGTGACCACAACAACTTGGATAAAAGTCAATGATGTTTATTATGACAACTCCGCAACACAGCAGCAGTAAAAGAAAACGTAAAAGTCAGCAAAGAATAAATACAGTTCCTTGGTACTACAGGATGGCAGGAGCCACAGGGCACTGGTAGTGTGAGATGGTTCTTATAATCTTCTAGATGGAAAGTCCTTACCAGGCCCGACTGTAGCAATGGAGATAACCCAGGATTGTACCAGCTGGTGTTCCAGGAAAAGCTGGGTTGCTGAAGATAAAACGGCTGCTGTGGATACTGGCTGGAACCAGACTGTTGTTAGCACGGAGTGGATACTGGCTGGAACCAGTTAAATAATAAATGAACTTGGGAGCGATGAAATATGAGCTGAAATGTAGAACTTGAGAGCGGAGAAATAATAATACCGGTGGAGAGTGGTAAAGTGTAGAAAGGACACCGGCCCTTTAAGAGAAGCTGTACTCTGCTGGAAGCTGGGCTGGAAGCAGGTAATGTTGTAGCTGGAAACAGATGAATCCACAATGGATTGGAGAGTCAGGCTACACCGCAGGTGGAATGCTGGTGCGGGTCTCTATGGTGGAAGTCTTGAGACAGGAGCTGGAACCTGGAAGACAATCACAGGAGAGAGACAAACAGGAACTAGGTTTGACAACCAAAGCACTGACGCCTTCCTTGCTCAGGCACAGTGTATTTATACCTGCAGCAAGGAAGGGATTGGCTAGGCAATTATGCAGATTAACAATACTGACAACAGATTGGAGTAAATGATCAGCTGACAGAATCCAAGATGGCTGCGCCCATGCAGACACTTGGAGGGAAGTTTGGTTTGTAATCCATGTGGTAATGAAAACAGTAATGGCGGCGCCGGCCACCGAAGACAGGAGGCGCCAAGCTGACAGGTGCACATCCAACCACGCGGACACAGCGGAGGCCGCGGCTGACGTAATCGCCACTCAGACACTCTGCATGCAGAAGCTCAGGGACGGCGGCGGAGGCCGCGGGAGACGCCATGCCAGGTGTAATATGGCGTTTACTGTGACAGCGTCTCAGAGTGACAGGAGAGGATACAGGAATGTAAACATCAGGATAACAGATGGGATCCGGTCCTGGAGCGCTGAGCCAGCCTTAGGAGGCATCTGATGGGTAAGAAATGGCGTCCAGATACCCGGATCGTGACAGCACCCCCCCCTTTAGGAGTGGCCCCAGGACACTTCTTTGGCTTTTGAGGAAACTTGGAATGGAATCTCCGGACCAAGGCAGGAGCATGGACATCAGAAGCATTGGTCCATGAACGTTCCTCAGGGCCATAACCCTTCCAGTCAATAAGATATTGTAGTTGACCGTAACGGTGACGTGAGTCCAGGATCTTGGCTACTTCATACTCAACGCCTCGTTGAGTTTGGACTTTCGGAGTTGGAGGAAGTGAGGAATGAAACCGATTCAAGATCAGCGGTTTCAACAGGGAAACATGGAATGTCCTGGGTATTTTTAAGAAGGGAGGCAACTGAAGTCTGTAAGCAACAGGATTGATGACTTGTTCAATCTTGAAAGGACCGATATAGCGAGGTGCAAACTTCATACTGGGAACTCTTAACCTCAAATTCTTCGTGGATAACCATACCCGATCACCCACCTTGAAAGCAGGAACTGCTCGACGCTTCTTATCCGCAAACTTCTTGTACCTGAACGATACCTTGAGCAGAGCTGATCGTACGCTCTTCCAGATATTGGCAAACTGATGCAAGGTGATATCCACTGCAGGAACAGAAGTTGCTGGAAGCGGTTGGAACTCAGGGACTTTAGGGTGGAATCCAAAGTTAGTGAAGAATGGTGTTGAAGCAGATGAAGAATGATACTGGTTGTTATGACAGAACTCGGCCCAGGGAAGTAATTGAACCCAGTCATCTTGAGAGGAGGACACATAGATGCGGAGGAAGGCCTCCAAGTCCTGATTCACCCTCTCGGTTTGACCATTGGTCTGAGGATGGTAAGCCGTAGAAAACTTTAGCTTGACTTGGAGGACTTGACATAAACTTCGCCAGAATTTGGCTGTGAATTGAACTCCTCGATCTGAGATAATTTCTTCAGGAAGACCGTGGAGTCGGAAGATCTCTTGTATGAATACTTGAGCCAACTTGGAAGCTGACGGAAGACCGGTGAGAGGAATGAAGTGTGCCATCTTGGTGAACCGGTCAACTACCACCCAGATGGTATTGAACTTGTTGCACATGGGTAAATCTGTAATAAAATCCATCGACAAATGGGTCCAAGGTCGACGGGGAACAGATAGTGGAACCAGTTGCCCCGCAGGCGACTGGCGGGATACCTTATGTTGAGCACACTTTGGGCAAGATGCAATAAACTCCAAGACGTCCTTTTTCAGAGTTGGCCACCAATAGGACCTAGAGATAAACTCCAGGGTTTTTTGGATACCTGTATGTCCGGCAAAACGGGAAGCATGGGCCCAATGCATGAGCTTCTTCCTTAGCATCGGTTTCACAAAACTTTTCCCTGATGGGGGCGTAGAGTCCATCCCTACCGTGGAGAATGCCAACGGATTTATAATAGGATGCTTGTCTGAAGACTCAGACTCATTTTCTTGCTCCCATGAGCGGGAAAGGGCATCGGCCTTGCGATTCTGAGAGCCCGGACAGAACTGGAGCTTAAAGTCGAACCTGGAAAAGAAAAGTGCCCATCTGGCCTGACGAGGATTGAGACATTGTGCGCCTTTCAGATATAAAAGATTCTTGTGGTCTGTAAGTATGGTGATTGAATGAGAAGCTCCCTCCAACAGATACCTCCACTCTTCAAGAGCGAGCTTGATGGCTAGCAACTCCTGGTCGCCAATGGCATAGTTGCGCTCAGCTGGAGAGAACTTCCGGGAGAAGAAACTGCAAGGGTGTAAATGGCCATCTTTAGCCCTCTGAGATAACACCGCTCCTACTCCAACTGAGGAGGCATCCACCTCTAAGATAAAAGGAGAGTCGATGTCAGGCTGTTTCAGAACAGGCGCAGAGATGAACCTTTGTTTTAAAAGATGAAATGCTTGCATGGCTTCTTCAGACCAATTGGACGGGTTAGCACCCTTCTTAGTGAAAGCAGTAATAGGCGCCACAATGGTGGAAAAGTCTCGTATAAACTTTCGGTAATAGTTGGCGAACCCTAAGAACCTCTGGACCCCTTTGAGGGTTAAGGGTACCGGACAATTTTGGATTGCTTGTAGTTTCTCAGGATCCATCTCTAGTCCGGAACCGGACACAATGTACCCTAGAAACGGAATGGACTTGACTTCAAAGACGCATTTCTCTAATTTGCAATAGAGATGATTGACACGGAGACGGGACAGAACCTCTTTAACCCAAAAACGATGTTCCTCTAAATCGTTGGCAAAAATGAGGATATCGTCTAGATAGACCACGACATGACGGTATAGAATGTCTCTGAAGATCTCATTGACAAAATGCTGGAAGACAGCTGGGGCATTGCTCAATCCGAAGGGCATGACGAGGTACTCATAATGTCCGTCACGGGTGTTAAAGGCGGTCTTCCACTCGTCACCCTCACGGATCCGGATGAGATTGTATGCACCTCTCAAGTCCAGCTTTGTAAAGATGGTAGCTCCGCTAACTCTGTCAAAGAGCTCAGTAATCAGGGGTAAAGGATAACGGTTCTTGATGGTAATGTCGTTCAAACCTCTGTAGTCGATGCACGGCCGCAGACCACCATCTTTCTTTTTTACAAAAAAGAAGCCTGCGCCGGCTGGGGAAGAAGAAGGTCGAATGAACCCCTTTGCTAGGTTCTCTTTAATGTATTCCTCCATAGAATGCGTCTCAGGCAGAGACAACGTATAAGTTCGGCCTCAAGGTGGAACCTTCCCTGGAACGAGATCAATCGGGCAGTCCCATTCTCTATGAGGAGGAAGGATATCAGCAGAAGCTTTACTGAACACATCCGTGAAATCTTGATATGGAGGAGGTGGAACATCAGACGACCTGGGGGAGGAAGAACAGACAGGCAATACTTTAAACAAACATGTCTCAGCACAGGAGGAACCCCATGCCAGGATTTGCGTAGTCGTCCAATCAATTGTAGGATTGTGAAGACGGAGCCATGGAAGGCCCAGGACCACAGGATGTGTGGCTCTTGGAATCACTAAAAAAGAAATAAATTCGGAATGAAGAACTCCCACTCTCAGACGAACTGGTAGAGTCCTTAGGGAAATAACTGCATCAAAAATCTTGCTGCCATCCACGGCAGTTAAGGAGATGGACGAAGGAAGTCTCTCGGTGGGTAGGGACCACCGTTTAACATAGGCTTCGGTAATAAAGTTCCCAGCTGCTCCGGAATCAAGGAGGGCAATGACGTTCCGATAACGTTGAGCAACTTGAAGCGAGACTGGGAGATTACAATCTTGAGGAGATGGAGAGGAGATCATTACTCCTAGCCGGCCCTCTCCTTGGCGAGCTAGGATTTGGAGTTTCCCGGACGTTTGGGACAGGCATTAATGGTGTGAGACGGAGCTGCACAATAAAGACAGAGAGACTCGGAGAGGCGTCTTCGGCGCTCAGCAGGAGTTAAACGGGAACGGCCAATTTGCATGGGCTCATCTTTAGTTGGTGACAGTTGGCGAGGAGGAGGAGCAGAAGATTTTGGAGCAGATGATCTTCCACGCTCAGTTGCTCTCTCTCTGAAACGTAAATCAACTTTCGTGCAGAGTGAGATTAGCTCATCTAACTTAGAGGGTAAGTCTCTGGTAGCTAACTCATCTTTAATACGCTCAGATAAGCCATGCCAGAATGCAGCATACAGGGCCTCGTCGTTCCATGCCAGTTCGGATGCCAGGATCTGGAACTGTATCAGATATTGTCCTACAGTACGTGACCCCTGGCGTAAACGGAGAATCTCGGATGAAGCTGAAGTTACCCGGCCTGGCTCGTCGAAGATGCGCCTGAATGTTGACACGAAGGCAGTGTAGGAAGATAGCAGGGTGTCGGACCTCTCCCATAACGGTGATGCCCAATCAAGGGCTGAGCCACTGAGAAGAGAAATAATGTAGGCAATTTTTGTACGGTCACTGGGAAAATTGCCAGGTTGTAGCTCAAACTGAATCTCACACTGGTTGAGAAATCCCCTGCAGAATCTTGGAAATCCGTCAAATTTTGCTGGCGTTGGAAGATGAAGACGTGGAGCAGAAATGGGTAAGGTGGGTGGGGTTATAGCTGGAGTCACTGTGGTTGACGCACCAGACGCGCCTGATCCACGGAGAGTTGTCTGAATCCCATCCAGCCGAGTAGAGAAATCCTGGAGACAGCGGATGATGTGGCCCTGTGCAGCCTCCTGATGTTCTAGTCGGGCTGCCAGTTCTTGCATCGGCCTGGCCGCTTGATCCTGGTCTCCGGCTGGATTCATTAGGTCAGTGCTTACTGTCACAACTGAGGGCCTGAGCTGACGGGAGGCAGCCTCAGTTGTAGGGGCTGAGATGTACCGGAACCTGGGAGGTTGTATCAGACCCCTGGACATGTAAGTAACATGAATAATAACTGCCCGAAGGCGTGACCACGACAACTTGGATAAAAGTCAATGATGTTTATTATGACAACTCCGCAACACAGCAGCAGTAAAAGAAAACGTAAAAGTCAGCAAAGAATAAATACAGTTCCTGGGTACTACAGGATGGCAGGAGCCACAGGGCACTGGTAGTGTGAGATAGTTCTTATAATCTTCTAGATGGAAAGTCCTTACCAGGCCCGACTGTAGCAATGGAGATAACCCAGGATTGTACCAGCTGGTGTTCCAGGAAAAGCTGGGTTGCTGAAGATAAAACGGCTGCTGTGGATACTGGCTGGAACCAGACTGTTGTTAGCACGGAGTGGATACTGGCTGGAACCAGTTAAATAATAAATGAACTTGGGAGCGATGAAATATGAGCTGAAATGTAGAACTTGAGAGCGGAGAAATAATAATACCGGTGGAGAGTGGTAAAGTGTAGAAAGGACACCGGCCCTTTAAGAGAAGCTGTACTCTGCTGGAAGCTGGGCTGGAAGCAGGTAATGTTGTAGCTGGAAACAGATGAATCCACAATGGATTGGAGAGTCAGGCTACACCGCAGGTGGAATGCTGGTGCGGGTCTCTATGGTGGAAGTCTTGAGACAGGAGCTGGAACCTGGAAGACAATCACAGGAGAGAGACAAACAGGAACTAGGTTTGACAACCAAAGCACTGACGCCTTCCTTGCTCAGGCACAGTGTATTTATACCTGCAGCAAGGAAGGGATTGGCTAGGCAATTATGCAGATTAACAATACTGACAACAGATTGGAGTAAATGATCAGCTGACAGAATCCAAGATGGCTGCGCCCATGCAGACACTTGGAGGGAAGTTTGGTTTGTAATCCATGTGGTAATGAAAACAGTAATGGCGGCGCCGGCCACCGAAGACAGGAGGCGCCAAGCTGACAGGTGCACATCCAACCACGCGGACACAGCGGAGGCCGCGGCTGACGTAATCGCCACTCAGACACTCTGCATGCAGAAGCTCAGGGACGGCGGCGGAGGCCGCGGGAGACGCCATGCCAGGTGTAATATGGCGTTTACTGTGACAGCGTCTCAGAGTGACAGGAGAGGATACAGGAATGTAAACATCAGGATAACAGATGGGATCCGGTCCTGGAGCGCTGAGCCAGCCTTAGGAGGCATCTGATGGGTAAGAAATGGCGTCCAGATACCCGGATCGTGACAACTGTCTCCCCATCCCCTTCAGAATCCAATTCAAGCTGCTCACACTCACTTACAAAATTCTCACCCACTCTTCTCCCATGACCTTATCTCCCTTTACACTTCTGCCCATCCTCTTTGCTCTGCTAATGCACGCCATCTTTCCTGCTTACTAATTAACTCCTCCCACTCCTACCTCCATTTTGAACACGCTGTTCCCTTTCTCTGGAATTCTCTACCTCTCCCTCTTAGACTCTCTTCCTCTCTCCAAAACTTCAAATGGGCTCTCAAGACCCCCTTCTTTACCAAACCCAGCAAACTCTCATCCTAACCCTCTGTCCCACGTTCACTGTCTACCCCACCTGTGTCACCCCTGTCTGTCTGCGCCTCCCCTTTAGAATGTAAGCTCTCACAAGCAAGGCCCTCTCATATCCCATGCTTTTCTTCTCTTACTTAACTATTTTCTATTCCATACTCCCTTCAAAGGTACCAAATCCCTTGGTTTTCTGCCACCATTCTACTGCTGAAGCCGCAATGTTTACATAGACTGTACTTGTCCTATATTGTCTTGTACTGTAAATCACTGTTGTCATGTTTTGCTTACTTGTGTATGTGCTCTGTAGTTGGGTGCTGTGGATCCCTTGTGGTGCCATATAAATAAAGGATAAGAATACTAAGAATAATCATTGCCCTTTTCATTTGTTTAAATATGAAATGACACACAGCTGATAGAGGTGAATGACATGAGCAAAATACATGACATGAGCAAATACATGAAGATAGGAGGGTCACCCTCTCAATTATTCAGGTATTTATATTTAATGTAATTTGTATCATTGACTGCCTATGCCTATTGTTCAATTACATAAATAATCATGCAGTGAGCACCATCCTTTAATTAGCGCAATTTTCCCAGTTCCACTAAGGCACCATTCATTTCACGAAAGGCAGAATTTAGAAAATACAGCACAGATTTGACAGTCTGCAGATTGTCAAAGCATAAGTGGAACTCAAAGATGGTATGGCTGGAAGGAAATAACCTTTTCAGTTTTCAGTGTTTGCTCATCCATCCCACGGTAATCAATTGGTTGTGGATAAATTTGAGTGGGCTAAAGGACCTCTGACATCACAACCATGTGACCCGTGACATCAGGGTTAGGAGTAAGGTTTGCTCAGGTTGTACTCTTGTGGGCTTGCGTTACCTGCCACACTTCGGGCATGGTGGCTCGTTTGCCACAGATTACTATTCCCATTAGATGTCCATGTGGATAGTAAAAGTGCTAATCCACCGTCCTTGCCCCTCCCTCTGCCATCACGGGTCATATGGTGATGACGTGAGAGGTCCTTTAGCCCACTAGGATCTAGCGTCTACTGTCAGTGCTATTTTTGTAGGAAAATAGGTTCAGGAACTGTGGGCGGGGCAGCAGGTGAAGAGGAAATGTGGGTGGAGCTACCAAAGGGGCAGGGCATCATTTGGTACATTTTTTTTTAAACACATAATGCCCCGAGTACTGCCATAAATACACATAGTGCCACCAGTAGTGCCAAATACACATAATGCCCCCAGCAGTGCCAGTTACACAATGCCCCCAGCAGTGCCAGTTACACAATGCCCCCAGCAGTGCCAGTTACACAATGTCCCCAGTAGTGGCAGATACACAATGCCCTTGCAGTGCCAGATACACAATGCCCCCAGCAGTGCCAGTTACACAATGCCCCTAGCAGTGCCAGTTACACAATGCCCCCAGTAGTGGCAGTTACACAATGCCCCTTGCAGTGCCAGATACACAATGCCCCCAGCAGTGCCAGATACACAATACTCTCAGCAATGCCAGTTACACCAGTACTATCTATTTGGAAAAATAGGTTTAGGAACTACGGGTCTGGGGGCGGAGCTATTAAAAAGTTATAGATAGATGATAGTTTTTAGAAAAGAAGGCACTCAAAATGGACTTTAAAATAAAACATCTTCTGGAAAATACATTTTGGCCCAGGACAGGTTCAGGAATAAAATAAAACTTATCTTCTGGAAAATATATTTTGGCCCAGGACAGGTTCAGGAACCCGGTTCCTGATGATGATGTCATATTTACTGAGAAGTTTAGGAACTCAGTTCCTGCTGAAAAATAGCACTGTTTACCATAATCCATTCTGTAAATGTACAGGACAGAATTTTTCCTTTTTGTCCAACCCCCAGCAGTGACTGCCTACAATGCTGTGTGAATGGTAGAGATGAGCGGGTTCGGTTTCTCTGAATCCGAACCCGCCAGAACTTCATGTTTTTTTTCACGGGTCCGAGCGACTCGGATCTTCCCGCCTTGCTCGGTTAACCCGAGCGCGCCCGAACGTCATCATGACGCTGTCGGATTCTCGCGAGGCTCGGATTCTATCGCGAGACTCGGATTCTATATAAGGAGCCGCGCGTCGCCGGCATTTTCACACGTGCATTGAGATTGATAGGGAGAGGACGTGGCTGGCGTCCTCTCCGTTTAGAATTAGAATAGATTAGAGAGACACTTGATTTACTAATTTTGGGGAGCATTAGGAGTACTCAGTAGTGTACAGTGCAGAGTTTTGCTGATAGTGACCAGTGACCACCACTTTTATTTATAATCCGTTCTCTGCCTGAAAAAAGCGATACACAGCACACAGTGACTCAGTCACATACCATATCTGTGTGCACTGCTCAGGCTCAGGCCAGTGTGCTGCATCATCTATTATCTATATATAATATTATATATATCTGTCTGACTGCTCAGCTCACACAGCTTATAATTGTGGGGGAGACTGGGGAGCACTACTGCAGTGCCAGTTATAGGTTATAGCAGGAGCCAGGAGTACATAATATAATCCGTTCTCTGCCTGAAAAAAGCGATACACAGCACACAGTGACTCAGTCACATACCATATCTGTGTGCACTGCTCAGGCTCAGGCCAGTGTGCTGCATCATCTATTATCTATATATAATATTATATATATCTGTCTGACTGCTCAGCTCACACAGCTTATAATTGTGGGGGAGACTGGGGAGCACTACTGCAGTGCCAGTTATAGGTTATAGCAGGAGCCAGGAGTACATAATATATTATATAGTGAGTGACCACCAGACACACAGTGCAGTTTATTTAATATATCCGTTCTCTGCCTGAAAAAAGCGATACACACAGTGACTCAGTCAGTCACATACCATATCTGTGTGCACTGCTCAGGCTCAGGCCAGTGTGCTGCATCATCTATATATATTATATATCTGTCTGACTGCTCAGCTCACACAGCTTATAATTGTGGGGGAGACTGGGGAGCACTACTGCAGTGCCAGTTATAGGTTATAGCAGGAGCCAGGAGTACATAATATTATATTAAAATTAAACAGTGCACACTTTTGCTGCAGGAGTGCCACTGCCAGTGTGACTAGTGACCAGTGACCTGACCACCAGTATATAATATTAGTAGTATACTATCTCTTTATCAACCAGTCTATATTAGCAGCAGACACAGTACAGTGCGGTAGTTCACGGCTGTGGCTACCTCTGTGTCGGCACTCGGCAGCCCGTCCATAATTGTATATACCACCTAACCGTGGTTTTTTTTTCTTTCTTTATACATACATACTAGTTACGAGTATACTATCTCTTTATCAACCAGTCTATATATTAGCAGCAGACACAGTACAGTGCGGTAGTTCACGGCTGTGGCTACCTCTGTGTCGGCACTCGGCAGCCCGTCCATAATTGTATATACCACCTAACCGTGGTTTTTTTTTCTTTCTTTATACATACATACTAGTTACGAGTATACTATCTCTTTATCAACCAGTCTATATATTAGCAGCAGACACAGTACAGTGCGGTAGTTCACGGCTGTGGCTACCTCTGTGTCGGCACTCGGCAGCCCGTCCATAATTGTATATACCACCTAACCGTGGTTTTTTTTTCATTCTTTATACATACATACTAGTTACGAGTATACTATCTCTTTATCAACCAGTCTATATTAGCAGCAGACACAGTACAGTGCGGTAGTTCACGGCTGTGGCTACCTCTGTGTCGGCACTCGGCAGCCCGTCCATAATTGTATATACCACCTAACCGTGGTTTTTTTTTCTTTCTTTATACATACATAACATACTAGTTACGAGTATACTATCTCTTTATCAACCAGTCTATATATTAGCAGCAGACACAGTACAGTGCGGTAGTTCACGGCTGTGGCTACCTCTGTGTCGGCACTCGGCAGCCCGTCCATAATTGTATATACCACCTAACCGTGGTTTTTTTTTCTTTCTTTATACATACATACTAGTTACGAGTATACTATCTCTTTATCAACCAGTCTATATATTAGCAGCAGACACAGTACAGTGCGGTAGTTCACGGCTGTGGCTACCTCTGTGTCGGCACTCGGCAGCCCGTCCATAATTGTATACTAGTATCCAATCCATCCATCTCCATTGTTTACCTGAGGTGCCTTTTAGTTGTGCCTATTAAAATATGGAGAACAAAAATGTTGAGGTTCCAAAATTAGGGAAAGATCAAGATCCACTTCCACCTCGTGCTGAAGCTGCTGCCACTAGTCATGGCCGAGACGATGAAATGCCAGCAACGTCGTCTGCCAAGGCCGATGCCCAATGTCATAGTACAGAGCATGTCAAATCCAAAACACCAAATATCAGTAAAAAGCCTCTTTTTTTCTTTGCGTCATGTGCTGTTTGGGGAGGGCTTTTTGGAAGGGACATCCTGCGTGACACTGCAGTGCCACTCCTAGATGGGCCCGGTGTTTGTGTCGGCCACTAGGGTCGCTAATCTTACTCACACAGTCAGCTACCTCATTGCGCCTCTTTTTTTCTTTGCGTCATGTGCTGTTTGGGGAGGGTTTTTTGGAAGGGACATCCTGCGTGACACTGCAGTGCCACTCCTAGATGGGCCCGGTGTTTGTGTCGGCCACTAGGGTCGCTAATCTTACTCACACAGTCAGCTACCTCATTGCGCCTCTTTTTTTCTTTGCGTCATGTGCTGTTTGGGGAGGGTTTTTTGGAAGGGACATCCTGCGTGACACTGCAGTGCCACTCCTAGATGGGCCCGGTGTTTGTGTCGGCCACTAGGGTCGCTAATCTTACTCACACAGCTACCTCATTGCGCCTCTTTTTTTCTTTGCGTCATGTGCTGTTTGGGGAGGGTTTTTTGGAAGGGACATCCTGCGTGACACTGCAGTGCCACTCCTAGATAGGCCCGGTGTTTGTGTCGGCCACTAGGGTCGCTTATCTTACTCACACAGCGACCTCGGTGCAAATTTTAGGACTAAAAATAATATTGTGAGGTGTGAGGTATTCAGAATAGACTGAAAATGAGTGTAAATTATGGTTTTTGAGGTTAATAATACTTTGGGATTAAAATGACCCCCAAATTCTATGATTTAAGCTGTTTTTTAGTGTTTTTGGAAAAAAACACCCGAATCCAAAACACACCCGAATCCGACAAAAAAAATTCGGTGAGGTTTTGCCAAAACGCGTTCGAACCCAAAACACGGCCGCGGAACCGAACCCAAAACCAAAACACAAAACCCGAAAAATTTCAGGCGCTCATCTCTAGTGAATGGTACTGTATTCTGGAGGGGTGTACTATAGTATGGTATGCCGGCGGCCGGGCTCCCGGCGGCCAGCATACCGGCACTGGTATCCCGACCGCCGGCATACCAACAGCTGGGTGAGCGCAAATGAGCCCCTTGCTGGCACGGTAGCACGCTACCCGCGCCACGCGTGGACCCCCAAGAGGGAGAAAAGTTGTCGGTATGCCGGGTGTCAGGATTCCGGCGCCGGTATACTGTGCGCTGGGATCCCAACAGCCGGCAAACTGAATACCACCCTTCTGGAGCACATGTGCCATGCTTTATTGTTAAAATGATGTGCTCAGATTGGAACTGAGGTACCCCTGTGAGCAGTGTCGAGAGAGGGTACAAATTACCCGGACCCAGGTCTATTGGAGGGGCCCAGTGAGGGTCCAGTAGAGGCCCAGGCCCCTCCCCCTTACCTAGCAGCAGCAGCTGCAGCTCTTCTCCTCAGCCGAGAACATGCTGCTGTGTGCTGGGCTGCAGTGTGACCATGGAGGTGCTTAAAATACTATTTTTTTCAGTATATTTTCTTAAGGGTACATGACCACACCTCCTGTGATTAGGCCACACCCCTTGAAAAGTCCCTGGGCCCATCCCGTCTCTCGACTGCCCTACCTGTGAGCACTATTCACTGATCTTTGAACTCTGCGTGCAGACATCATCAGGAGGACTGATAATCAGTCCTACCTGTGACCGTCTCTGCTGCAAAGGGTAGGGGTTAATGACAAGGGCTGGGGATAATCAATGGTCACTGAGGGCATTCTCTTGCCGCTGGAGTTGGGTTAATGTCACAAAGGGTGTTTTGGGGAGTTTATAGATAAGGTAGGTTTACTGCCACTGGACGGGTTACTCTTCATTGGGAACCTATGGACACGGATGTGGGGGGCTAATGCCAAGGGGCTATTACCACTGGGAGGCAAGGAGCAGTGCTACTGGGACAGCTATTGAGGTATATGCAATTCCGGACGAATTGCGCCTTTTTTTCGACCGTTTTAGGATTCGACTGTACTCGACAGCCGAAACCCTCCACCCGGGACCATGAATTCGACATATTCAATACAAAACTCATTCGACACTCCCCTTGTCGAATAACGGACCAATCGTCGAGTAGTGGGCAGGACGCCCACTACTTCCCGCCGTTTTGAGCCCATTATAGGGCTTGTTTGCTGCGTGCTCAGCAGCCATTTTGTGAACCTGCAGAGAGGTGTGTGGAGGTGCAGAGCTAGCAAATTGGTTGTTGTTTGCTGTGGTATCGTTTGGACACCCAGCAGGCTTTAATCCAGGACGGACAGGAGGATACCTGTTACCCTGGAGGAGAGTCGTTTTTGGAGCGATTTCTACATTTGTAGGTAAGTACCACATGTGGTCTGGCGTTGCATGTATGTGTTTGTGTAGTGGGGGGGTGCCATGAGGTGTACATGTGGTGTTGCTTTGGCGTGTTTGGGGTATGTATATGTGTGCAGGTATGTGTATATAGATCCTGCTTGTATTGCTGCATGTTTTTTTTTTTAGTTTTGTGTTTGGGGGTAGTTTTTTAAGTTTTTTTTTTTTTCATAAAATGTTTTTTTGGGTCATGCTTTTGCATTGGTGTACCTCCAGAGGCATGTGCAGGAATGCTTTTTGGCTTGTTTGGGATGATTTTAGAGCGTGTCGGTATCTGCCATGTGGTCGACATGTGATGTCGTTTGTTTCCAAAACATGTTTTTTTGCTCCTATTTTAGCACTGGTGCATCCCTGCACATGCTGGAGGTACTTTTTGGCTTGTTTGGGCTGACTTTGAGTGTGTCGGTATCTTCCATGTGGCCGACATGCGGTGTCGTTTGTTTCCAAAACATGTTTTTTGCTCCTACTTTAGCACTGGTTGACCTCCAGCATGTGCAGGGATGCTTTTTGGCTTGTTTGGGGTGACTTTTCAGTGTGTCGGTATCTGCCATGTGGCCGACATGTGTTGTCGTTTGTTCCCAAAACATGTTTTTTTGCTCCTATTTTAGCACTGGTGCATCCCTGCACATGCTGGAGGTACTTTTTGGCTTGTTTGGGCTGACTTTGAGCATGTCGGTATCTGCCATGTGGCCGACATGCGGTGTCGTTTGTTTCAAAACATGTTTTTTTGCTCCTACTTTAGCACTGGTTGACCTCCAGCATGTGCAGGGAAGCTTTTTGGCTTGTTTGGGGTGACTTTTCAGTGTGTCGGTATCTGCCATGTGGCCGACATGTGTTGTCGTTTGTTCCCAAAACATGTTTTTTTGCTCCTATTTTAGCACTGGTGCATCCCTGCACATGCTGGAGGTACTTTTTGGCTTGTTTGGGCTGACTTTGAGCATGTCGGTATCTGCCATGTGGCCGACATGCGGTGTCGTTTGTTTCCAAAACATGTTTTTTTGCTCCTACTTTAGCACTGGTTGACCTCCAGCATGTGCAGGGATGCTTTTTGGCTTGTTTGGGGTGACTTTTCAGTGTGTCGGTATCTGCCATGTGGCCGACATGTGTTGTCGTTTGTTCCCAAAACATGTTTTTTTGCTCCTATTTTAGCACTGGTGCATCCCTGCACATGCTGGAGGTACTTTTTGGCTTGTTTGGGCTGACTTTGAGCATGTCGGTATCTGCCATGTGGCCGACATGCGGTGTCGTTTGTTTCCAAAACATGTTTTTTTGCTCCTACTTTAGCACTGGTTGACCTCCAGCATGTGCAGGGATGCTTTTTGGCTTGTTTGGGGTGACTTTTCAGTGTGTCGGTATCTGCCATGTGGCCGACATGTGTTGTCGTTTGTTCCCAAAACATGTTTTTTTGCTCCTATTTTAGCACTGGTGCATCCCTGCACATGCTGGAGGTACTTTTTGGCTTGTTTGGGCTGACTTTGAGCGTGTCCGTATGAGCCATGTTGCCGACATGTGTTGTCATTTGTTTCCAAAACATGTTTTTTTGCTCCTACTTTAGCACTGGTTGACCTCCAGCATGTGCAGGGATGCTTGTACGGGGTTTTTTGCTTGTTTGGCTGAGGTTTTTTCAAATTTTCAAAAAACATTTTTTTGTTGTGTTTGGTCCTGCTTGAGCACTGGGGTCCCAACAGCATGCCGTGTGGTTGCATGTAATTATGTAATGTGTGTTAAATTAGTAAAAATATTTTTTCTTTTTACAACAGAGATGTCCAGGGACAAGCGGCCCTGATCCCCCCCTTCCCCCCACCCCTCAGAAGAATTTTCCCTGCACAGCAATGAGTGGGAGCCGACCCAGGAGGAGGATACGACCGACCAGGCATGCAGTGACCAGCCACTGTCGTCAAGGGACCAAAGGGAGAAGCAAAAGAAAAAGAAAAGGCCTAGACAGGTAAATACTGTCAACACCTGCAGACACAATAGCATCAAACTTGACACACCTTAGTTTGCGCACTGCCATGCACACCTACAGGTATCTTTGCGCACTGCCAGGGATACTGACACACTCACAGGTACATACCGATCTTATTAAATGCATGTTTTTTTTTATCCCTAAAGGCAAGAAGCCAGCCAGAGGATCAGTCGGAGGAGGAAGCCTCTGGTGAAGACGCAGGACAGAAGAAGCCGCGTGGACCCAGATACACTGAGGCGGAAAACTGTGCCCTAGTGGATGGCGTCGACAGGTCCTACGATGTTCTGTATGGACCAAGGGCACAGAGCACAGCAGCTAAGACCAAGCGAAACATCTGGGATGCCATCGCGAGACAAGTCACTGCAGTATCTGGAAACCGCCGGAGCACCAGAAACTGCATGAAGCGGTGCAGTGATTGCCGCAGACAGACCAAGAAGAAGATGGGGATTCAGCGCCGACATGAGTCAGCTACGGGAGGTGGTCCGGCTCTCAATCTGAAGTGGCTACCCTGGGAGAACGTTATTAGAAGGCACATGAACCCTGTTATGGTCCAAGGAGTTCGCGGAGGTGTGGACTCCAGCCATCCTGCTGGCTTTCCCGAGGAGGAAGAACTGCCCAGAAGGCGGAAGACGGCGGGAGACAAGCAATCCAAAAGGATGCCTGATGGTAAGAATACAGTACATTCAGATGAGCTGTACTAAATCTTTTTTTTTTTTATTTGCTAATGTGTTTGTTCTTTTTCCCCAGACACGCCTGCCCAGAGGACATCACCTGCGCACAGGACATCGCCAGCGCGCGGACCATCACCTGCGCAGCAGGTATCGACAGCAGCACGCGGACCATCACCTGCGCAGCAAGCATCAGCAGCGCGCAGATCATCACCTGCGCGCCACACATCGTCAGCGCGCAGAAAGTCCCCTGCGCGCCAGACGTCATCAGCGCGCAGAAAGTCACCTGCGCGCCAGACATCGTCAGCGCGCAGACCATCACCTGCGCGCCAGACCACACCACCAGCTGGGCGCCAAACTACATCTCTTGCGCGCAGGCCATCACCAGCTCATCATCTCTCCAGGAGCTCTGGGACTGTGACCGAAGAGCCTCAACAAGACACTACCCTTGTGGACCCATCACCCGAACTGTTTGAGTCAACAGGGTTAACGGATGAGACTTTTCTTGGGTTTGAAGACAGCCGTGCAGACAGCCGTGCAGATGTATCCAGCCATACCCTTGAAAAGTCTCCAGAATTGAGGACAAGTGAAGCTCCTGGAGCAGCGGCACCACAGGATGGAGAAGGTTTTTATTTGGGGGGGGGGGGGGTTGGGGGGGGGGGAGGGGTCACCATTTTTGTATAGTTTATTAACTTTATTTTTTTTTTCTTCTTTTGCACACAGAGGTGCCACGGACCAGCAGCGGACTTGCGTTGGGGATTGGTCCCTTCTTCAGGCCGGATCTCCTACAGGATTCGTCGGACGACAAGGTGGAAGTGCAGCAGCCCGCTGTTTCTACATCCCTGTGTGAGTAATTATCAAATTGTGAGCCTTCAAACAAATGTATGAATGTGTATACTAATTTCTAATTTTCTTTTCAGCTGTACAAATGCAATTGGTGGCAGACGTACAGGAAGGGCAGGATCCCTCAAATGTTCAGAGGGTACACACCCTGGCAGCAGAGATGACTGCCCGCCAGGATACCTACACGAATGTCGTTTAAACCAGACTGGACGCCATTGAGAAGACAATGGAGAAGATGGCAAACGGTCTGGTTGAAATGCATAAGGCTCTTGCCGACAGCACGGCAGAAACGCAAAAGACCAGACGAGAAGATCACAGGGAGACTATGGACATCCTTCAAGTTCTGGACACATCCATCAACCGGCTGGTGGATAACACATCATGCCTGGCACACAACGTTGACAACATGTCGGAGAGCCAACGACATTCGGCAGCCAGCCACCAGATCATCGCAACCACACTGCAGATGATGTACGATAAGCTCCTAGAGCCAGCTCATCAACACGCTGGTGAACCACCACATCCGCCATCACAAGCCACACGGACGCCTCCTTCCCTTCCTCCATCACCATCCTGGTATGGACGGTCACAGCTGTACCAAGGATATACAGGGATGTACCCCACCTACCAGATGCCTCCACCACCAACACCGGCCGCATCATCTACACCACCGAGGCCGAGTCAACGCACTCCACAGCCGCCCAGGGCATCGACGCCCCATCAGGAGGAAGAAGAGGATCCGGACGGTCAACCACCATAAGCCCGGTCGTATTGTTTTATTATTTACTCTTATGTTTTTCATGTTTCCCTTTCTCCCCCTCTCATTAGTTTTTTTTTCTCTTACTATTGTTTTATATTTGTGTTGGGCTCCCCCACCCCCGACCGGATACTACCAAGGAGCTTTATGTCTAGGCATACATGCGCGGGCATGTATGCGGGCGCGTGTGGTAACTGATGAAAGCTCCTTGTGGTTACATGTATGATGGGCCAAAGAGCTATTCTGATACCACTTTTTTTTTTTAAAACAAACTCCTTTTTGTATTGGTGTAAAATAGGCTTTCACTGTTTCGTGAATTTACTATTCACTAGTGTTTATTTTTGGCTTCTTGATAGGATTGGGTGGAAAATTGAAGTGGACGGCGTAGTTCGTGTTGTGCGTACCAAGGTGAGTAAAGCCATGTTTCAATGTATATATTCAAGAAACTTTGGACCGCCTGCCCTTGGGGAACAACACAGTCCAGTAATGGGTCATGCTGGAATGCGTGGTTCCACAAGTGCAGCAGTGTCAAAGTGCTGACCACTGACACCACTCTGCCACTTTGGACCGCCTGACCTTGGGGAACAACAGTCCAGCAATGGGTCATGCTGGGCTGTGTGGTTCCACAAGTGCAGGCGTGTCAAAGTGCTGACCACTGACATCACTCTGCCACTTTGGACCGCCTGACCTTGGGGAACAACACAGTCCAGCAATGGGTCATGCTGGACTGCGTGGTTCCACAAGTGCAGCCGTGTCAAAGTGCTGACCACTGACACCACTCTGCCACTTTGGACCGCCTGACCTTGGGGAACAACACAGTCCAGCAATGTGTCATGCTGGACTGCGTGGTTCCACAAGTGCAGCCGTGTCAAAGTGCTGACCACTGACACCACTCTGCCACTTTGGACCGTCTGACCTTGGGGAACAACACAGTCCAGCAATGGGTCATGCTGGGCTGTGTGGTTCCACAAGTGCAGCCGTGTCAAAGTGCTGACCACTGACACCACTCTGCCACTTTGGACTGCCTGCTCTTGGGGAACAACAGAGTCCAGCAATGGGTCATGCTGGACTGCGTGGTTCCACAAGTGCAGCCATGTCAAAGTGCTGACCACTGACACCACTCTGCCACTTTGGACCGCCTGACCTTGGGGAACAACACAGTCCAGCAATGGGTCATGCTGGGCTGTGTGGTTCCACAAGTGCAGGCATGTCAAAGTGCTGACCACTGATACCACTCTGCCACTTTTGACTGCCTGCCCTTGGGGAACAACACAGTCCAGCAATGGGTCATGCTGGACTGTGTGGTTCCACAAATGTTCTTGGGAAAGGAATGAACATAACATCATTACTGTCTTTACTTAATATGGAATTTCTTTTTTTTTTCACAGATCTCTACACAAGAAAAGAATGTAAAGAAGAAGAAACACTACTTTTTTTGTTTTTATTTCAATTCATTTTTTAATCCAAAAAAAAAATACAATTGAAATTCTTCAATAAATTTTTAAAATAAAAAAGTTTTGTGTGGTTTTTCTTTAAATTATTAGTTGATAATATGTAAAATATGGCATTTCAGAGATGCAGTGGTATTGTGGTAGGTCGCCCATGGTACAGCAGGGGAACTGTCTTGTCCCTTGACATCCACGCTGGTTCCTGTACCTTGGGAAGGATACTCCGCAAGACCTGTGGAAGAGAATAGTATGAGGTTCCAGGTATTTGTGTCATCCAAAGACAAGGTAAAAGCAGGTTACATCGGCCTTTGTCCCAAATGCAACCCTCCGGCACTTGAGAAACTAGACATCCAAACATTCCCTGACACAGCGTAAGCATTGCTGTGTCAGGGCATGATTGGATGTGCAGTTTTACAAATGCCGGAGGGCTGCACTTTGGACATGCCGGGGTTACTTGGTCAAGAGGGAGTTTTGGCCAATACATCTCACCTGAGGGGGTTGTCTGCTACATGGCGGAGGTTCAGGTCCACATCACAAGTAGGTCGCCCATGGTACATCAGGTGAACAGTCGTGTCCCTTCACATCCACGCAACTTGGGAAGGATACTCCGCAAGACCTGTGGAAGAAAATAGTATGAGGTTCCAGGTATTTGTGTCATCCAAAGACAAGGTACAAGCAGGTTACATCGGCCTTTGTCCCAAATGCAACCCTCCGGCACTTGAGAAACTAGACATCCAAACATTCCCTGAAACAGCGTAAGCATTGCTGTGTCAGGGCATGATTGGATGTGCAGTTTTACAAATGCCGGAGGGCTGCACTTTGGACATGCCGGGGTTACTTGGTCAAGAGGGAGTTTTGGCCAATACATCTCACCTGAGGGGGGGGGGGTGTCTGCAACATGGCGGAGGTTCTGGTCCACATCACAAGTAAGTCGCCCATGGTACAGCAGGGGAACAGTTGTGTCCCTTCACATCCATGCAACTTGGGAAGGATACTACGCAAGACCTGTGAAAGAGAATAGTATGAGGTTCCAGGTATTTGTGTCATCCAAAGACAAGGTACAAGCAGGTTACATCGCCCTTTGTCCCAAATGCAACCCTCCGGCACTTGAGAAACTAGACATCCAAGCATGCCCTGACACAGCGTAAGCATTGCTGTGTCAGGGCATGATTGGATGTGCAGTTTTGCAAATGCCGGAGGGCCGCAGTTGGGACATGCCTGGCTTACTTAGACAAGAGGGAGTTTTGGGCAATACATCTCACCTGAGGGGGGGGGGGGTTGTCTGCAACATGGCGGAGGTTCAGGTCCACATCACAAGTAGGTCGCCCATGGTACAGCAGGGGAACTGTCCGGTCCCTTCAAATCCAGGCTGGTTCCTGCTAGAGATGAGCGGGTTCGGTTCCTCGGAATCCGAACCCCCCCGAACTTCAGCCTTTTTACACGGGTCCGAGGCAGACTCGGATCTTCCCGCCTTGCTCGGCTAACCCGAGCGCGCCCGAACGTCATCATCCCGCTGTCGGATTCTCGCGAGGCTCGTATTCTATCGCGAGACTCGGATTCTACATAAGGAGCCGCGCGTCGCCGCCATTTTCACACGTGCATTGAGATTGATAGGGAGAGGACGTGGCTGGCGTCCTCTCTGTTTATAGTTACTGTTAGTAGTTAGTTGATCTGATTGCTGCTTAGCTTATTGTGGGGAGGATTGGGGAGAGCTGTTAGGAGGAGTACAGTCAGTGCAGAGTTTTGCTAGTTTTTTTTAATCCGTTCTCTGCCTGAAAAAAACGCTCCATACCATATCTGTGCTCAGCCTCAGTGTGCTGCATGATATATCTATGTATATCTGACTGTGCTGAGTGCTCACTGCTCACACAGCTGAATTGTGGGGGAGACTGTGGTGCAGTTATAGCAGGAGTACAGTGCACACTTTTGCTGCCAGTGTGACTGACCAGTGACCACCAGTATATTGTCTGCCTGAAAAAGTTAAACACTCCTGTGGTGTTTTTTTTTAAATTCTATAAACGCATTCTGCTGACATTGTCCAGCAGGTCCGTCATTCATTATATTATATAAATATTTACCTGCAGTAGTGTTATATTTTTTTTGTTCATCTCTATCATCTTTATCATCTCTATATTAGCAGACGCAGTACGGTAGTCCACGGCTGTGGCTACCTCTGTGTCATCAGTGCTCGTCCATAATTGTATACCTACCTGTGGTGGGGTTTTTTTTTCTATCTTCTTCATACTAGTAGTTTAGGAGTCTGCTGACAGTGTCCAGCAGGTCCGTCATTATATTATATATACCTGCAGTAGTGATATATATATATTTTTTATATCATTATCATCTCTATACTAGCAGACGCAGTACGGTAGTCCACGGCTGTAGCTACCTCTGTGTCGTCAGTCACTCGCCATCCATAGGTATACTAGTATCCATCCATCTCCATTGTTTACCTGAGGTGCCTTTTAGTTGTGCCTATTAAAATATGGAGAACAAAAATGTTGAGGTTCCAAAAATAGGGAAAGATCAAGATCCACTTCCACCTCGTGCTGAAGCTGCTGCCACTAGTCATGGCCGAGACGATGAAATTCCATCAACGTCGTCTGCCAAGGCCGATGCCCAATGTCATAGTACAGAGTATGTAAAATCCAAAACACAAAATATCAGTAAAAAAAGGACTCAAAAATCTAAAATAAAATCGTCGGAGGAGAAGCGTAAACTTGCCAATATGCCATTTACCACACGGAGTGGCAAGGAACGGCTGAGGCCCTGGCCTATGTTCATGGCTAGTGGTTCAGCTTCACATGAGGATGGAAGCACTCAGCCTCTCGCTAGAAAAATGAAAAGACTTAAGCTGGCAAAAGCACAGCAAAGAACTGTGCGTTCTTCGAAATCACAAATCCACAAGGAGAGTCCAATTGTGTCGGTTGCGATGCCTGACCTTCCCAACACTGGACGTGAAGAGCATGCGCCTTCCACCATTTGCACGCCCCCTGCAAGTGCTGGAAGGAGCACCCGCAGTCCAGTTCCTGATAGTCAGATTGAAGATGTCAGTGTTGAAGTACACCAGGATGAGGAGGATATGGGTGTTGCTGGCGCTGGGGAGGAAATTGACAAGGAGGATTCTGATGGTGAGGTGGTTTGTTTAAGTCAGGCACCCGGGGAGACACCTGTTGTCCGTGGGAGGAATATGGCCATTGACATGCCTGGTGAAAATACCCAAAAAATCAGCTCTTCGGTGTGGAAGTATTTCAACAGAAATGCGGACAACATTTGTCAAGCCGTGTGTTGCCTTTGTCAAGCTGTAATAAGTAGGGGTAAGGACGTTAACCACCTCGGAACATCCTCCCTTATACGTCACCTGCAGTGCATTCATCATAAGTCAGTGACAAGTTCAAAAACTTTGGGCGACAGCAGAAGCAGTCCACTGACCAGTAAATCCCTTCCTCTTGTAACCAAGCTCACGCAAACCACCCCACCAACTCCCTCAGTGTCAATTTCCTCCTTCCCCAGGAATGCCAATAGTCCTGCAGGCCATGTCACTGGCAATTCTGACGAGTCCTCTCCTGCCTGGGATTCCTCCAATGCATCCTTGCGTGTAACGCCTACTGCTGCTGGCGCTGCTGTTGTTGCTGCTGGGAGTCGATGGTCATCCCAGAGGGGAAGTCGTAAGACGACTTTTACTACTTCCACCAAGCAATTGACTGTCCAACAGTCCTTTGCGAGGAAGATGAAATATCACAGCAGTCATCCTGCTGCAAAGCGGATAACTGAGGCCTTGGCATCCTGGGCGGTGAGAAACGTGGTTCCGGTATCCATCATTACTGCAGAGCCAACTATAGACTTGATTGAGGTACTGTGTCCCCGGTACCAAATACCATCTAGGTTCCATTTCTCTAGGCAGGCGATACCGAAAATGTACACAGACCTCAGAAAAAGACTCACCAGTGTCCAAAAAAATGCAGTTGTACCCAATGTCCACTTAACCACGGACATGTGGACAAGTGGAGCAGGGCAGACTCAGGACTATATGACTGTGACAGCCCACTGGGTAGATGTATTGACTCCCGCCGCAAGAACAGCAGCGGCGGCACCAGTAGCAGCATCTCGCAAACGCCAACTCTTTCCTAGGCAGGCTACGCTTTGTATCACCGCTTTCCAGAATACGCACACAGCTAAAAACCTCTTACGGCAACTGAGGAAGATCATCAAAGAATGGCTAACCCCAATTGGACTCTCCTGTGGATTTGTGGCATCGGACAACGCCAGCAATATTGTGTGTGCATTAAATATGGGCAAATTCCAGCACGTCCCATGTTTTGCACATACCTTGAATTTGGTGGTGCAGAATTATTTAAAAAACGAGAGGGGCGTGCAAGAGATGCTGTCGGTGGCCAGAAGAATTGCGGGACACTTTCGGCGTACAGGCACCACGTACAGAAGACTGGAGCAACACCAAAAACGCCTGAACCTGCCCTGCCATCATCTGAAGCAAGAAGTGGTAACGAGGTGGAATTCAACCCTCTATATGCTTCAGAGGTTGGAGGAGCAGCAAAAGGCCATTCAAGCCTATACAACTGAGCACGATATAGGAGGTGGAATGCACCTGTCTCAAGCGCAGTGGAGAATGATTTCAACGTTGTGCAACGTTCTGCAACCTTTTGAACTTGCCACACGTGAAGTCAGTTCAGACACTGCCAGCCTGAGTCAGGTCATTCCCCTCATCAGGCTTTTGCAGAAGAAGCTGGAGACATTGAAGGAGGAGCTAACACAGAGCGATTCCGCTAGGCATGTGGGACTTGTGGATGGAGCCCTTAATTCGCTTAACAAGGATTCACGGGTGGTCAATCTGTTGAAATCAGAGCACTACATTTTGGCCACCGTGCTCGATCCTAGATTTAAAACCTACCTTGGATCTCTCTTTCCGGCAGACACAAGTCTGCAGGGGTTCAAAGAACTGCTGGTGAGAAAATTGTCAAGTCAAGCGGAACGCGACCTGTCAACATCTCCTCCTTCACATTCTCCCGCAACTGGGGGTGCGAGGAAAAGGCTCAGAATTCCGAGCCCACCCGCTGGCGGTGATGCAGGGCAGTCTGGAGCGACTGCTGATGCTGACATCTGGTCCGGACTGAAGGACCTGCCAACGATTACGGACATGTCGTCTACAGTCACTGCATATGATTCTCTCCCCATTGAAAGAATGGTGGAGGATTATATGAGTGACCGCATCCAAGTAGGCACGTCAGACAGTCCGTACGTATACTTGCAGGAAAAAGAGGCAATTTGGAGGCCCTTGCACAAACTGGCTTTATTCTACCTAAGTTGCCCTCCCACAAGTGTGTACTCCGAAAGAGTGTTTAGTGTCGCCGCTCACCTTGTCAGCAATCGGCGTACGAGGTTACTTCCAGAAAATGTGGAGAAGATGATGTTCATTAAAATGAATTATAATCAATTCCTCCATGGAGACATTCACCAGCAGCAATTGCCTCCACAAAGTACACAGGGAGCTGTGATGGTGGATTCCAGTGGGGACAAATTGATAATCTGTGAGAAGGGGGATGTACACGGTGATGAATCGGAGGATGATGATGAGGTGGACATCTTGCCTCTGTAGAGCCAGTTTGTGCAAGGAGAGATTAATTGCTTCTTTTTTGGTGGGGGTCCAAACCAACCCGTCATTTCAGTCACAGTCGTGTGGCAGACCCTGTCACTGAAATGATGGGTTGGTTAAAGTGTGCATGTCCTGTTTATACAACATAAGGGTGGGTGGGAGGGCCCAAGGACAATTCCATCTTGCACCTCTTTTTTCTTTAATTTTTCTTTGCGTCATGTGCTGTTTGGGGAGTGTTTTTTGGAAGGGCCATCCTGCGTGACACTGCAGTGCCACTCCTAGATGGGCCAGGTGTTTGTGTCGGCCACTTGGGTCGCTGAGCTTAGTCACACAGCTACCTCATTGCGCCTCTTTTTTTCTTTGCGTCATGTGCTGTTTGGGGAGTGTTTTTTGGAAGGGCCATCCTGCGTGACACTGCAGTGCCACTCCTAGATGGGCCAGGTGTTTGTGTCGGCCACTAGGGTCGCTTAGCTTACTCACACAGCTACCTCATTGCGCCTCTTTTTTTCTTTGCGTCATGTGCTGTTTGGTGAGTGTTTTTTGGAAGGGCCATCCTGCGTGACACTGCAGTGCCACTCCTAGATGGGCCAGGTGTTTGTGTCGGCCACTTGGGTCGCTGAGCTTAGTCATCCAGCGACCTCGGTGCAAATTTTAGGACTAAAAATAATATTGTGAGGTGTGAGGTGTTCAGAATAGACTGAAAATGAGTGGAAATTATGGTTATTGAGGTTAATAATACTTTGGGATCAAAATGACCCCCAAATTCTATGATTTAAGCTGTTTTTTAGGGTTTTTTGAAAAAAAACACCCGAATCCAAAACACACCCGAATCCGACAAAAAAAATTCGGTGAGGTTTTGCCAAAACGCGTTCGAACCCAAAACACGGCCACGGAACCGAACCCAAAACCAAAACACTAAACCCGAAAAATTTCCGGTGCACATCTCTAGTTCCTGCAAATCGGGAAGGATACTCCACAAGACCTGCAGAAGAGAATAAGGAGGTAATTTGAGAGTGTTTCCTCCACCCTGGGAAAGAACAAAAGGTCCCAGCAACACTGCGCATATACACAGGTTACTCAGACAAGATGGAGTTTTGACCAATACATCTCACCTGAAAGAGTGACTCTAACATGGCGGTGGTTCAGGTCCACATCACAAGTAGGACGTCCATGGTAGAGTGGGGTAAACTGGTCCAACACTGGAGTGGCTTTGCAGAAGTGTATCCTGGGTAAAACTGTTGAATCATGAGTACATTCCCCTCAGCAGAGTGAAGAAAAAAATATTCTTTTTAAAAATCTATTAAAAAATACTTGTGGGTCAGAAATTGACAAACCAAGTAGATAATCCCTTCAAATATAAATAGATATGCTATTATCAATCCAAAAAACTAAAAAAAATGTATGTTTTAAAAATTTTTAATCAGCTCTCGCCAGCAAAGTGAGGCGGAATGAAATTGACGAAATTACTGTCGAAAAGCACTGTTGTCGAATTGACATTCTTCAATTGAATATACTTTTGTCGAAAAAGCGGCATTTTGACCATTGCAGACATGTCGAATTTTGAAAATGTCGATTTGCAAAAAGTTGAATCTGAAACGGCAGGTATTTTGACGAAAAGTACTGTATTGCATTGTCGAATCCAATTCGACTGGTTTTTTTTGTCGAAAATGCCCCTTTTTTTGACTTTTGCGGCAATTCGACTGCAATTGCATATACCCCATTGTCACTCTGGAATTTATTGCCATTGGGAGGTTGTGCGTAATTTTACAGTGGGTGCCTACAGACAATGGGATGAGGAGGGGTGCTAAATATCTGTAGGTATATATATATATTTTTGAATATTTCAGCATGTTTTTAAAAATACATATTTTTTTTACTAAACAACATTTGTTTTTAAAAAAATCAGCAATCTTTTAGGTCTCTTTAGGAAAAATATAATAATAATAATAATAATAATAATAATAATAATAATAATTTTATTTATATAGCGCTCTTTCTCCAACAGGACTCAAGGCGCTTTACAGACATCAAAAACAATACACATAATACAGAAGATTTAAGTAATACAGCAATAGATAAGCCACACAGACATAAAAGAAAACCTTAAGCACGCAGAAAGCATAATGCAGGATTGGTGTAGGCATTTTGGGTAATAACTTCCAAGGGTTGTGTATTCCACCCTCACAAGGTACCAAGTGCGGCAGCCATCTTGGGCGCTCAGCGTAGGATTACCCAAGGTGGAATAGTCCACCCCTAGAAGAGATGACACAAAATGGGGGTGATTTCAGAGTCCTACAGTTTAGAGTAGCCACAAGGTCCATGTATTTTTCATCCCATCCACAAGTGTACCATATGGGGCAGCCATGTTGGGCGCACTTTGTAGGTTACACTGTGGTAGGTGAGCCATACAAGGGCCAAGTTCATATATGGGAAAACTGATGCTTATGTAGTAGTATGATGTACCCTGCATGTAGGGCACAATGGCACAATGGCAAGGTTGCAATCAGTGGAGATTAACATTACAGGAAAAACACATGGTGGGGTGAAGCGAGCAATGGAAAAAAAATAAAAATAAAAAAATAAAATAAAATAATTGTCACTTAAGTGGTTATTATAATGGGGCAAAAAATAAGGAACAGAAAAATGCTGGTTTAGCACGAGATTTGAATTTCGTTATCTGCAATACCCTGTGACCTGGAAATACACTACGCATTATTACATTTATGACAGGTCACTCCCGGCAGGGAGGTGTGGTGAGCTAAATGGCTCAGGAGGCACTGGCTAATCCCAGAGCCAGATATCCATGCAATATATGAGCCAAAGGGTACAACTGGGCATTAAACACAGGTACAGCAGTATAAAGTTCTGTAAATTTGGTGAGTTTTGATCAGAGATGTGCTGAAAAGATAAGCAGGTGAGGCACTGCCTCACCTGCCATAGACTTTTTACTCCAGAGTTTGGGCTATAAAAATCATTAGAATAATGCAAAGAAGATATTTCCAACAAATTATTAGTATTTTTCATATACTTTATTCAGTCAAAACTCTGGTTTAAACATAAGTATGACAGGAAAGGTTCTGCCTCACCTGCCTCACCCCACCGCACGTCACTTGAGGTCAGTATCAGTGGCGTAACTACTGCCCCCGCAGTCCTCGCTGTGGCTTGGGGGCGAGGGGCTGCGGGGGCGCCACTGACTTAGCACAGATTGACATGCGGACGAGCGTCCGCATGTCAATCTGCGGTCTCCTTCCCTCCGCTGCTGTGTTGGAGGGACACGGAGGGCACAGCGCGCGCCTCCCCCGTGTCCCTCCTCCTGGCTCTCCGGCCGGTCTAATAAAGGAAGTGCCGTTCGTGAGCTCTGATTGGCTCACGAACCGGCACTTCCTTTAACAGACCCGCCGGAGAGCCAGGAGGGATACGGGAGAGGCGCGCGCTATGCGCTCCGTGTCCCTCCAACACAAAGGAGGGCGGAGGGGGAGCAGGCACTGAGGAGGGCATATGTGGCACTGTGGGGGAATATCTGGCACTGGGGGCATATACCTGGCACTGTGGGGGAATATCTGGCACTAGGGGGAGCAGGCACTGAGGGGGCATATGTGGCACTGTGGGGGAATATCTGGCACTGGGGGCATATGTGGCACTGAGGGGTATATTTGGCACTGGGGGCATGTACCTGGCACTGTGGGGGAATATCTGGGACTGGGGGCATATACCTGGCACTGTGGGGGAATATCTGGCACTGGGGGGAGCAGGCACTGAGGGGGCATATGTGGCACTGTGGGGGAATATCTGGCACTGGGGGCATATACCTGGCACTGTGGGGGAATATCTGGCACTGGGGGGAGCAGGCACTGAGGGGGCATATGTGGCACTATGGGGGAATATCTGGCACTGGGGGCATATACCTGGCACTGTGGGGGAATATCTGGCACTGAGGGGGCATATGTGGCACTGTGGGGGAATATCTGGCACTGGGGGCATATGTGGCACTGGGGGGGAATATCTGGCACTGGGGGCATATGTGGCACTGGGGGGGGGGGTATATTTGGCACTTGGGGCATGTACCTGGCACTGTAGGGGAATATCTGGGACTGGGGGCATATACCTGGCACTGTGGGGGAATATCTGGCACTGGGGGCATATGTGGCACTGGGGGGGGGGGGGTATATTTGGCACTGGAGGCATGTACCTGGCACTGTGGGTGAATATCTGGCACTGGGGGCATATGTGGCACTGGGGGGGTATATTTGGCACTGGGGGCATATATCTGGCACTGGGGGCATATGTGGCACTGGGGGGTATATTTGGCACTGGGGGCATGTACCTGGCACTGTGGGGGAATATCTGGCACTGGGGGCATATGTGGCACTGGGAGCACGGCCCTAGCAACAAGCACTATCCCCTAGCAACGAGCATGACACCCAGTGCATGAAACCCCTGGCAACGAGCATGACACCCTGAGCATGAAAATCCCTGGCACCGTGCATGGAACCAAGAGCATGAAACCCCTGGCAACGAGCAGGTAATTTAAAAGTAATTAGAAGCCTTACTGTAGAACTTAATGTGTAATGGGCATTACGGTGTGTGGCATAATGTATCACGGACATTGCAGTGTGTGTCATAATGTGTCAGGCATTACGGTGTGTTGTATACTATATCACGGGCATTGTGGTATGTGGTATAATGTCTCAGGATCATTGCGGTGTGTGTCATACTGTGTCACAGACATTGTATGTGCTATAATGTATCAGGGGCATTGCAGTGTGTAGCATAATGTATAACGGGCATTGCGATTCCTGTCATAATGTGTCACAGGCATTACGGTGTGTGTGGCATAATGTGTCGGGGGCATTACAGTGTGTGCATATTGTGTCATGTGCATTATTGTGTGTGGCATAATGTCTGAGAGCCTTTGCAGTATGTGGCATAATGTATACTGGGCATTACTATAAGGAGGAAAAATGACAAATAATGTAAGGGGCATGAATCAGGATTATTTTTCTTTCCTGTGGTGGCTAACGTCTGGGCGTGCAGGTTGCAAAACTGGGGTATAAGGTAGTCTTTTCCTGCAACGCCACGCCCTTTATGCGAAGCCACGCCCATTTAAACGAAACCACGCCCCCTTTTGGCTGGGCGCGCCTTCGGCGTGCGCATGTTTGTCCCTTTACTAGTGGCAATTATGGGGGGGGGGGGGGGGCAAAGAATTTTTTGGCTTGGGGGAGAAACATTTCTAGTTACGCCACTGGTCAGTATTATTGTGCAAAATTAGAACGATCTGAAGAAACACAGGCAAAGTTGTTGCACTAGATGCAGCTCACTTTGGAGATTCATTTCCAGCCACAGTGTCTCTCGCACGTTATATAAAGCGTCTCCCTGATAAGTGTACTGTACTCTCATACAGGCTGCACGAGCCCTACACGCCCTGTGCCAGAGCTGCTCTATGCATCTATGGCCACAAGAGGCTCACATTCTGCATCTGCAATCCATATTGACAGGATTTGGGCGAGGGGAGGGAGGAAGCTCACAGACTGATGCGTACAGTAAGCACTAAAGCACAGCTCGTTTGGATTGTGGACCTCTTCTCATTTATTAGGACTGAGGTAAGGGCTGGACAATGTGTGTATTCTCCTGTACCTGCCTGTAACTGTATGGCAATATCCTAATGTACTGTACGCAGAGACAAGGCTCGTTAGATGTTTCGCGGCTGCTGGTGGAGTAGGACTGGCCATTGTGTCAGGGGAGGATTTGCATTGATGGCCATTGTCTGTAGGGTAGCAGCAGCAGCTGTATAGGGCAGACCTGCAGTCTGTATACAGGGCACTGAGATGACCTTCTATAGATATACATAGAATAGAAGCTGTGTGTGGCTGCATGTGTTACAATATTGCTGTATAATGGTTGTTTTATAATGCTGTGTTTCTACAGCAGGAACGGTCTGTTTCTATCATACGCCGGCCTCCTGATTAAATGGGACCTTGTTTAGACATGCAGAAATCATATTACGTTATAATGTATTTATTAATTACTGCAGGTAATTACTACACCTCCATATGTTCTATAGAGCACATTATATGTTCAATGTGCACACAAGTGAAATATAACATCACATATTACATAAATATACAGATAGGTATTATTAACTTCTTAATAGCTGGTTATATCTGATTCTAAGAATAAAGGGGATATAGGAACTGAGAGGAAATGGCTGAGAAGAAGGAAGGATGTTGATACCGTCATTTTGTTCGCAGGAAGGATATTGGCCTAACGGTGATGTACAGTACATGGTAATTTGTAATTTGTTTTGCAGCCGATTCAAGTGTGTGAGACAAGTGTTCATCGGTGATTACAGTGTAGAGCTAGCAATTATAGCAGTTACCGCAAGAAGCTTTGGTGTTACATATAGATTATAATTATTGTATAATATTTTATAATGTCAGCATTTTGTCAGTACTGAATATATTCATGAGCAATCACAGACCACAACAAATATTCTGAAGTAAAGGCCCGTACACACTAGTCGATGAGTGATATTGTTTACTATATTGCCAAGTGTGTACGCAGTAAACAATGAATGTTGTGCGTTAATGAGGCTCGCTGTCACCTGGCCAGGCAGCAGAATTTGGACTTATTGCCCAAAGCTGCATGGACGCTAGCGATATCGCACTGTGTGTATGCCCACATTGGGCGGCCCAGGCCGGGAGGGGAACACACTAGGCGATGTCGCTCATGGAGCACATCGCCTAGTGTGTACCCACCTTAAGAATATATAATTGAATCTGTTTATTGTATATATGATTAGGACTTCTGTTTTAATTGGGGGGTATTTATCAAACATGGAGAGAGAGAAAGTGGAGAGGTAAAAAGCACTAACCAATCAGCTTCTAACTCTGAAAAGTGACAGGAGCTGATTGGATAGTGATTTATCGCTCTCCATGCTTTGATAAATACCCCCGATTTATAACAGGAATATCTAATAATCATTCATTTTTGATTACTCATGGTCCCTATTTAATTTCAGGAAATGACCTTAATATGTGTTGTGTCATGGAAATTCTTATTGGGCAGATGTGTCAGAATGTTAGAAAGTTAGATGATATTAATCCTATTACTGAGGTGACATCTTATTTTGGCATATGCTAGAAACAGAGGTTCATTGTGCAGTTTTAGCAATAGTCAGTGGTGCAAATATGCGGGTACGCACGGGTACGGAGTACCCTTAAGAATATGGCAGCGTGTACTCAGTACCACCTGCCACACACTTTGCACCCGTGACCGCCATTACCACAATTATAATGCGCCACAAAGTAACAAGACCATGGTGCTTGGCAGCATGATAGCTCCTCCCAGATTGTCAGGGTTACTGGGAGTGCAACGGTGATGTCATGATGCCACATCACACTTCCTCCTCTGTCGGCTGTAGCTGGCGTGAAGAGAGGAGACTGATTGCACTTTCCCGCAGCGTCTCTTGCTGGGAGCATTTATTTCTAATATAATGTGGACACTACTATATATGTCTATTATTATGGGGGTAATACTACATATTTCTATTGTAATGTGGACACTACTATATATTTCTATTATACCAGGGACACTACTACACTATACATTCCTGTTATAATGGAGGCATTATTATATATTGTTATTACTTTGGGGGCATTACTATATATATTTATTATACTGGAGGCATTACTATATATATTTATATTACATACCTCCCAACATTCTGAGGGCTCAAAGAGGGACTCCTGCACGCGCGTAGCGTGCACCCAAAAAGGGGGCGTGATCTAACCAAAAGGGGGCGTGGTCTCGCGGCACTGCCGCGATCGCGAGTCATGTCCCCGTTTTTCATCACTAAAGGGGGCATGACCAGCGCTCTGTGAGCCGCTGGCATGCCCCCTCTCCCTGTCTTCACTGAATAGACGCTGTGCGCATGCGCACAGCGTCTATTCACCGCTGCTCTGCTAAGCCGCGATGACAGGAGCCTCCCAACTTCCCCTTCCACACCGCGGGACACTGCGGCCCGCGGGTGGGACAGCGGGACAGTCCCAAAAAAACGGGACTGTCCCGCGAAAATCGGGACAGTTGGGAGGTATGATATTATACTGGGTGTATCACTATATATTTCTATTATACTGGAGGCAGTAGTATATATTTCTAGCCTTGCCTCCAGAGTGCGAAGAAAAGGGGCTTTGTCGTGTCGCCACGCCACTAGTGTCATGTAGCCACTCCCACTTGTGGCATGTGGCCACACCCCTCACAACACATAACCACGCCCATTTTTCAGCACTCAGTACCACTCAGAAAATATTTCTACTTGCACCACTGGCAATAGTACAGAACCTGCAGGGGAGTATGGGGGTAATTCAGACCTGATCGCAGCAGCAAATTTATTAGCAGTTGGGCAGAACCATGGGCCTAATTTGGAGTTGATCGCAGCAGCAAATTTGTTAGCAGTTGGCCAAAACCATGTGCACTGCAGGGGGGCAGATATAACATGTGCAGATAGAGTTAAGGGCCCTACACACTCGGCGATGCGCCGCCGAGGTGCCCGACGGCCGATACGGCCGACGAGCAACCCGGCGACGGGGGGGCAGTGACGGGGGGAGTGAAGTTTCTTCACTCCCCCCGTCACCCGGCTGCATTGAAGTGCAGGCAAATATGGACGAGATCGTCCATATTGGCCTGCATGCACAGCCGACGGGAGATCAGCGATGAACGAGCGCGGGGACGCGCATCGTTCATCGCTGGAGTCTCCACACTGAAAGATATGAACGAGTTCTCGTTCATATCTTTCAGAATATCGGCATGTGTGTAGGGCCTATTAGATTTGGGTGGGGTGTGTTCAAACTGAAACCTAAATTGCAGTGTAAAAATAAAGCAGCCAGTATTTACCCTGCACAGAAACAAAATACGCCACCTAAATCTAACTCTCTCTGCACATGTTATATCTGCCACACCTGCAGTGCACATGGGGGGTAATTCCAAGTTGATCGCAGCAGGAAATTTTTTAGCAGTTGGGCAAAACCATGTGCACTGCAGGGGTGGGGTGGGGGGACAGATATAACATGTGCAGAGAGAGACAGATTTGGGTGTGGTGAGTTCAATCTGCAATCTAAATTGCAGTGTAAAAACAAAGCAGCCAGTATTTACCCTGCACAGAAACAAAATAACCCACCCAAATCTAACTCTCTCTGCAAATGTTATATCTGCCCCCCCTGCAGTGCACATGGTTTTGCCCAACTGCTAAAAAATTTCCTGCTGCGATCAACTTGGAATTACCCCCATGGTTTTGCCCAACTGCTAACAAATTTACTACTGCGATCAACTCAGAATTACCCCCCATGTGCACTGCAGGGGGTGGGGGGGCAGATATAACATGTGCAGGGAGAGTTAGATTTGGGTGGGGTGTGTTCAAACTGATATCTAATTTGCAGTGTAAAAATAAAGCAGCCAGTATTTACCCTGCACGGAAACAAAATAACCCACCCAAATCTAACTCTCTCTGCAAATGTTATATCTGCCCCCCTGCAGTGCACATGATTTTGCCGTACTGCTAACAAATTTGCTGCTGCGATCAACTCTGAATTAGGCCCCATGTTTTATATATTCTGGCCCCCATACAGCGCTGTGTTTCTCTGAACTTACATTATTCATCAAAGCTGATGTTTCCAAAATAAACACTGAAAAATATAATAGCTTGTTTGAATGCGTCAAAAACAGGTTTTGTAATGTTTATGGCATGTGTAAAGAATATTTGACATTGTCACTTGTGTCTATTAAAGGTTAAATTCCTAAGAATTCTATAGCTATATACTTAAGCAGCATTTCCCAACCACTTCCCTCAAGGCACACCAACAGTCCAGGTTTTAAGGATAGTCTTACTTGAGCTGACTTCGTTAGTACCTCAGTTATATTGATTTAACCATCTGTGCTGATGCCAGGATATCCTCAAAACCTGGACTGTTAGGGGTAAATTTACTAAGATGGGAGTTCTATTTAAGATGGGATGTTGACCATAGCAACTAATCAGATTCTTCCTCTTATCTTTCTGCATGTTCAAAAGATCAGGTGCGGCCAATGAGTCCATGCAGCGCTATGCGGGTAAAGGGGGGTGCATAGCGGGAAGTCGTGCACCGGATCGCTTCATGTGTATGGAAGCCCTCGGATCGCCCATCACACAAAAATCACAGACATTATCTTGCAGAAGGATCCTATAGCTACCAGTCAGTGGGTCCCACTCAGCAGCGGCTCCTACTTACTAAACATAGGAGGACTACCGCTACCCCTGTGCCCAGAGAGGAGAGTTGACAGACAGCCCCGGGTGCCGGCACCTGCGTAATAGATCCGAGAGGTGCCTGAACTAGCTCTGACGCTGCAGTGCAACTGTGCATGCTTAAAACCCCCTGCTTCTATGGACTGCATTGAAAGGCAAAGAGTGGCTTTCTAATCACAGCCCTGTCTGGCAGCCCCGGAGGAAAGAAACACTTCCCAGTGGGATTGCCTTGTGTGTCTGTGTCTGGCAGGTAGGACTTCCAATAGGAAGTCACTGCCAGTCACAGTGTAGCCAGTGCAGTCTCCGACTGCATCTGGCTTCACTGACACTGATTGGGGTAGCAGATTTTGTCGGGGGAGGTTGCAGTCCTGCAGCCCATAGGTAAAATTCACCACTGGTCCCACTATTATACTTTATAGCAGCCATTTTCAACAGGTGTGCCGCGGCACACTAGTGTGCCGCAGGCAGTTGCCAGGTGTGCCGCTACCGCTGCCAACCAGAGATGCCCGCCGCCTGCCGCCACACAGTCCTGCTGCCACCCGCACACTGACCCGGCGCCGCTGCCCGCACACTGACCTGCTGCAGCAGCTCCTGCACACAGAGCAGCGCTGCACGGCGAGCACAGGTACTTCTGGCTGGTGGCAGCGGCGGGTCTGTGTCACAGCCCCGCCGCTGCCACCAGCCAGATGTACCTGTGCTCGCCGGGCAGCGCTGCACTTCCGCATCAGCCGGCCCGATCTCCCCACCTGCAGTGCACGCTCACACGCTGCTGCTCATCCTCCTCCATGCTGCCTTGTCCCAGCGCTGCTCACTTCTTCCTACTGAGAGGGAAAGATTTAAGATTAGAAATGTATATATATATATATATAGATATATCACATAAATATGTGCAAGGAATTACTCTGGTGGGGGACCGGTGTGTGGAATTACTGTAAGGGGGTCAGGTGTGTGGAATTACTATAGGGGGCATGTGTGTATGATTACTATGCGGGGGCAGAGTGTGTGTAATGACTATGGGGGGCAGGTATGTATATTTACTATGGGTGGGACAGGTGTAAGGAATTAGAATGGGGGCATGTGTGTGGCTTGATTATGGGGGGGGCAGGTGTGTGGAATTAGAATGGGGCATGTGTGTATAATTACTATGGGGGGCAGGTGTGTGGCATTACTGGGGGGGTAATGAGTGGAATTACTCTTGGGTAGGTGTGTGGCATTAATATAAATCTGTTTTATTACAGTGGGAGCCAATGTGTTTTATTACTGCGGGGATCAGAGCATTTGTTTTATTGCTGCGGGGCCAAAAAAAATTTATGGTGTGCCTTGGCAATTTAAAAATTTTGTTTAGTGTGCCACAAATTTAAAAAGGTTGAAAATCACTGCTTTATAGGGAAAGTGGCAAAATAAAGCTATTATCCTGAAATGTCATATTACAGACATATCAATGTCCTGCTTATATTTTAACTTTCTTGTATTTTAACTGCACAAAATGCTGAGTGCAGAAAATAAAGAGAGGCATACTGGGCCTAATTCAGATATGGAGGCAGCCGCGCGGTCGCCCACAGTGGCCGCGTCCATCTGGTCTGCACAGTGGGAGTGCGCGACCTTACACATTGATGATTGACAGCGGCAGCTGTCCGAGGGGCGTAATCGTGGCATTGGGGGGATGGGGCCTTACCGAACAGGGGCGTGTCGGGAGCGTTTTCGGGGGGGAAAATGGCCACTGACCGCCTGACAGCAAAGCCAAGCTGAACTGCCAGGAGTCAACCTTAGATCCGATGCGTACGCAATCTAATTGCGGACGCATCAGAAGGCAACCTCCCACATGCTGGGTGGCCTTGCCTGTGCTGGGCATCATGTGCAGAGATGAACGCAGATCTAAACGAAAAAGCAATTAGTGAGTGCGCTGTCAACGGCAGCCTGTATAGGGATGGTTAGTCCCTAAAAGGTGAATACAGGACAGAAAAAGATACTGGCGCCGGCTGAATCTCAAAATAAAGAACGGATACAAATTTATCAAATAAAAAATTATTCATACATTTATTAAAATTAATCTAAAAATATGACATGTGTGTTGTCAGGAGGGTAATCACTGATAAAAGTTGAGAATCTCTCAAATTATCCTAGGACCACTTATATTTCCATTTAGGCAATATGCACTGATATTCTGGCTAGGACTCAGTCCTCCAAGGTATCCTCATATAATTTCAGATATAGATATTACCATGGTCTCAGAAAGAAGTCCCCTTGGTTCTCAATTGCAGATCGAGGTCCAATAGCAGCAGGGGAATATGCAGAGATTCCAGATGAATAATGCTGATAGGGATCCTGGGGGATTTAAAGTCCAGAAATTGCCAGATAATTCAGGATAACAGTTGCAGTGCCCGTGGTCAAGAAGAAAAAGGGCTCAACGCGTTTCACTGGTCTTGGTCACCGCCAGCTTCCTTGACCGCCTGGATTTTGATTGTAGGTATTTCATACTGATCCCCTTGATAGTACTATCTTATGTGTCATATACTGAACAGCATACAAACAGAAAAAAGAAGCACCTGCTTTAGGCATTGGCTCATTAATTGCTGAAGTCTTGTTAGACATGAATGTTATTTTATCTTGTTACTGTACTGTACTATACTCAGCTGCTAAGAATGTGTATGCCTTGGGAGTATCAATAGTAAGCATGTATACCTTAAGGGACTTTGGTATTCTTTTAAGTGTTATGGTGCACTCCTGCCCTGTCTATTTGTACATGGAAAATGTATAGTGTGACTTGCTTTGAAAACCCTAATAAAAATATTTTGGGAAAAAAATAAATACAGTACTTAGGGGGAAATTCAATTGCCACAGGGTTTACTGCATGGGTAAAAGTTCAGGGTTCCACAGCTACAGTATTCAAGTACACGGATAAGGCTGTATAAAGGGCATTTACGGCGGACCACGAGCTTCATCAAAATTGTCCGAAACAACCGTCTGTTACAATCGTGGATGGGGGAGGCACACACTGACTGGTGATATATCAATATGTTATTATACTCTATTTTAAGTACTACCATGTATAGGAGATGCCTGCTACAATCAGTGGGGCACTGATATACACTGCTCAAAAAAATAAAGGGAACACTAAAATAACGCATCCTAGATCTGAGGCCACACACACTACTGAGCCTCATTTTGACTTGTTTGAAGGACATTACATCAAAGTTGGATCAGCCTGTAGTGTGTTTTTCCACTTTAATTTTGAGTGTGACTCCAAATCCAGACCTCCATGGGTTAATAAATTTGATTTCCATTGATAATTTTTGTGTGATTTTGTTGTCAGCACATTCAACTATGTAAAGAACAAAGTATTTAATAAGAATATTTCATTCATTCAGATCTAGGATGTGTTATTTTAGTGTTCCCTTTATTTTTTTGAGCAGTGTATAATCAATACAGTCACAATGACTGAGGAGTGTAATAATGGGCATTATAAGCGATGGAGGGACCTGCTAGGCTGCTACAATCAGTAAGGGGTGGGGAGAGGCACTCATATATAATGCAACACTAATGTAATTGGGTGTAATAATAAGTATTATAAAGTATGGGTGCCTGCATTATATATCAATCCTCCCTCCCACATTGATTGTAGCACATTCTCCATCCCCTATTAGCAGGTCCCCCATACTTTATAATATCCATTATTGCACCCCTCAGACAGTGACTGTATTGACTATATATCAGTGCCTGGTGGGCAAGGGGAGGAGGGGCTCAATGAGTTTTGTTTAAGGAGGGTGTCCCCAAATCGGTGTCTTGCTTAGGGCCCCATGAGGTCTAAATCTGCATCTGATGGAGACCTAAATTCAATAAGCTCCGAAAATACCAAATTTTCACAGCTTGACAGCAGGAACTTTCTCCATCTTCAGATGTAGTTTGCTCTTGCATCCCTGCTCCTTTGTACAGGAAGTAGGTCCGGGGTAGTGAAGGTGGATCTGATCAGATTCCTACGCCCCTGTTCTGCTCCTTCCACCGGACGCAGGGTTCTTGTGTGCATGTGTGCACTCCATGTGCACTAGCACTGCCGAGACAGCTGTCTCTGCATCAGAGCAATGTAGAATTGTTTCAGTGATTTTGTATCCACCACTGCTACTCTCAGCGATTTAGGTACTTATATACTGGGGGCCACTCGGTCCCCAATAATTAACATGATGAGTAGGCCCCATAGTCATTCATGAATCAAATATCACATTTTTAATGCTACTGCAAGCTAAAACCTCTTATTTTGGAATACACTTAAGGTGCATATACACAGTGTGATGTAACCTTACGATTTTGACTATATAGTTAAAATCGTAAAGGAAAGTTAGTGCAAATCGCACCGTGTGTACGCAGCTTGCGATACCGATGCACGCTTCAATGGGGTCGGTATCGCAAGAAAAGACAGACTATGCAGACAAGTCAATCTTGATTATATTGTGTACAATCTAGTACATAGGAGTATAGTCAAACTCGCACATAGGGGGTAACATAGTAACATAGTATCTGAGGTTGAAAAAAGACAATTGTCCATCGAGTTCAACCTATTTGTGGTCTCCTATGCATGATGATTTGACTAAAATTTCTGACTGATGCTGCTGTCAGCCGTTGCATTTTATCCCTATTTATAGTAACTATAATGCATGACTATGCACCATACCCCTGGATATCCTTATCCATTAGGAATTTATCTAACCCATTCTTAAAGGTGTTGACAGATTCCGCCATTACAACTCCCTCGGGCAGGGAATTCCAAACACGTATTGTCCTTACCGTGAAAAAGCCTTTACGACGTATTGTGCGGAATCTCCTCTCCTCTAACCTGAGCGAGTGTCCACGAGTCCTCTGTGTTGATCTAACCAAAAACAGGTCCCGCGCAAGTTCTGTGTATTGTCCCCTTATATATTTGTAGATGTTGATCATATCCCCTCTTAGTCTCCGCTTTTCCAATGTAAACATGCCTAGTCTTTCAAGCCTTTCCTCGTATTCCATCGTCTCCATGCCCTTAATTAGTTTGGTCGCCCTCCTCTGTACCTTTTCTAGCTTCAGGATATCCTTTTTGTAGTACGGTGCCCAGAATTGTACACAGTATTCAAGGTGTGGCCTCACTAGTGATTTATATAACGGGAGTATAATACTCTCGTCCCTAGCATCAATACCCCGTTTTATGCATGCTAATATCTTATTAGCCTTCTTTGCTGCAGTCCTACTTTGGGTACTACTGCTTAGCTTGCTATCTATGAGGACACCTAAGTCCTTTTCCAGTACAGAATCCCCTAATTTTACCCCATTTAGTAGGTGGGTGTAATTTTTGTTCTTGTTACCACAGTGCATTACCTTACACTTGTCTGTGTTGAAGCGCATTCTCCATTTGGCTGCCCATGCTTCTAATTTAACTAAGTCTTTCTGAAGAGACTCGGCATCCTCCTCTGTATTTATAGCCTTACACAATTTGGTATCATCTGCAAAAATTGACACCATGCTCTCTAGACCTTCTGTTAGGTCGTTAATGAAAATATTGAACAATAGCGGTCCTAATACTGAGCCTTGCGGCACACCACTTAGCACTTCAGTCCAAGTTGAAAAAGATCCATTAACCACAACGCGCTGCTCCCTATTATCTAACCAGTTTTTGACCCAAGTGCATATTGTGCTTCCTAGCCCTGATTCTTGTAGCTTGTAGATAGGGTAATTCAGACCTTATTGTAGCAGCAAATTTGTTAGCAGATGGGCAAAACCTTGTGCACTGCAGGGGGCAGATAATGAACGATAACTCGTTCATATCGTGCAGTGTGTAGGCACCAATGATGAACGATGCGCGGCCCCGCGCTCATTCATCGTTGGTGCCCCATCGCTTATGCATGCAGGCCAATATGGACGAGATTGTCCATATTAGCATGCACTGCTATGGAGCCAGGTGACGGGGGGGAGTGAAGAAACTTCACTCCGCCCATCACCCCCCCCCCCCCGCCACCGCCGGGTCAGCCGTATCCACTGTATCCGCCGTCAGGCAGCTCGGCGGCGGGTCGCCGAGTCTGTAGGGGGTATTAGATTTGGGTGGGGTGTGTTCAAACGAACATCTAATTGCAGTGTAAAAATAAAGCAGCCAGTATTTACCCTGCACAGAAACAATATAACTCACCCAAACATAACTCTCTGCAAGTGTTATATCTGCAACACTTGCAGTGCACATGGGGGGTCATTCCGACCTGATCACACGCTGTCGTTTTTCGTAGCACAGCGATCAGGTCACTACTGCACATGCGTATGCATTGCAATGTGCAGGCGTGTCGTACGGGTACAAAGCGGATCGTTGCTGTGCGATGGATTCAACGTAGAATCCTTTCGCACAGTCGATCGCAAGGAGATTGACAGGAAGAGGGCGTTTATGGGTGTCATCTGACCGTTTTGTTTGGAAAAACGCAGGAGTGTCCAAGCGTTTGCAGGGCGGTTGTCTGACGTCAATTCCGGACACAAACAGGCTGAAGTGATCGCAAGGGCCGAGTGAGTTCTGAGCTACTCAGAAACTGCACAAACTATTTTTGTACCGCTCGGCTGCACATGCGATCGTACACTTGCACAGCAAATATACACTCCCCAGTGGGCGGCGACTATGCATTTGCACGGCTGCAAAAAGTAGCTAGCGAGCGATCAACTTGGAATGACCCCCATGGTTTTGCCAAACTGCTAACAAATTTGCTGCTACGATCAGGTCTGAATTACCCCCATAGTCAAAATCGCAAGTAAAGATAGTCAATATCGGTGGTTCAGGGCTCCGGGGAGTAAAGGTGAAATCGCAAAGTAAAAAATTGGAGCTGGTCAATATCTCATTGTGTGTATGCACCTTTACCATTATATTTTCTTGTTTTAATATTTGTTTAAACTGCGGCACATTATGCAAAAACAAAATTGCATTACTATTACATCTGTAAATATATGATATAGCTGACGTATGCATAACCATGTCTAGGACAAAAGTCCTTAAAACTAGATTAGCTAAGGTCAGCAGTGAAAACCTACCACCTTATGAAAATTAAATCTATGTTTTGTTTTAGCACAATTCAAAGTTCGCATGACGTTTCCGTAAATCTCTGGATCAGGCCCCAAATCTTTCTCTCTGCTGTTATCTGATGCATCCAACATATGGGAGACCACCAATTGACAGTAATAAATATGTCACACATGTTACACAAGACATTTTTTAAGTTTTGATTTTTTTCAGAAATATGTAGATTAATATTTGTAGCATGTCTAACTACCATTTGGGTACTTGTTTGAAAAAGAAGGTGAGAGCTTTGGATAATTCATGTTGATGAACGTTAATATATTGCCTAATTTGCTATAGCTGAAATCTAAAAATTATTTGAAAATGTCATACACTATTGGCTTACTTATGTTTAGCAAAGGCGCATAGACGTACACAAATCATGATATCTTTGAGCTGGGCCCACTCATTTCTTCAATGACCACTATTTTGTTAGCACTACTATTTAACAAATTGTATAATTGTTTTGTGATTGAGCATTTTGTGTGTTACACTTATTAGTTATAGGCCCTACACACTGGACGATAATTCTCAAAGATATGAACGATCTCGTTCATTAATGAACGAGATACCGTTCATATCTTTGAGTGTAGAGGCACCAGCGATGAATGATGCGCGGCCTCGCGCTCGTTCATCGCTGGTGCCCGTCGGCTGTGCATGCAGGCCAATATGGACGATCTCGTCCATATTTGCCTGCACTTCTATGGAGCCATGTGACGGGGGGAGTGAAGAAACTTCACTCCTCCCGTCACAGCCCCCACTGCCGCTGGGTCGGCCGTATCCGCCGTCGGGCAGCTCGGCGGCAGATCGTTAAATGTGTAGGGCCCTTTACTCTAAATTTTTAGTACCAATAAAGTCCAAATTCCTCAGGGTAATAAAAGTCTACTTTGCTAAGCAATACATCATTGACTGCTCTGGAGGGGTGTAGTATGACTGATCGACGGTCAGCATACCGACGCCGGGATCCCGGCAGCATAACAACGCCGGTATCTCGGCGGGGGAGGGAGCAAATGCAGCAAGCCCCTTGCGGATTCGCTGCGCAAGCCACGCTGCGGGCTTTGTGGCAACCTGCGGTCGCCACAGGTTCTGTTCCCACTCTATGGGTGTCGTGGACACCCACGAGTGGAAATAGTCCGAGGGGCGGGATGTTGGAGGAGGTCATGTGACCGTTGGTGTCCTGACCGCCGGTCACATGAATACCACCCCTCTGTAGGGGTTGGCACCCTTGCGGATTCGCCATGCGAGGAACTTAGTAAGTACTGTAAATGAGTTGTATCACGCGGTATGTGTAAATTATGCTGCTATGGCCACATAAACTCTAGGGGAAGGGTTAAGATTAGGGTTTAGGGATAGGGTCAGAATACTCGCAAAAACTGCCGCTCCCTCAGACGTCTGTGTCAGAAGTGACGGTCACATGGCTGCTGGGACCCAGAAGTTGCGATAGAGCTGCTACAGCTGTTGGGACAAGTTAAGTGACCCCTGGGCCACCAGGGACGTTATGTGGACATGTCATCCATAAAGAAGATGAATATCCACAAAGTTACTGTTGACATTCTCATATTGCCCGGATGCATGACAACATGATAACTTTTGAGCTGAGATAAATCTGTAAGATTTTGACTATATAGTCAAAGTCTTAAGGAAATTTAATGCACACCTCAAGGTGTTAGGCAGCTTGTGATACCGATTTGATCCCAATGCGCACTCCCGCAGGGTTGGTATCGCAAGGCTAGGTAGACAGTGCAGGCAAGTTTATCTTGACTATCTAGCACAAAGTATAGTCAAAATTGGCACTTAGTCAAAACTGTACATAGACAAAATCGAAAGTACAGATAGTCAAAATCTGTGCTATCTGGGCTCTGGGGGAGTTTAAGGCAAATCGCATAGTCAAAATCGAGCATAGCAAGGAACTCACCGTGTGTACACACCTTAACACTCCAGTCCCACCTAACCTTCCCCCAGTGCCTAACCCTAATGTCAACATGTTGTCTGTTCACATTACAACAATGTTGATATTGTAACTGTCAGAATAGATGAATCTACCCCTCTGAAGTATTAATGTACGTAAACCACTATAGTATGCAATAAGCACAACTAAAGAAGGGATGCAGTTAATTTGCCAGCAGTTGGGATCCCAACAGTCAGGACACCGCTTTCAGAATCCTGACAGCCGACAATGCCATCAACCTGGAATCCCAGCGCACAGGGGCTATTCCCACTCGTGGGTGTCCACAACACCCATGGAGTGGGAATAGAACCTGTGGCAAGCTCAGCAAGCCACCGAGCCCGCAGCATGGCGAGCACAGTTGCATTCGCCCCTCTGCCGGCCAGGATGCCATTTTCGGTATATTAACGGCCGACATCCCGGCGTCAGTAAATGATACGGAACTGCTAAAGTAATGTTATCACTTTTGCAATAAAAAATAACAGAAAAAATAATCTCAACAGTTCTGGGCCAGCATAGCATCTGAATCATTTTTCTAAGAGAACAGATATGTCTAGTGCTGTGACCTTCAAAACGGCTGCTAAACACTGATTTCTGCCAACACCAAGAGGTTGACGATATCTACTACTGACTTCCTGAGAATATTTTGGTATTTAGGAGCATGACTCTTCAACGCTGCATGATTCAGCAGTAACCGATCCAAACAAAATCACATAATAATGCATAATGTGACTTACGCATGCTGCATACCATTTTCCCAGATTTGCCTGCTATGCAATTGGGTCTGGTCCATTGCCCAGCCTGAATTGTGTGACATTACAGTTTTAGGAAGAGGAGTGTGTAGTAATGGTAATGGGGCACTGTAATGTGGCATAGTTTGAACTGGAGGCCTCTGTAATGTGTCACAATATGAACTGGATGGCACTGTAATGTGTCATAATCCTGTCTGCTCATTGTAATATGGATGGCACAATAATGTTACACAATAAGAACTGGGGCTCTATAATGTGGCACAATATAAAATGGTGGCATAATATGAACTGGGGCACTGTAACATGGCACAATTTAAACTGGAGTGCACTCTAATGTGGCACAGTATTAGTGTTCACTCTAGGCCAGAGGTTCCCAAATGCGGTCCTCAAGGCACCCCAACAGCCCAGGTTTTAGGTATATCCATGGCTCAGCACAGATGGTTAAATCAAATTGACTGAGGTGCTAATTAAGTCACCTGTGGCCAAGCATGGATACATTTAAAACATGGACCGTTGGGGTGCCTTGAGGACCGCGTTTGGGAACCTCTGCTCTAGGCTGTTTTAGCAGGGCACTGCGCTCTGACCAAATTTTAAATGGCACATGCGCAGTCTACCGATAAACACTGAGGTGCGCGGGACATCGGCTTTGGGCTATATTCAATTAGAGTCAGATCCATTCCGACATGTATTTGTCGGAATGGATCCGACATGGTCTATTCAATGAAAGGCCAAATTCACGCCAATGTCAATCCATCATTTTTAAAAGTCGGACTGACATTGTTGAAAACGGGACCAAAAACTGTCAAATTTGGTCCCGTTTTCGACAGCAGTATGCGGATTGGTGGCTATTCCGCCGGTCCACGTGCTTTCCTACAAGTCAAATTCCCTGACTTGTCGGAACACCGGGCAGGGGATTGAATAGGTCGGAACCTCTTCCAACCTATTCCTGTCGAAACCTGCCGTCTTTCCGACAAGACGGCAGGTTTCGACAGCAATTAAATATACCCCTTTGTGTCCATCTCTGAGTCTGGCTCCTAGTTAATATTATGCCCCATAGTAGTGACCTAGTTTATTTGATAAACCATCATAGTTCCTTAGTTACATTATGTCACATTCTAGGGCTGCCAATACACATTTTTCCACACAGTATCCCCAATTCACAATATGACATACAGTGTACCCAGTTCCTATTATGTAATATTATAGTGGCCTCCATATTAAGCCACATCGCATTCCCCACATGGGGAGGCATTTGATATGCCGGCTGTCGGGATCCCGGCGCTCAGCATACCGGCGCAGGTACCCCGTCAGCCGGCATACTGACAACTATTCTCCCTCTTAGGGGTCCACAACTCCCCTGGAGGGAGAATAAATTGTGTGGCGCGCGTAGCATACCACCGTGTCCGCAAGGGGCTCTTTTGTGCTCACCCCGTTGCCGGCATGCCGAGGGTCAGGATCCCGGCACCGGTATGCTTGGCGCCGGGATCCTGACAGCCGGCATAACGTAGTAGTCCCCCCCATACTTATAATGGGAAATGTGATGTGGCCAAATGTACTAAAAATAAAAATTAAAAATAAAAACATACCGCAGTGTGTCCTGTGATAATCTTTCCAGCTCAGGCTGGCGAGATCACAGGGCAGCACTGTGATGTGCACCCTTTTGCCCAGCTTTCTCTGCCCCTGGCAGAGAAAGCTGAGCGGGTACTCAGCAGTGTGATAAGTTATGTGTGTCCGATGGACACACAAGCTGATCACTGGTTAAAAAAAAAGAAAAAAAAAGTTAAAAAAATCCCAAACATACTCACCTGTCCACCTGCGGGCTGCCGGACGCCGGGGCCACTATATGCTGCACTGTGACCCTGGTGCAGTAATGTGATGCTGCAAAGCGGCAGCGCAGTTTACAGCACCGGGGGTCACAGCGCAGAAGAAGGACCCGGCGCCTGACAGCCTCCTGAAGCAGCGGACACCGGCTCCTGGACAGGTGAGTATAAGTCTGGGGTGGGGGGGCTCTTTTGCACATGGGGTAGTCGTGACGGGGGAACCCGGTGGCGGCAGTTGCAATAGGCAGCGGCGCATGCGCTGCAGGACACCGGGGTTTTATATCCCGCTGATGCTGCGGAGAGGCATCGCAGGGACAGAGCTTGAACACAAGCTTTATCCCTGCATGCGGTAATTCATACATCCATGCGATGTACTCAATTATCACAGTTCAAGGTGGGTTGAGTTTATCACCTGTCATCCGCATCATCAGATGCGGATGGTGATAAATAGACCCCTGAAAATGTAATGTCACACAATTCAGGCTGGGCAATGGATCAGACCCAATTGTTTAGCAGGCAAATCTGGGAAATTGGTGTGTAACTTTACATCCTGGATCCAGGCCTCCTAATCCTCTGGGCCCATAGTAATGGCACCCCTTGCACCCACTATTGTTACACCCATGGCCCTTACCCAATTAACCTTTAGAAGTTATAACTAAATCCATTTTACCAATTTGTTATCCGGAACTATCAGAGCTCTGGGAAAAACGGCTGTGCTATAGGAAGGAACGTTCTTACTTAGTTGTTCAGACTGTCCCAGCTCACAGCCTAATTAATATTTATATTAGCCCCAGGGCAAGTAACTTGTCAGGGCGTCTGTCACAGGAACTAAAAAAAAAATATATACTGGTGTTATTATATGTATCAAATAGTACTATGGACTTGATTCACAGCCGCACGCAATGTAAATGTTCACGTAGTTGAGTGAAGTTTTACTACTGCGTGTACACAAAAATTCTAAAAAACACCTACAGCACATATGTTACACAGAGTGGGCCTGGTTCATGTTTGGAAGTAAAGCAAAAAAGCAATCAACTGGCCAAAACCATATTGCACTGCAACTGGGGCAGATGTAACGTGCAGTGAGATTTAGATTTGGATGGGGTGTCTTTATCCAACTCCAGGGATATTTGCTTCTGTGGGTTCTGGTTTTATGGTGTTCATCAGGGCTAGAGGCTTTATGTTCATCATGTGGACATTCAGAGCCTCAACACATTGGGGTTTATTCATGCTCCAGAGAAAAGCTGTTTTGCGTTAAACATGGCTTTTCTCTGCTTCGTGCTATTCACAGAGCAGGTTACGGCGGAGAAGTCCTAGACTTCTCCAGCGACACCTCCCACCCCGCGGCTGAATCGCATCACCATACTTTAGTATGGTGAATTCCTGAACTTCGGTGAGGAGACGGCAGGGAAGCTCAAAGCTTCACTGCTCTCTGCCCGGCACCCATGCTGGCTCCACTCCCATACCTCCCAGAATGGGACGCGCCGGCTTCGATGAGGCGATCGCAGGAGGAGATGCATCGCTGGACCCATGGATTCTGCAACGCATCGTCGTAAAGGTGAGTATACATGAATTGCTACTTATCTAAGCTATATATCGCATCTGACCGATGCAATGTATAGTGCTAGGTAACAATTCAGTTTACAGTTTCTACATGAATAGACCCCATTATTATGATAATGTTGACACTTCTGATGTCAATATTTTGCAGATGTTGACATTTTAAACATGTCGACAGCATGGATGTTAAGCTTCTGCTGTCGATATTCGAAATTATGTGACTGTCAACATCTGTATTGAAGTATGCGGGAGGGCCACCTACTTGTCCAGGGGTCCTGGAGTACTTGTTTTATGTGTTTCCTGGAGAGCCACGGAGATTAAGCCAGTCTGATTGTATACTAGTCACAATCACAGAAATATTATAGTGCCTCCCCTCAATGACCTGGTCATAACCCCTCTAGTGGCATGCAACTTTGTGGGCCCATGCTATTGCGCTCTGATCTCTTCATACCCCGACTGGTTTCTAACAACCAGAAATAACATTTGCTTTGACGTCAATAGTTTATAGGCTAAATCCGCTGTTTGAGTCTATCTGAGGTACTTCGAAGTGCCATGTTCCACAGGGTGAGAAATACATAGTAAACGTGGACTGTATCATTCAGTATTACCTTCAACTCATGGTTTCTGCTATCAGTATTTGGTGGGGCAGGCATACTTCCTAACCTCAGACCCCTGAATTGGGACAGGGAGCAGGGCCACGTTGCAGTGTGAGGGAGGGAGGGTGGCCACGCTCCCAGTGATGTGCCTAGCACTGCATCTTAACGGAGTACCCTCTGAAACACTTATTTATTACCATGTGCACTGGCTTCTATACAGGGCAGAAGTTCGTGGGACATACCATTCCACCATGGAATACACATGTGTATCCCGTGAGCTAGATGACAACACAGAGCCTAGTGCCCTTGCTTATATTGGGACAGCTAGGAGGTATGGGGGTATATGCAATTGCGGTCGAATTCCCGAAATTGTCGAATTTCGGGTCATATTCGCCCAAAAAAAAAATTCGCCTATGCAATTCAGTGCTTTCCGACCAAAAAACGGACTTTCAAAATTTGACTTTTTGAAATTCGAATTTTTGCAAATTCGACTTTTCTGCAATGATACAAGTGCTGTAATTCGACTAAAGCATATTCAATTCAAGTTTGGAAATTCGACAGCAGTGCTTTTAGACAGCAAATTCGTCATTTTCAATCCGCCACACTTTGGAGGGTGAAAACAATAAAAAAAAATTTAAACATGTTTTTTTTGGTGTTTTTTTTTTTAGGAATAGCATATCTATTTATATTAGAAGGGATTAGGTACTTTTTTTTTTTTTTGGAGGCACAAATATTATTTATATATTTTTTAAAATATTATTATTATTTTTTTTTTTTTTTTATTGCTGGAACGGTAAAATCCTTAAAAAAAATGGCGTGGGGTCCCCCCTCCAAAGCATAACCAGCCTCGGGCACTTCGAGCTGGTCCTGGTTCTAAAAATGCGGGGAAAAAATTGACAGGGGATCCCCCGTATTTTTAAAACCAGCACCGGGCTCTGCGCCTGGTGCTGGTGCCAAAAATACGGGGGACAAAACGAGCAGGGGTCCCCCGTATTTTTCACACCAGCATCGGGCTCCACTAGCTGGACAGATAATGCCACAGCCGGGGGTCACTTTTATGCCGTGCCCTGCGGCCGTGGCATTAAATATCCAACTAGTCACCCCTGGCCGGGGTACCCTGGGGGAGTGGGGACCCCTTCAACCAAGGGGTCCCCCCCCCCCAGCCACCCAAGGGCCAGGGGTGAAGCCCGAGGCTGTCCCCCCCCATCCAATGTGCTGCGGATGGGGGGGCTGATAGCCTTTTGTGGTAATGAAAAGAATATTGTTTTTTCCAGCAGTACTACAAGTCCCAGCAAGCCTCCCCCGCAAGCTGGTACTTGGAGAACCACAAGTACCAGCATGCGGGAGAAAAACGGGCCCGCTGGTACCTGTAGTACTACTGGGGAAAAAATACCCAAATAAAAACAGGACACACACACCGTGACAGTAAAACTTTATTTCATAAGTCGACACACACATACTTACCTATGTTCACACGCCGACATCGGTCCTCTTCTCCATGTAGAATCCACGGATACCTGAAAAGAAATGTTCAATATACTCACCTCAGCCATGGTCCAGAGATAAATCCACGGACTTGGCAAAATAACAAATCGCAAATACCCGACCAGCGGACTGAAAGGGGTCCCATGCTGACACATGAGACCCCTTTCCACGAATGAGACCTGTCAGTGACAGCTGTCACAGAAAGGTCTCTAAAGCCAATCAGGAAGCGCAACTTCGTTGCGCTCACCTGATTGGCTGTGCGCTGTCTGTGCTGTGACAGCGCATCGCAAAGCCGCTCCATTATATTCAATGGTGGGAACTTAGCGGCTAGCGGTGAGGTCACCCGCCGGTCAGCGGCTGACCGCGGGTAACCCCCCCGCTAGCCGCTAAGTTCCCACCATTGAAACTAATGGAGCGGCTTTGCGATGCGCTGTCACAGCACAGACAGCGCACAGCCAATCAGGTGAGCGCCACGGAAGTAGCGCTTCCTGATTGGCTGAAGGGACTTCAGTGACAGGAGTCACGTGATGTCCTGGCATTCGGGAGAAAGGGGTCTGATGTGAAAGCATGGGACCCCTTTCAGTCCGGTATGGAGCGGGTGTTCGGTTTGTTTTTTTAACAAGTTCGTGGATTATCTCTGGACGTGGATGTACCTCTGGACGCTGGAAGGTGAGTATAATTTTTTCACAGGTACCCTCGGATCGTCGGAGACCGTGGCAGTCGGCGTGTCAACATAGGTAAGTATGTGTGTGTCGGTAGTGTGTAATAAAGTTTTACTATCAAGGTGTCTGTGTCCTGTTTTTATTTGGGTATTTTTTTTCCAGTAGTACTACAGGTACCAGCGGGCCCGTTTTTCTCCCGCATGCTGGTACTTGTGGTTCTCCAAGTACCAGCTTGCGGGGGAGGCTTGCTGGGACTTGTAGTACTACTGGAAAAAACAATATCTTTTTATTATGACAAAAGGCTATCAGCCCCCCCATCCGCAGCCCATTGGATGGGGGGGGACAGCCTCGGGCTTCACTCCTGGCCCTTGGGTGGCTGGGGGGGGGGACCCCTTGATTGTAGGGGTCCCCACTCCCCCAGGGTACCCCGGCCAGGGGTGACTAGTTGGGTAGTTAATGCCACGGCCGCAGGGCACGGCATAAAAGTGACCCCCGGCTGTGGCATTATCTGTCCAGCTAGTGGAGCCCGATGCTGGTGTTAAAAATACGGGGGACCCCTACTCTTTTTGTCCCCCGTATTTTTGGCACCAGCACCAGGCGCAGAGCCCGGTGCTGGTTTTAAAAATACGGGGGATCCCTGCCCAATTTTTCCCCGCATTTTTAGAACCAGGACCAGCTCGAAGAGCCCGAGGCTGGTTATGCTTTGGAGGGGGGACCCCACGCCATTTTTTTTTCTCGGTTTTTTCCCGTTTTTTAAAATCGCGTCAAAATCCGCCAAATCGGCCGATTTTCGCCCGCGGGTCAGTCGAATCCGTTTTTCATTGAATATGGTGAATTCCGGCAGCCACCTGCCGGAATTCACCTGTCGAATTGAGTCGAATTAAAAAACGGCGAAAAATTGCCGCGATTCGCCGTGAATTGCATATACCCCATGGAGTCTGGTGATAATATTTTATTTCACCAAATAGTTCAAATTTCCTGTGAAAGCAGGACCACTAGATACATGTTTTTTATCATCTGATGTTAATAACACTTTATTTCACTGCAATATTTCTGCGATGTCTGATTTAACATACCATTTCCCTTCCCTAGTTTTATTAACGGAAAGTATGAGTGTGTGCAGCTCTGGAATGTAATAGATTTTTATCATGAATTGACTTTTGGCACAGTCAGTAACTGAATCAACACTTATCACATTGTGGGCCTAATTCAGTTTGGATTCGCATACTGAAGCCCTTTTGCAGTGTGCGCACGCTCAGGAGCGTCATCTCACTTCTGATTGACAGAGGCTAGTCTTTATCACTCCTTTATCTTTGCACTAGCTGATCTACCTGTTCTTTGTACGAGAGTTTCTGATTTTCACTGTTGTAAATATAAATGAGTATTCAAAACTTGGTAAATCTATAGAATGTAAATTTGATGCATGTTAATGTAAGTAAATATTAATCCATGGTTCTTGGCGTTACCCGAGGAGCACCCGTAGCAGATACGGTAAAAAGTGACAAGACCATTTTTGTAGATTATTAAATTCTACCCACTGCAGGTGCAATCCAAATTTTGATCCGATTGTCCGTTTGGGTGTTATCGTTCACGCAACACAAGCCACACATCGGTAGTCACGTCATTATGGCAACCGCCTTTAAATCCACTTAGGGGAGGTTTATTAAAATTCTAATTACGTAGTTTTCCTATTTCCCACCTATTTCGCTGCCATGGTGACAGGAGCTCTTGGGCCTGGAAGTGACATCACAGCCGCTATTGCGAGACTACCAGTAGGCATGTCTCTATTGAATGCTTCTGCTGCACCTCAAAACCATGATCCCCACCTGACACTGCATCCCAGATGCCAACAGCACGGAGATGTGCCCAGTTAGGACAATCAGTGGTTAGGCTATGCTGCAGGGGTGTATGACACTGGGGTCCAGGCCTCTCATATGGAACAGCCACTGGGAGACTATTTTTCTGCTGAGTGGGACAAATGTCTCCCTTTGCAGTGAGTGCTACAATTTTTTGGGAAGCAGACCCTGCTCAACTTCTGACACGGGTCCAGCCTGTTGTGTGAACACGGTTTCTGCAGCTTTGACATGGTTTGACGCCATGTTCAATAACCTAGGTTGGACCAGGGTATTCATTGTGGAAGGGGTATAATAAAGAAAGTGTTTTCCTGTGTTCTGGGAGAAAGACTATAAGCATTATTTATATTTAGCATTTTCCTTAGTGTAGAAAACAATACGTACTGTACTCTCCCGGAACCTGCAGTAGACTCCTGATTTTATGGATAGTTCTCTGGGCTCCTAGAAGAGTAGATGGTTCTCCTGCATCCCACCCACTTCCTAGTGGGGGAGGACGCACGGCCAATATGATGCAATTCTATGATAACCAACGACGTAAGTAGATCGACCCCACCCTCATCAGCTTCCACCTGTATTTCCTATGCGGGCTTCTCCCAAAGGGGATATTTATAAAGTAAGTATGTATAAGATACCTTTACATACCTTTCACAGTTCCTAAAGTTGGCACATTTGAAGCTAGGATTTATGTCCCTGAACCTAAGGATGACATATAAGCATAATGTACTTAATTTAATATACAGGTTGAGTATCCCATATCCAAATATTCCGAAATACGGAATATTCCGAAATACGGACTTTTTTGAGTGAGAGTGAGATAGTGAAACCTTTGTTTTTTGATGGCTCAATGTACACAAACTTTGTTTAATACACAAAGTTATAAAAAATATTGGCTAAAATTACCTTCAGGCTGTGTGTATAAGGTGTATATGAAACGTAAATGCATTCTGTGCTTAGATTTAGGTCCCATCACCATGATCTCTCATTATGGTATGCAATTATTCCAAAATACGGAAAAATCCCATATCCAAAATACCCCTGGTCCCGAGCATTTTGGATAAGGGAGACTCAACCTGTATATATTTTTTAAATTTCTCAATAAGAAACCTTTAGCCTGGGGGTGCCGTGAAAAAGATTCTGATACTCTGGGGCGCCGTGACTCAAAAAAGTTTAGGAACCACTTCTGTATTCTATTAATAATAGGAAACAAATTAATAGACACTTCCTTTAAGGAGGCTGTAATATTTTTTGTATGGTTTTACTTTGTACTTTAGTGCTGTAGGCCGTATTCAGAGATGTACGTTATTCTACAGCCGATGCTACTTTGTAGGCTGTGCAATAATAAGCTAATACCGTTGGTGGGGTCTTGTGTAAATAGACTCTTCCTACCAGCTTCAGCGATGTGCTGCTGCTTCCAAATACATAGCATCGGATCATCTGCGTAAACCTCGGCCATTGGAGTAACTGTCAGTTTGCTCAAAATGAATGGTGTTTTCACGCTGCCAGGGCCAGTGAGCACACACAGAACATGAGTCATGCTGCGGCTTAGGGGGCACTGCAATCGTAGTCGCAGACAGGGATCTGCACATGCCCAGTACAGGTCCCACGCATGCGCAGATCTGAAAACATCGTAGCTGTATGCAAACCATTGGGTTTGTGTACATCTCTGAATCTTAGCATAAGCTTTTTTCTGAGGATATTCTCTGTTGTAAGCAACCATGCCATTCTAAGGGAATGTTATAAATTCATTTTAGTACCTTATTGCATTATGAGTGGTATCAATACTGAATTTTCATATTTAGGTGCTAATCAGCAGAATTTGCTATCCTTTTCCTAGCATGGTGGGGGGCCGCCTAGCATGCTGACCGGAGCCCCCCCCCTCCCCCTTCAACAAGCAGAAATTGCGAGTGATTGCAATTTCTGCATGTTAGCAGAAATACTGGAAGCATCCTGCCGGTGCAGCCCCGCAGGAGACCCGCCACCTTCTCCCTAATCACGGCAGCTGCGTGTGATGTCACGTAGCCACCGTGATCACGCCCACGACACGCCCCTGTTCGGCCGACTCTGCCCCCATTCACGATGCACCGCCCCCCAACGCTCCCTGGAAACGGAGTGTTGCCCGCCCCGCGACCTCCTCTGCCTGATTGACAGGTAGAGGCAATCGCATTTTCTGCGCCCCCCCCCCCCCTCCCCCACAGATAGTGCGGGTGCTGCCCCTTCCCCCAATGCTGGGCAATCGTTAAATTCCGGTTGGATTGCGATTTGCTATCGAACCTGAATTAGCCCTTTAACCTGCTCAACATTCTAAGGGGGAGATGTATCACACCTTGGGGATAAAGTAGAGAAGCTGATCAAAGCACTCATCAGCTTCTAACTTCTGAATATTTACTAATGGGCAGATTTTTTAGAAGTGGAGATGTTGCCCATAGCAACCAATCAGATTCTCAATACCATTTATCTAGCACCTTCTGCAAGATGATAGTACAATCTGATTGGTTGCTATGGGCAACATCTCCAATTTTGAAAACTCGCACTTTAGTAAATATACCCCTAACTGTCATTTATCTAGCACAGTATTTGAAATGATAGGATCTGATTGGTTGCTTTGGGCAACTACACTGCTTTATCTTTCTCGAAGGCTTGATACATCTCCCCTTAGTTCTTTTCAGTTAGTGTTTGGCTTTAAATGAACCTCCAGTATTCTGCAGTACACAGAAAAGTTGTACTTTATTTTTGGATGCCTCTAAGAGAACTTTGATTGCTGTTTTTTTTTTTCTATTTCTTTCTTGCCCTAAGAGATGCTGCATTAATTTTTGACATAGTCAGAAGTGCAGGATTACACATCACAGAGGAATGTTACAATAGAAACCATATGCAGGACAAAATGATTGCCAAATAGCTGATTTGTGGCAAACATTAGATTTAACATGAAAGCTAAACACATTTTGCCTTTTCAAGAAAGGGACCTAAACACTGGGTGATGGAATTGTTCCAGGTTTGTTGCCCTGATTGCTAGGTGCCAATGAGTGCTCTCTGGCAAATCAGTCAAATCGCCTGGAAGCCTGTTCTGGCTATCAGCAGTACCGGGGCATAGGACCTTATTCAAAGATGAACGCATATCACAGCATACACAGCCAGATCTGCGTTCATCTCCTCACATGCTAGGGGCCGCCAGGCACAGGGCAAGGCCGCCCAGCATGTTTGAGACCGCCTCCTAATGCGTCCGCAATTAGATTTCAGACGCATCTGAACTAAGGTTGACCCCTGGCTGTCAGGCAGTCTGCCGCCATTTTGCTATCGGAGCGGCTGTGTGCGATGTCACGTAGTCAGCCCCAAAAATGGTCCCGGCCTGCCCCCCCAGTTCCACGTTGCCGCCCCACGAACGCCCGCTGTCAATCACATTGCGGTTACATCCATCGGGGATGCGGCCGCAATGTGTAAGTCCACGCAGCCATAATGCGGCTACTGTATCCGGGCAAATGTTATTTTTTTATTTTAATCTACCTCTCTATGTATATATATGAAGAGGGGGGCCAAACTAAATTGCCAGAATACCTTGTGAATTGTGCCAATACTGTATTTCAATAAAGCTGTCATGATATTTACAATGTTGCTTGAGTGTACAGACTTTCCTATAGATACAGTATTCATATCAGCAGCAATTATATAGTACAGGTTGAGTATCCCATATCCAAATATTCCGAAATATGGAATATTCCAAAATACGGAATTTTTTGAGTGAGACTGAGATAATGAAAACTTTGTTTTCTGATGGCTCAATGTACACAAACTTTGTTTAATACACAAAGTTATTAAAAATATTGTATTAAATGACCTTCAGGCTGTGTATATAAGGTGTATATGAAACATAAATGAATTGTGTGAATGTACACACACTTTGTTTAATACACAAAGTTATTATAAATATTGGCTAAAATTACCTTCAGGCTGTGTGTATAAGGTATATATGAAACATAAATGCATTCTATGCTTAGACTTAGGTCCCATCACCATGATATCTCATTATGGTATGCAATTATTCCAAAATACGGAAAAATCCGATATCCAAAATACTGCTGGTCCCAAGCATTTTGGATAAGGGATACTCAACCTGTATTCAAATCAGCGTGTCATCAAAGAAAGCTTATCTCCATAGTAACTGGCCGCAGCCGGTAATGCAGGTAAATAGCAAGAAAGAAAAATAAACAGAACTCCCATGAATAAGGGGAATGAAAAGAAACGCTAGACTGAATGCAGAACAATGGAACAGGATCTATAGGAAAACATACATATAAATCTGGTATACATTGTATGCTAGCAGTGTACAGAACTTGCCCACAGCATAAACCCAGCATAATATAAATTAAATGAGACGTATATTATATTGATAAACTGGAAAAAACTTGATGATAGTTATAGGAAACACTGGAGCAGCGGTGTTTAATTCAGCCCTTTATATACGTACACACAGTGGTTGAAGTGGCTCAGTATACGGTGGTATGTCTTACAGCTACTTCTCCCATGCTTTGTAAAGTCATGGAATTCCATTCACTGACATTTTCCATACCGCCACTTCTAAATTTGGACAATTGTATGTATATAGTAGGAAGAATTTACAGTCATTCACTGTGTTGTAGTTTTGGATAAGAGACCAGTCTAGCAGCCAGTAATATGAGAATAGCTGTATTCCATAAGGGTTACGGTCATTAGGTCAACACAACTTAAGTCGACACTCATAAGGTCAACCACTGAAGGTCGACAATGCCATTAGGTCGACATGCATTAGGTCGACATGGGCGTTAGGTCGACATGTACTAAGTCGACAGGTCAAAGGTCGACATGAGTTTTTCACAATTTTTTCCCCATTTTTTGGATTTTTTCATTCTTAACGATCCACGTGGACTACGATTGGAACGGTAATCCGTGCCGAGTGAAGCGAGGCACCTTGCCCGAAGTTCGCTCGCCATGCGAGGGGACTCAGTGCAATAATTGGGGTTCCCCGTCACTTTACGGCAAAAACTACACCAAAAACCTCATTTCGACCTTTTAACCTGTCGACCTAGTACATGTCCACCTAATAACCATGTCGACCTATTGTCCCTGTCGACCTAATGCATGTGGACCTTCCATGGTCGACCTAATGACTGTCGACCTAAGTTGTATCTATCCAACGACCCATACCCTTCCAAAAGGCAACCACAGAGCACTCTTCAGAACATTAGCGTAGCTTTGGGTTTCTAGGATCAGATTAAGGGGGTCATTCCGCCCCGTTCTTCGCTGCGGTTATTCGCTGCGGTGCAAATGGGTCGGAACTGCGGCCGTGTGGCACCCGCATTGTGCACGCGCGTCGTTGCCCAGCGACAGCAGTCGCCGGGCAACGATGCGAGGACCGAAGATAACGATCGCAGGCCCAATCGCAAGTAGATTGACAGCGGGAAGGAGGATCGGGGTATCTACTCACCGTTTCCTGGGCGTGGTGAGGCGAATGCAGGCGTTTGGAGGGCGGATGTCTGATGTCACAGCCGTGACCTTCACTGCTGGATCCGTCGCACTGGGTAAGTATGTCCAGGGCTGGTCTTGTTTTGGATGAAACTTTTTTAGCATAGCAGGGCTGCACAAGCGTTCGCAGCCCTGCTATGCTAAAGTACACTCCCCCATAGGCAGCGTATAGTTGATCGCACGAGCAGCAAAAGGTTGCTACATGCGATCAACTCGGAATGACCACCAAAGCGCAGAACCATTTTGTATGTACTGACTTGCTATGTAATATGCTGTACAATTGGAATTGTGTTTGTACAGTATTTACATATTTGCAATAACACTGATGCTATTAATGCTTTACTAATTCTTCATATTAAAGGTTAAAATTAGCTGCATGAATAACAGCTAATATCTGGCAGCATCAAGGTTCTGTGATATTTTACATAATGTGAGCGTTGTTAACTTCACTCATTCTAGAAATATCCTTTGTTTACCTGAGAAGAACAGTGTCACTATTACAACAGACAAGCTGATCGGCAACTTTATATATTGGAAGCATTGGCCCTCATTCCGAGTTGTTCGCTCGGTAATTTTCTTCGCATCGCAGCGATTTTCCGCTAATTGCGCATGCGCAATGTTCGCACTGCGACTGCGCCAAATAAATTTGCTAAGAAGTTTGGTATTTTACTCACGGCATTACGAGGTTTTTTCTTCGTTCTGGTGATCGGAGTGTGATTGACAGGAAGTGGGTGTTTCTGGGCGGAAACTGGACGTTTTATGGGAGTGTGTGAAAAAACGCTACAGTTTCTGGGAAAAACGCGGGAGTGGCTGGAGAAACGGGGGAGTGTCTGGGCGAACGCTGGGTGTGTTTGTGACATCAAACCAGGAACGACAAGCACTGAACTGATCGCACTGGAAGAGTAAGTCTGGAGCTACTCAGAAACTGCACAGATAAATCTTTTTGCAATATTGCAAATCTTTCATTCGCAATTTTGCTAAGCTAAGATACACTCCCAGTAGGCGGCGGCTTAGCGTGTGCAATGCTGCTAAAAGCAGCTTGTGAGCGAACAACTCGGAATGAGGGCCATAGAGTGTTCATATTGTAGCATTTTCCAGCAAGAGTGGCTTTAACAATGATAATAATATTAGCTGTTCACAATGCTGAGCATTACATCTGTGAACACTAATGGGGAGATGTATCAAGCCTTGGAGAGTGATTAAGTGGAAACGTTGTCCAAGGCAACCAATTAGTTCCTAGGGTTCTATGTACTAAGCCTTGGAGAGAGATAAAGAGGATGTAGATAAAGTACCAGCCAATCCACTCCTGTACTTTTTCAAACACAGCCTGTAACATGGCAGTTAGGAGCTGATTGGCTGGTACTTTATCTCTGTCCACCTTATCTCTCTACAAGGCTTAGTACATAGACCCCACTCATTTATCTAGCACAGTATTTGAAATTACCATTAGAAACTGATTGGTTTGGGCAACTATAAGTTAATCACTTTCCAAGGCTTGATACATCTCCCCTAAATGTTAGAACTACAGTAGTACCCAGCATTCATTTAGCACCTCCATACTCAGATCTGAAGCATCAGAGGTGGAAATGCTATTATGAGCTTGCACTGAGTGCAAAGTCTGAGCTCAGAGGGCCTGATTCAGAGGTGGACGCAATTCTGATATTCTGACAGTTGGCCAATGTTTGTTCTACTACGCTGTCACGCTGCGCATGTTCCGTGATGGTCTTGCAGTAGTGGTTGTAGTGAGGGTTAGGACAGCGAGTGATTGACAGACAGTGCACCGTTTGTTGGAGGTAACTGGGGATGGCTACAGAAATGTAAGCATGTCACATTCATCTTGTGGGCGTGATGCAGCACGAGCCACCGTTGGCCACGGTGGCTAAGTTGAGACTGATATTCTGAGGGTTACTCAGGGTGCTGTGGTCTGACAGACGTGCATCCGGCTGCATCTGAGATGGCGGTGGTGGACGTGTCTATACAAAAGACAGAAGCTTCGACTTTTGCATATCTTCTCAGATCTGCAGCGCTCCAAATGCAGCAGTGACACGATTGGCTGCACCTGAGTCATGCCCAGAAAGAGCACTGCAGATAGTATATTTTAGTTGTCATGGTGACCTGGCTTTGTCCAGCCCTCTATCTGTATAATACACAAGCAGCATGTATGTAATACATCATAATTATAAGAGTATATTTATAACTTGCTCACAAACATCTTCCTACTGTATAACTGTTATAATATTATGGTCAGGGCCAGTTCTGGGGCTTTGAGCACCCCGAGGGGCAATGGGGGCGTGGCTTCGTACAGGGGGCGTGGTCATTTACGCCCCCTGTACAGACTACTGTAGCGCTCTGAAATGTGCCCCCCGCTGCCCGCTGCTGCTGGCCGCTGTGAAGCCCTTCGTGGAGAGGTCCTTTAATGTGTGGTGCGCAGTGACGTCATCGCGCACCGCACAGTAAAGGACCTCTTCACAGCGGCAGCGGGGGGCACAGCAGCAGCGGATCTTGCCCTGGTGCGGCGCCCTCCGGATGACGCCGGCGCCCTCCGGAAGGCGGCGCCCCGGGCAAAAGTCCTGTTTGCCCGAGGCAAGATCCGCTACTGATTATGGTTATTCTATTCGCTTCAGTTTTTGCTATAGCGAACATTTACAATTGAAATAGGAATATTTTACAACTAATGACTCCTTACCACGTAATAGGAACAAATGTACCACTCCAAAGAAAAGTAGCATGTACTAGCTCATCTGTTGTGTGCTTGGACAAATACATATGCAGAATTTACTATGCAAAATGGGTAAAGGCGAGTACACACGGACAGAGATGTGTGCTGAGCGATCTATCACAGACCGCTAAGCACACATCTCTCCCCCCACTCAGCACAGCGCAATGTGTGCTGAGCGAGGGGGTGGGACAGGGGGGCCGCTCATTTAACATAGCGGGTGAAATGAGAGATGTGCTAGATTGAGCCTGCATGCAGGTCAATCTAGCACCGGTGGCTATTGCTGGGGGACATACACACGGAGAGATCAGTGCTTAATTTCTAAGCAATCTAGTCAGGTTGCTTAGAATTTAAGCATGGATCTCTCCGTGTATACCCCCCTTTATACTGGTTATTGGATAAGTACATCCCTGTGTGCAAAGCAAATAAGCTAAGTCAGCTGGCAGATGCTGCTGTCACCTGTCCAGCCGCCTTCATTGTCATTCAGTCTTTATTTGGAGGATTGGGACAGATTTAATAAAAAGTGATATTCTTGTTATCACTGGTTACGAATTAAATGTTGCTCTGAATGAACATTGCAAGCATGCAGCGAAGCCAGTGAATGTGTTGGAAGATGCAGTAGCTTACTTTAGATGCTCCTCCCTGTCACCTTCCCACACCCTGCGACCGGAGCTGCAGCCGCATAGATGTACATGCACACTGCTGCACTGGCGCCTGCAAATTGCACAAACCATCAGACAGCTGCAACTGAATTGGTCCAGCATTCGGAGTATGACTCAGACCCATTGCTTGGTGTGTCCCACCCATTTCAAGTGAGATGTACAGTAGGAGAGTAACGTGGTCTCCCAGTAGTCTTAGAAACATAGAATTTGACGGCACTAGGGTTAATTTTTTATTTTTGGGGAGTCAGTTAACCTATCAGTATATTTTTGGTGTGTGGGAGGAAATCGGAGTTCCCGGAGGAAACCTACCTAAGCACGGTGAGAGTATACAGGGTGATTCAAAAGTCGCAGTACACCCTTTTGTTTCAAAAACTGTGCAGGAAATGGGAAAAGTGAATACTCCGGTAAGGTATGGGTGAGGTGGACTATCTTTTAGGGTATGTACCGAACATGGGTGCCATCTTGAATTTGGCCATCTTGAATCTAAGTCAGTTTTTTCAAATGGAAAGGGGGTCGTGTTCAAGTAGACTTGAGGTCATTTTGATGTTTGGAGAACAAAGTTTCTGTGTCATAGCTGCAGATTTAACAACCGGCACCCAGAAAGACCTCCAATTTCACATTGAATGGATGCCATCGATGGGCATGAAGGATTTTTGCGATCGATGACTGGCTGATTCCACATTGCTGAGAAACATTGTGTGCTGCGTTATGGGCTCTTCACGAAGGATGCCAAACCCATTGTTGAGGTTGTCTCGTCAGTAGCACTTTTTGGACGACCACTTTGTGACTTGCCAGTCACAGTCCCAGTTTCTCGGAATTTGGAAATTAGGCACCTGACAGTGTTATGTGAAATTGGAGGTCTTTCTGTGTGCCGGTTGTTAAAATCTGCAGCTGTGACACGGAAACTTTGTTCTCCAGACATCAAAATGACCTCAATTCTCTCCTCTTTTGTCAAAGCCATCTTCAGTTACCTGCAACAAAAAGTGTTGCAACTTTCTAATCATTTTGCTATTTCAAATCTGTTTGCAGCAATAAACTTTTCAGCAAATTCTGTTGTTGTTTGACATGTTACACAACCCGCTTTCCATTTGAAAAAACTGACAGATTCAAGATGGCCGATTTCAAGATGGTGCCCATGGGGGTAATTCCAAGTTGATCGCAGCAGGAATTTTGTTAGCAATTGGGCAAAACCATGTGCATGCAGGGGGTGGGCAGATATAACATGTGCAGAGAGAGTTAGATTTGGGTGGGGTGTGTTCAATCTGCAATTTAAATTGCAGTGTAAAAATAAAGCAGCCAGTATTTACCCTGCACAGAAACAAAATAACCCACCCAAATCTAACTCTCTCTACACATGTTATATCTGCCTCTCCTGCAGTGCACATGGTTTTGCCCAACTACTAACAAAATCCCTGCTGCGATCAACTTGGAATTACCCCCCATGTTCGGTACATAGCCCACCTCACCCATACCTTACTGGAGTATTCAGTTTTCCCATTTCCTGCACAGTTTTTGAAACAAAAGGGTGTACTGCGACTTTTAATTCACCCTGTACAAATAGGGAATTTAACCCATGACTATAGTGCTGTGAGGCAGTAATGCTAACCATTACACCATCCACTATGAGACAAAAATTAGGAGTCTCCAGGATATTTCTGCGGTGTAAGGAAAGTATGTAAACATGGTGTCCTTTTGCAAAGAAAAAAACACAAATACCAAATTGTTCCATACTTGCCTACTCTCCTGGAATGGCTGGGAGGCTACAGAAAATCGGGTGACCCTCTCGGCCCCCAGAAGAGCAGACAAGTCTCCTGGTTTAAGAGGACCCCCCTGCCTGGCCGCTCACTTATCGAGTTAAGTCGCCGGTCCGGGCGTCAATGACGCAATTCTGCGTAAATCTCGTCATCGTAGCCACACCCCCTGCTGTTTAATGGTAGTAATCTCAGCATTGTAAAGCAGAGAGCTTGTCTACAGTGATGCTGTTGGGGCCACCACGCACCCCTTCCCCCCAGTACTGTCTCCTGTATAGTGTTCCACCCCCACCTCTTCTGGTGCGCCACACTCCCGCATCGCCCCCCAACTGAGCAGACCTGGGCTGGAGCAGCACAGAAGTCGGCAAGTATGAATTGCATCTTCTGCTCCCCAACCAGTTCATTTAACTAATCCTGTCCTGCAAACCAGTATTTCAGACATTTGTGTACCTAATAAATTTAACCGCAATTTGTAAGCGTATAAATTTGTAACAATCAGTGACATTGTTGACATAAAAGTATGTGACTGCAGTGTCATAAGAATAATTTCACCTTGTAAAATCTCCACTGACAGTAAGTGACTTTAAATCACTTTTCTCTAACGTCCTAGTGGATGCTGGGGACTCCGTCAGGACCATGGGGAATAGCGGGCTCCGCAGGAGACAGGGCACATCTAAAAAAGCTTTTAGGTCACATGGTGTGTACTGGCTCCTCCCCCTATGACCCTCCTCCAAGCCTCAGTTAGGTTTTTGTGCCCGTCCGAGAAGGGTGCAATCTAGGTGGCTCTCTTAAAGAGCTGTTTAGAAAAGTTTTTTTTTTAGGTGTCATTCAGTGATTCCTGCTGGCAACAGGATCACTGCAACGAGGGACTTAGGGGAGAGATCTCCAACTCACCTGCGTGCAGGATGGATTGGTATCTTAGGCTACTGGACACTGAGCTCCAGAGGGAGTCGGAACACAGGTCAGCCTGGGGTTCGTCCCGGAGCCGCGCCGCCGATCCCCCTTACAGACGCTGAAGAAGACGGCAGAACGGAGGTCCGGAAACAGGCGGCAGAAGACTTCACAGTCTTCATGAAGGTAGCGCACAGCACTGCAGCTGTGCGCCATTGTTGTCACACGGCTCACTGACCTAGTCACGGAGGGTGCAGGGCGCTGCTGGGGGCGCCCTGGGCAGCAATATAAGTACCTTATTGGCAAAATAAATACATCACATATAGCCATTAAGGCTATATGTATGTATTTTAACCCAGGCCAGTTCTTAAAAACCGGGAGAAAAAACCCGCCGAAAAGGGGGCGGAGCTTATTCTCCTCAGCACACAGCGCCATTTTCCCTCACAGAAAGGCTGAGGGGAAGGCTCCCATGCTCTCCCCTGCACTGCACTACAGAAACAGGGTTAAAACAGAGAGGGGGGGCACTGATTTGGCGATATAAATATATATTAAATGCTATAAGGGAGGAACACTTTTATAAAGGTTGTCCCTGTATAATTATAGCATTTTGGTGTGTGCTGGCAAACTCTCCCTCTGTCTCCCCAAAGGGCTAGTGGGTCCTGTCCTCTATCAGAGCATTCCCTGTGTGGGTGCTGTATGTCGGTACGTGTGTGTCGACATGTATGAGAAAAATGTTGGTGAGGAGGCGGAGCAAATTGCCTGTAATGGTGATGTCACTCTCTAGGGAGTCGACACCGGAATGGATGGCTTACTTGTGGAAGTACGTGATCATGTCAACACGCTGCGAGCCGGTTGACGACATGAGACGACCCGCAAACAAATTAGTACCTGTCCAGGCGTCTCAGACACCGTCAGGGGCTTGTAAAAACGCCCATTTACCTCACGGACACTGACTCCAGTGTCGACGGTGAAGAAACAAACGTATTTTCCTTTAGGGCCACACGTTACATGTTAAGGGCAATGAAGGAGGTGTTACATATTTCTGATACTACAAGTACCACAAATAAGGGTATTTTGTAGGGTGTGAATAAACTACTTGTAGTTTTGCCTGAATCAGATAAATTAAATGAAGTGTGTGATGATACGTGGGGTTCCTCCGATAGAAAGTTATGGGCGGTATACCCTTTCCCGCCAGAAGTAAGGGCGAGTTGGGAAACACACCTTAGGGTGGATAAGGCGCTCACACGCTTATAAAACAAGTGGCGTTACCGTCTCCAGATACGGCCGCCCTCAAGGAGCCAGCTGATAGGAAGCTGAAAAATAGCCTAAGAAGTATATACACACATACTGGTGTTATACTACGACCAGCAATCGCCTCAGACTGGATGTGCAGCGCTGAGGGGGCTTGGTCGGATTTCCTGACTGAAAATTTTGATACCCTTGACAGGGACAAGATTTTATTGTCTATAGAGCATTTTAAGGATGCATTTCTATATATGCGTGATGCGCAGAGGGATATTTGCATTCTGGCATCAAGAGTAAATGTGATGTCCATATCTGCCAGACGAAGACACGACAGTGGTCAGGTGAGGCAGATTCCAGACGGCACATGGAAGTATTGCCGTATAAAGGGGCGGTCCATCGGACCTGGTGGCCATGGCAACAGCTGAAAAATCCACCTTTTGTTCCCCGAGTCACATCTCAGCAGAAAAGGACACAGTCTTTTCAGTCTCAGTCCTTTCGTCCCCATACGGGCAGGCGGGCAAAGGCCAGTCATATCTGCCCAGGGGTAGAGGAACGGGAAGAAGACTGCAGCAAGCAGCCCATTCCCAGGAACAGAAGCCCTTCACAGCTTCTGCCAAGTCCGCAGCATGACGCTGGGGCAGTACAAGCGGACTCAGGTGCGGTAGGGGGTCATCTCAAGAGTTTCAGCACGCAGTGGGCTCACTCGCAAGGGGACTCCTGGATCCTACATGTAGTATCCCAGGTGTACATTGGAAATTCGAGACGTCTCCTCCTCACAAGTTCCGGAAGTCTGTTTTACCAACGTCTACCTCCGACAGGGAGGCAGTATTGGAAACAATTCACAGGCTGTATTCCCAGCAGGTGATAATCAAAGTACCCCTCCTACAACAAGGGAGGGGGTATTATTCCACACTATATTGTGGTACTGAAGCCAAACGGCTCGGTGAGATCTGAAATATTTGAACACTTACATACAAGCGTTCAAATCAAGATGGAGTCACTCAGAGCAGTGATAGCGAACCAGGAAGAAGGGGACGAGATGGTGTCACTGGATATCAGGGACATTTACCTACATGTCCAAATTTGCCCTTCTCACCAAGGGTACTTCAGGTTCGTGGTACAGAACTGTCACTATCAGTTCAGACGCTGCCGTTTGGATTGTCCACGGCGCCCCGGGTCTTTACCAAGGTAATGGCCGAAATGATGATTCTTCTTAAAAGAAACTTGGACGCTTTCCTGATAAGGGCAAGGTCCAGAGAACAGTTGGAGGTCGGAGTAGCACTATCTTTAATAGTTCTACGACAGCACGAGTGGATTTTAAATATTCCAAAATCGTAGCTTTTCCGAGGACACGTCTACTGTTCCTAGGGATGATTCTGGACACAGTCCAGAAAAAGGTGTTTCTCCCAGAGGAGAAAGCCAGGGAGTTATCCGAGCTAATCGGGATCCTCCTAAAACCAGGAAAAGTGTCAGTGCATCATTGCACAAGAGTCCTGGTAAAAATGGTGGCTTATTAAGAAGCAATTCCATTCGGCAGATTTCACGCAAGAACTCTTCAGTGGGATCTGCTGGACAAATGGTCCGGATCGCATCTTCAGATGCATCAGCGGATAACCCTATATCCAAGGACAAGGGTGTCTCTCCTGTGGTGATTACAGAGTGCTCATCTTCTAGAGGGCCACAGATTCAGCATTCAGGATTGGATGCTGGTGACCACGGAGGCCAGCCTGAGAGGCTGGGGAGCAGTCACACAGGGAAAAAATTTCCAGGAAAGTGTGATCAAGTCTGGAGAATTCTCTCCACATAGATAGAGTTAAGAGCAAAATTATAAGGCTCTAAACTTAGCAAGACCTCTGCTTCAAGGTCAGCCGGTATTGATCCAGTGGGATAACATCACGGCAGTCGCCCACGTAAACAGAAACGGCGACACAAGAAGCTGGAGGGCAGTGAAAAAACTGCAAGGATTTTTCGCTAGGCGGAAAATCATGTGATAGCACTGTCAGCAGTGTTCTCTCCGGGAGTGGACGACTGGGAAGCAGACTTCCTCAGCAGGCATGACCTCCACCTGGGAGAGTGGGAACTTCATAGGGAAGTTTTTCCGCATGATTGTGAGCCATTGGCAAAGACCAAAGGTGGAAATGATGGCGTCCCGCCCGAACAAAAAACGGGACAGGTATTGCGCCAGGTCATGAGACCTTCAGGCGATAGCTGTGGATGTCCTAGTAACACCGTGGGTGTAACAGTCGGTGTATGTGTTCCCTCCTCTGCTTCTCATAACCAAGGTATTGAGAATTATAAGATATAGAGGAGTATGAACTATACTCGTGACTCCGGATTGGCCAAGAGGGACTTGGTACCCGGAACTTCAAGAGATGCTCACAGAGGACTAAGGGCCTGGGGAGCTAAGAAGGGACTTGCTTCAGCAGGTACCATGTCTATTCCAAGACTTACCGCGGCTGCGTTTGACGGCATGGCGGTTGAATGCCGGATCCTGAAGGAAAAAGGCATTCCATAAGAGGTCATACCTACCCTGGTCAAAGCCAGGAAGGAGGTGACCGCACAACGTCATCACCACATGTGGTGAAAATATTGTTGCGTGGGTGAGGCCAGGAAGGCCCCACGAAGAAAATTCAACTAGGTCGAATTCTACACTTCCTGAAAACAGGAGTGTTTTGAGCCTAAAATTGGGGTTCTTTAAGGTTTTAAGTTTCGGCCCTGTAGAATTTCTTCCGAAAAGAATTGACTTCAGTTCCTGAAGTCCAGATTGTCAAGGGAGTATTGCATATACACCCCTTTTTGTGCCTCTAGTGGCACCGTGGGATCTCAACATAGTGTTGGGATTCCTTAAAATCATATTGGTTTGAACCGCTCAAATCTGTGGATTTGAAATATATCACATGGAAAGTGAACATGCTGTTGACCAATATCTCACATGGACAGTGACCATGCTGTTGGTCCTGGCCTCGGCCAGGCGATTGTCAGAATGGGCGGCTTTGTCTTACAAAAGCCCATATTTAAATTTCCATTCGGACAGGGCAGAACTGGGACTCGTCTCCAGTTTTCTTCCTAAGGGGGTGTCAGGTTTTTCACCTGAAACAACCTATTATGGTGCCTGCGGCTTCTAGGGACTTGGAGGTCTCCAGGTTAATAGACGTTGTCAGGACCCTAAAAATATATATATATATATATATATATATATATATATAGTTAGGACGGCTGGAGTCAGAAAGTCTGACTTGCTGTTTATATTGTATGCACCCAACAATATGGGTGCTCCTGCGTCTAAACAGACGATTGCACGTTGGATCTGTAGCACAATCCAACTTGCACATTCTGTGGCAGGCGTGCCACAGCCAAAATCTGTAAAGGCCCACTCCACTAGGAAAGTGGGCGCATCTTGGGCGGCTGCCCGAGGGGTCTCGGCATTACAACTTTGCCGAGCAGCTACGTGGTCAGGGGAGAACACGTTTGTAAAATTTTACAAATTTGATACTCTGGCTAAGGAGGACCTGGAGTTCTCTCATTCGGTGCTGCAGAGTCATCCGCACTCTCCCGCCCGTTTGGGAGCTTTGGTATAATCCCCATGGTCCTGACGGAGTCCCCAGCATCCACTAGGACGTTAGAGAAAATAAGAATTTACTTACCGATAATTCTATTTCTCGTAGTCCGTAGTGGATGCTGGGCGCCCATCCCAAGTGCGGATTGTCTGCAATGCTTGTACATAGTTATTGTTACAAAATCGGGTTATTCTTGTTGTGAGCCATCTTTTCAGAGGCTACTTCGTTTTGTTATCATACTGTTAACTGGGTTCAGATCACAAGTGGTACGGTGTGATTGGTGTGGCTGGTATGAGTCTTACCCGGGATTCAAGATCCTTCCTTATTGTGTACGCTCGTCCGGGCACAGTACCTAACTGAGGCTTGGAGGAGGGTCATAGGGGGAGGAGCCAGTACACACCATGTGACCTAAAAGCTTTTTTAGATGTGCCCTGTCTCCTGCGGAGCCCGCTATTCCCCATGGTCCTGACGGAGTCCCCAGCATCCACTACGGACTACGAGAAATAGAATTATCGGTAAGTAAATTCTTATTTTATCATATTTATTTACAAATGTGCTTTATTCACTCATCTACAGTGTTTACTGTAACTGGGACATAGAGTGGAGGCTTTCTTTTTAATGGGGTTTAGCTCAGATTGTCAGTGGAAAAATGGTGTCAGTGGGAGCACACAGTACATGCAGATACCTGTAACATGCAATTGAGCTGGAATTTACAGGGTGGAGAAATATTTCTGTCGCAGGTAAATACAGCAGTGGGGAAACTGTAACAAGAAGGGGCTTTCAGTCTGGTCTATTAGCGGAAGTAGGATTGTTTCCTTCCCCATACCATCAGAGATTGGAAGAGTCGGACAGACATTAGAAAGACTCCTGAATAAGGTGAATATTGAATTTGTTTTTTATTCACTAAACTCCAGTTTTTCTAGTATTGGCACACAATCCGAAAAACCATGTTAATATCAGTAGTCTCTTAGTCATGTGGGATAAAACCAACAACATATCTGAAAAGTACTGTATATAAAAACCGGAAACACATTTTTGAAGTATAAAAGAAACATAATTGCAGCTTCTCCAGAACAGTGTTATGTATTGAGATACTGAATGTATAGTATGATTATATTGTTGCATACTTCACCCTTCTGCATTCTTAGTGAAGGAGTCACGATGAGTATAATCAGTCTTTCGCATGTTGTGAGCTGGTAGTACCTAAAGCTAAATTCCACGGGCGATGGTGAAATGTCAGGACTTGGTAGCCAGTTGTGATTATCTCGCTGAACAGTTATGAGAATTTTGAGCTCTAGTGTGTAATTTATAAAGCATTTCAAGCAGACCATGTTATAAGGATAGCACTGACTAAGTGCACTGGCAAACTGTGTTTTGATGACAGGGTTTAATTCATGTTTATATCCTTTCAGTTGTACATCATTACTTATTTAATCCCATCTATACGAAATAAATTCTAACATTTCACCTCATTTACTTGCTGTTTTTCCTAAAATCACTCTTTTATTATATTTCACATTAATAACAATACCTAGAACAAGTGCCCCAGTTTTTGCAGTGAGAGGGATTCTTCCACCACCCTATGAAGTAGGTATTATACAGGTTGAGTATCCCTTATACAAAATGCTTGGGACCAGAAGTATTTTGGATATCGGATTTTTCCGTATTTTATTTACAATGTAATATTTTTTTTTTTCTGAATTTCTCAATAAGAAACTTTTTTTTTTCTGATAATCTAGGCACTGATTCAAGAAAGTTTGGGAACCACTGCTTTATGCATTTTTATATTTTTGTTTTGTTTTGCTGAAATATTAATAAATACGCTTTTAAACAGATTTTATTTACCTAATTTTTTGAATAATCTACAATTTATGAATCATTTTTATAAAAAATATTAGTCAGGCAAATGGCTACAGGGCAGGGTATGTGGTAGCTAAAAAAAAAAATCACCTTTATCCTACATGATAAGTGTCTGGGCTGTAGGAGTTTGTGTAATGATTGCATGGTACCCTTCAGGTGCGTATACACTGGCCAATATTTTGTCCGTTTTCGTTAATATATATTGCGAGTCAGTCGTCCAGTGTGTACGAGCGATATGTCTGCGAACTCCGTCGTTCACAGACATATTGCGTCGGCCCTGCAAAACAGCCGACAGCCAATATATATTGTTAGATATATTGGCCCGTCGGTATCATACATTAGCTGCAGCATCCGGCTGTGACTGACAGCTGAACTGGGCGGGCGTGTGTAAATGCCTGCTACCAGTTCATGACGTCAGTCCCCTACGGATCAGGCAGTGTGTATGCACAGCACACTGCCCGATCCGGCTTTAGATATATCTGCAGATCAGTTGATCTGCAGATATATCTGTAGGTGTGTACCCAGCATTAGAGCTGCAAATTTTCCAAAGCTGGCGAGACACCGGTTTTCTGTAAAACTATATGGGCATTAGGTACTAGCAAGCAAATGCTGCACAAGCAGTATCTGACTGTCCCCAGGAAATTAAACACACCAAAAACTTTTACAAATCATAAACATTTTAATAACATTACTCTTTAATACTAAATGAATGTATTTTGCACTGTAGTGCATGCCATACACACGGTGCGATATAACCTTGCGATTTTGTCTATATAGTCAAAATCGCAAGGAAAGTTATTGCATATCGCACGGTGTGTACACAGCTTGTGATACCGATGTGCTGGCCGCACATCGGTATCACAAGCTGTGTACACACGGTGCGATATGCACTAACTTTCCTTGCGATTTTGGCTATATAGACAAAATCGCAAGGTTATATCGCACCGTCTTTATCTATTTATCTGTATTTTGGCTATATAGACAAAATCGCAAGGTTATATCGCACGCATCTCTATCGTAAGAAAATATAGACTATGCAGGCAAGTCAATTTTGACTATCTAGTACTAAAGTATAGTCAAAATTGGCCATAGCCAAAATCGCACATGGCCAATATCGCAAGCACTAGTCAATATCGCATAGCCAAAATCTCACCGTGTGTACGCACCTTAAGTGTAATTTATTAATGGAATTTATTTCATAATAATAATAATAATAATAATAATAACAACAACAAAGGTAATGTCACTTTAGAAAAGGTTCATGTATTTTTTTTCAGAGGTTGACATTGGAATTTAAGCTACAGTACAAGCACCTGCAATTATGACCCTGATATCATATTGACATGTTGATAAGAGGGAGTGGTAGATAATACAGTAAACTGAAATCTAGCCTTCAGTGAAACCTTTGGACTTTTCCCCATGACAGCGGAGTTAACTGATAAGCTAAATTTTTGGGCGTGAAAAATGGTTGTTTTCCACAATTTTTTTTATTTTTTCGACATCTTTTTTTTCTCCCTATCCAATTATTTCCCTTTTATTTGTGTTGAAAATTTTTCTATTTTCGGGGTGGAAACACATAGGATCCAGGAATGGACTGGCCCACAGGAGCACAGGGGAAACCCACGGTGTGCCCCACTGACCGGGACCTACCTCCTCTTCTAGGCACAAGGTTCTATATTACATTATACATACGTTACATTATACTGCACATGACTATAGTGTATTTTCTACAGTGCATTCCTATTATTAACCTGGTACATTATCATGCATGTACTTACAATGTTTACTAAATCCATTTATGATGGGGCCCAGACTGTGGATAACCAACTTCTGTAGTGTCTGGCCACACCCACTTTCGAGATTGGCCACACCCCTACACATGAGCCCCTAGCAGTGCGTTCTCCCGGTCTGACACTGCCCGGACCTATGTGCTTTTTTGCGAAACAATGGGGCCGATAGTGCTGGTCGTATGGGCTTTTTTTTCTGCGTGCCAGCATCGGGGACAATTAAATATGCAACGAGGAGGGGGTCAATTAGCCAAAGTAACTTACCGCAGCTAATTGAATAGCCCACTAAGATTCTGAATAATGAAGATAGGTATAATCATCCATGCTTAATAATGGGCCTAATTCATGTGTGTACGCAAATGCGATAGTTAATGCGATTCTCTAGGCCAGGGGTGGGGAACCTTTTTTCTACCAAAGACCATTTGGCTATTTATAAAATCCTTTGGGGGTCATACAAAAATTATCAACTTAAAAATTACCCTGCGCCCCAGTAGTTATGCCCCTTAGTAGTACTGACTGCGCACACCGAAGGCGTGCGCCAAAAAATAGGTTTGGACAATTAAAATGGGACGTGATACACATATGCCCCCAATAGTGCAGTGCCAGATACACATATACCAGTGCAGTGCCAGATACACAAATGCCCCCACAGTGCCAGATACACAAATACCCCCACAGTGCCAGATACACATTACCCCACAGAGCCAGATACACAAATACCCACACAGTGCCAGATACACAAATGCTCCCACAGTGCCAGATACACAAATACCCCCACAGTGCCAGATACACATTACCCCACAGTGCCAGATACACATTACCCCACAGAGCCAGATACACAAATACCCACACAGTGCCAGATACACAAATGCCCCCTCAGTCCCATATACACAAATGCCCCCACAGTGCCAGATACACAAATGCCCCCACAGTGCCAGATACACAAATGCCCCCACAGTACCAGATACACATGTGCCCCCACTATGCCAGATACACCAATCCCCCACACATGCCCCCACCCCACTGTGCTGCTCACCGCTGTCAGGGGTCAGGGCAGGGAGGAGAACGCGGCTATGTCGGATGGCGGTGGCGGCATGTAGGATCTCAAACCAGCCGCCGGTTCATGAGACAATTAGAGCTCTCCTTTCTGCCCTGACAGCTGAGACACGCCGCATCTGGACTGAGGGGTGGCGTGTCTCGCTGACACACAGAGCAGCGGGTGGGCCAGAACAAACGGCTTTGCGGGCCAAATACGGCCCGCGGTCCGGAGGTTCCCCACCCCTGCTCTAGGCTATGGAACTGCTAATGTTAGCAAGTGAAGCTGCCACCCAGGAATGAAAAGAGATGCCCACTGGACTCATCATTGCAAATTGCGTACACATTAGCGGGCTATACGCAATAAAGGAGACTGCTATTGTAGTCCTATGGCTACACTGACTGGTGCTCCCTTGCCCCTCCCCCACACAAGCGCACATCTTTGTCCAGTGAGATGCTGCAACTGAATAAAATAAACTTTTTCCTAAATTACAGGGGGAGGGGAAGGGGGGCATGTGCCTTGGTACCCACCACAATCCGCCTATACAGTTGTATATGTTGTTGTCACATCACTACCACCACCCGACAAAGCTGAAACTTTTGCAAGTCCACTCAAGTGTCCACTTATAGCGCTCCCGGTCGCACAGGCACTCTGTGAGTGGGATCCTTTATGCGTTCTTTAAGAATTTTCATATTACAACATCATTGAATAAAATTAATAATCACTCTGCATCATTGGAGAAAATTAACAATCACTCAGCAATGACGGGTAGGCACCTGTAGTGTGTGTATATATATATATATATATATATATATATATGTATATACTGTATATATATATATACTGTACATATATATATATATATATATATATGTATACACGCACACACACACACACACACACACACACACACACACACACACACACACACACACACATCAGTGACGTGCTGTGGGGGGTAAGGCAGGTGAGGCAGAGCCTTTTCTGTCATACTAACGTATATGCCAGAGTTGTAACTATACAGTATTTGAAAAATAGAAAGAATATATTAGCAATCTCTACTTTGTGTTATTGTAGTCATTTGTATAATCCAAACTGTGGAGTAAAATGTCTGTGACAGGTGAGGCAGTGTCTCCCCTGCCTACCTTGTCCGCACAACTCCCTCCTGAGCCATGTATCTCACAGCACGTCCCATAGATAGATAGATAGATAGATAGATAGATAGATAGATAGATAGATAGATAGATAGATAGATAGATAGATAGAAAACTGTAAACAGTCTGTGGACCGGCGGCACTCTGAAAATAAATTAAAAAGCTCCGGTGCACTCTGTATATCATACAAAGGGGGTAATTCCAAGTTGATCGCAGCAGGATTTTTGATAGCAATTGGGCAAAACCATGTGCACTACAGGGGAGGCAGATATAACATGTGCAGAAAGAGTTAGATTTGGGTGGGTTATTTTATTTCTGTGCAGCGTAAATACTGGCTGCTTTATTTTTACACTGCAAATTAGATTGCAGATTGAACACACCCCACCCAAATCTAACTCTCTCTGCACATGTTATATCTGCCTCCCCTGCAGTGCACATGGTTTTGCCCAATTGCTAACAAAAATCCTGCTGCGATCAACTTGGAATTACCCCCAATGAGTAGGATGCATAATAACAATGAGCTAAATGGCAGCATTCAAGATAAATAGCAGGCAATCACAGGCAACTCAGGGTGCTAGGTTTAAGTTCTACTGACCAAAATATCATATAATAGCAGCCACTTCTCTGACGACCCTTTTTAGTTCCAGATCTCAGTCAAGCAATTCCTTAGGGAGAGCGCTCACAGGGCCTTATTCAGGTTTATTAGCAAATCAAAAAAAAACACACTAAAACCATGTACACTGCAGATGGGGCAGATGTAGCGAACAGAGATTTAGATTTTGGTGGCGTGTGTTCAAACTGAAGTCTAAATTGTAGTGTAAAAATAAAGCAGACAATATTTACCCTGCACAGAAACAATATAACCTACCCAAATCTACCTCTCTCTGCACGTTACATCTGCCCAACCTGCAGTGTAACATGGTTTTGCCCTTTAGTGTAGTATGTACAGTTTCTTAACTGTTAAATAAGATGCTAAATTACTGTGTATATTTATTAGAGGAAAATAAGCTTATCTGATAACACTTTCCTAATTTCCAAGTCCAAAAACTCTCAAAACACTGGCCACTGGGAGTATAAACTACCATAAACATATAAATGAACTATGGTGCAACACCATAAAACAATATAAACTTTTATTCAAAGGGGAGGGGCCCCCAATTAAAATATGCTTACAAGAGAAAAAAAACAATGTTGGTTTATCTAAATCTACCATTATATCTAAAACCTCCACTATATGCCTGGAAGGCTCTCCATAATTGCTCTTATTCACAATGTTGCAGGAACCTGCAGTCAGGAGAGGCAGGGGAGGCAGTGCCTCCCCTGTCATAATGATTAAAGTAATACAAAGAAGATATTTATAACACAGATTCTGTGACAGATATCTTCTTTTATTATTTTAATCATTTCCCCCCCTAGAAAATCCCTGCATATTGGGGAAGGAGGCAGCGGGAGAGGTGCCTCCCGCTGCTAACACTAAAGTTCGGGTAGTGAAGGGTGTGCAGGGGGCAGGGCCAAGCCATGGGCTGTAAAAGCCCATTGAAAAAGTACGGGGAAGCGGCACCAGTATATGTGCCTCAATGACAGGGGTGTGCATTCAGCCCACATGAATGCATGCCCGTGTCAGTCCCGCAGATGCGATTGGACACCGGTGGCCAGGGGCACATGCGGCAGCGTGACGCTGCTGACATTTGTGGAGGTGGGACCCGGCGGAGAAAGGGTGGCTGGCGGCAGACCTGGATCCGAGAGCATCAATTCCATGCCAGCCATTCTGCAGAGTTCGGCAGCGGAGAGCCGGCTTCCCATTTCATTTTTGAAATTCAGGATGGCCATCGCGAGCCAATCACAGCTCGCCATGTCATCGCCCCGCCCCCTCAACTGGCTTATAAATGCCAGCTGCGAGGCAGCGGCGATCAGTCCGGTGGCAGGGAGAGACCAGGCAAGAGCTCCCGAAGATAGAAGATGCCAGAAGCCCTAGGGTGGCAGCGGCCATGAAAAAGAGTTTAAAGGCTGCTGCCCAACAGGTGAAGACGCCGGAAACCCGGGGAATGTGGCTGCCATGAAAAAGAGCTTAAAGGCCGCCGCCCCCAAGTGAAGGTGCAGCTTAATAAACTATTTAAACATCAGATGTGTTTTTATTTTAATATTTTCTTTCCAGGCGGACTATGGGTGCCAGCGGGCCCTTAATGTCTGGGCATGCTGGCACTTGTGGTTCTCCAAGTGCCGGCTTGCTGGGACCTGTAGGTCGACTGTAAAGAACATAGTAACATAACATAGTAATTGAGGTTGAAAAGAGGCAAAATGCCCATCGTATTTAACCTTTATTCTGTATCAAGTTGAGTTGACTTTACTGTACCTGCTGAAGTAATGTTTTATGACTAGTGTCATGTTACACCCGGATTAACAACGTCAATATTTTAAATGTTGTAACCTTGGATATCCTTTTCAGCCAGAAATTCATCCAATCCTTTTTTAAATGCATTTACAGAGTCCGCCATTACCACTTTCCCTGGCAAGGAATTCCAAATCCTTATTGCCCTAACAGTAAAGAACTCTTTCCTCCGTTGCATACAGAATTTTTTTTCCTCCAGCCTCAACGAGTGCCCACGTGTCGTAAACAGAGTTCTTTTAATAAATAATTCCTCTGATAACTCCTTGTAGTGCCCCTTTACATATTTGAAGACATTAATAATGTCTCCTCTTAGACGCCTTTTTTCCAGTGTACACATATTCAACCTAGTAAACCCCTCTAGCCCTTTAATCAATTTAGTAGCTCGCCTTTGAACCCTTTCGAGTTCACCGATATCTTTTTTATACAGTGGTCTCCAAAACGGAACACAATATTCCAGGTGCGGACGTACCAATGATTTATACAGCGGCAGGATTACATCCTCGTCCCTTGTCTCAATTCCCGGTTTTATGCACGCTAGCACCTTACTTGCCTTCTTTACTTCGCTTTGACATTGTATAGGGTTATTAAGCTTATTATCAATGAGTACTCCAAATGTTTTTCCAAAACTGTTACCCCTAGACTTTCCCCGTTTAATATGTAGGATGCAAGTTTGTTTTTAGTCCCGAAATGCATAACCTTGCATTTTTCTATATTGAACCTCATTCTCCATTTAGACGCCCAGATTTCAAGTTTAGATAAGTCATTCTGTAGAGACTCCACATTTATTTCCGAATTACCCTACACAGTTTAGTATCATCTGCAAAGATTGAAACTGTGCTTTCCAGGCCTATTTCTAGGCCATTGATAAATATTAGTATGTCAAGAACACCGCACCCACTGCCACCAGGGGTGGGTGCTGGTTGTCGCTCAGGAGGGGGGACCCCATTTAAATTTTTGGGGTCCCCACTTTCTGAGGAATGCCAACCCTAAGCTGACTGGTTTGGGGAGGTGTTTAATGCTATGGCAGGGGGGACCCCACATTGAATGTCTCCTCTGCTATGACATTATCCCCCCTGGCTGGTTCAGCCTAGCGCTGGTTTTGGTTAAATAGGGGGAACCCTATGCTTTTTTTTTCTTTGGGGCGGGGGTGGGGGGTGGGGGGGATAGATGATCAGCCAGTGCCTCACCAATCACTGGCCTCACCGTACGTCATTGCAATGTTGACATGTGAAACGTCCACATTTTGCAGGGACTGTTGGGCTAGGTTAGGCTACAGGAGGGGAGGATTAGGGTTAGAAACTATGAAAAGGGTAAAGGGGGGTACTCACAGAGAGATCCATGCTTAAAATCTAAGCAATCTGACTAGATTGCTTAGAAGTTCAGCATTGATATATCTCCGTGTGTATCCCCCACAGCGATAGTGATGTGCGGCCCCGCACGTTCGCTATCGCTGGTGCTAGATTGGCTTGCATGCAGGCTCAATCTAGCAGGTCGCTCACTTCAGCGCTGTTTGAAGTGATCGCCCCCCTCCTCGCTCAGCACACATCGCGCTGTGCTGAGCGGTGGGAGTGATGTGTCTCCCCCCGTGTATACGGCCCTTTGGGATTATTCTATAGGAGGATAAGAAATAGGCACTGGGTAGAGGGTTAGGGTTAAGCTACAGGGGGTTAAGGTTTGAGGTAGGAACTAGGAAGAGAGTTAGGGTTAGGTTATGGGTGGGTTAAAGTTAGGCACTAGGGGGAGGTTTAGTATTAGCCTCCAAACAAACATGAAAAAAAAAAGATTTTGTGTATGAATTGTTGGTTTCTCTGGGCTTTTTTATGTCACGCATTCAATAAACAGAAAGGAAACATGCATGAGAGTGTCAGATGCCTAATTACGGTCTTCAGCAATGAGTGTTGGATCTGCTTCTGCTGGAAATAAAGAGAAATAAAACCTATTTGGAATATTTGTTAGATTTGTATGTAACATACTTGCCTACCTGACCCTCTCCATGAGGGAGAAAATGCTCTGTTCCTGGACTTTCCTGGTATTGTATGATTGCCATCACCTGTGGTGAGCTAGTTAATTGATAAGAAAGGTGTTTCACCACAGGTGATGGCAATCATACATTACCAGGAAAGTCCAGGAACAGAACATTTTCTCCCTCATGGAGAGGGTCAGGTAGGCAAGTATGGTTCATACCTCCCAACATGACCCTTTCCAGGAGGGACACAATGCTCTGCTTCTGGACTTTTCTCTTAATTTAGGATTGCCGGCACCTGTGTTGAACAGGTTAGCGGATAAGAAAGGTGTTTCAGCACAGTTGCAGCAATCATAAATTAAGAGGGAAGTACAGGAGCAGAGCATTGTGTCCCTCCTGGAGAGGGTCATGTTGGGAGGTATGTGGTATGTAAGCTCACATAAAACAATTATCCTTTGTTGTAAACCACTTTAGGTTGCCTTTGTGCCCTTTATGTAGTCTCACATAAATAAATATTTAAATGTTATTTCTGATAAGAACTTATTATACAGTAACTTATTCCTCAGATTTGACATGACTGCTAAACTGCAAATTAAAATGTACATATGAGGTGAAATACATTCTTCTGCTTATACTTCTTGCCGTTTTCTGGAGGAGAATGTGGCTGGCCAGTCTGTACGCCAAATGGCTGGATAGTATCCAGTTTGGCCAGTTACGTGTGTTGCCATTGGACACAGATTCTCTTGTTCAGACAATTTCCATTACCCAGTGGTTGATGAGTTAATTTCCCTCTGTTCTGTTTCACATTTCCCTGTTTCTTGTGTGGCTGGTCAGCATATAAGAAAAACAAACATTCCACTCTTGTAGATATGAAAGACAAATAGGTGTCTTAGCTTCAAATGCACATATTTATAGTTCTATTACACAAACTGTACCACCGCTACTATACATATAAATGTGTCCATAGCCAGTGTATGCATGTAAAAATACCTATCAATTAATATAAGCTTTTATATTATTGTGCTACATCCTATCAAATAAAACATGTCACTTTACTAGGCTTGGCCAACCTGTGGTCCTCCAGCTGTTGTGAAACTACAAGTCCAAGCATGCTTTACCTGCTGATCGGTGGCAGGACATGCTGGGACTTGTAGTTTCACCACAGCTGGATTGCCACAGGTGGTCAGGCCTGCTATACTCTAGTAACAAGACATATTTGTTTATAAATACTTATGCATAATGGAAAGGTAGATAAGCTGGGGGGGGGATGATGGGCAGGCCACACGTAGATCCATCAGGTCACACGTAGATCCATCAGGTCACACATAGATCCATCAGGCCACACGTAGATCCATCAGGTCGGGCAATTTGTTCATTCTTTATAAAGGGCCTAATTCAGGTTGGATCGCAGTGTGCGATCCAACCGTATTTTTTAAAAAAAAAGATGTGGGCGCATGCGCAGTGCCTGTCCTGCGCATGTGCCCGCATTTCCTGCGGGGGGGGGGGGGGGGCAAGGGACTGCAATTGCCTCTGCCTGTCAATCAGGCAGAGGCAGTCGCGGGGCGGGGGGGGGGCAATGCTCCGTTTCTAGGGAAGAGACGGAGCATTGCGGGGGCTGAGCCGGACGAGCGGGGGCATGTCAGGGGTGTGATCGCGGCGGCTGCATGACGTCACACGCAGCTACCGCGATCGGGAAGATGGCGGCGGGTCTCTTGCAAGAGGCTTCCTCTATTTCTGCTAACAAGCAGAAATTTCGATGTGATCGCAATTTCTGCTTATTGAAGGGGGGGTGGGGGGCTCTGGTCAGCATGCTGGGCGGCCCCCAGCATGCGCTCCAAAGGATAGAAAATTCTGCTAATTAGCAGAATTTGCTATCCTTTCTGAATTAGGCCCAAAGTACACAGACACGGTATGAGTGTTTATATGTATTATTAGAACTTACGTATAAAGTATAGGAGTGACAAATATGTCTTTTAAGTTGTTTTGTTCTTGTTGAGGTACACAGGCAATGATTTCTCCATACAATACTATCCTATCCTAAAGCTGCATACACACTAGACGACGTTGCTCTATGAGCAGCGTCGTCTAGTGTATCCCCTCACGGTCCGGCCGGTCGGGGGCGCCCACACACACTGAGCGATATGACCGTTCATATCGCTCAGTGACATCATGCAGCGGTCGGCCGTGCATGCAGCTCCTGGACGACAGTCCAGATACAGCATGCATGCACTGCTGACAGCGAAGATCATTGCCGTCCCATGGGGCCGCTTATCGATCATCGCTGGCGGCATACACACTTGCAGAGAAAATGAGCGACGTCGTTCATTTCTCTAACGTCCTAGTGGATGCTGGGGACTCCGTCAGGACCATGGGGAATAGCGGCTCCGCAGGAGACAGGGCACAAAAGCAAGCTTTTAGGATCACATGGTGTGTACTGGCTCCTCCCCCTATGACCCTCCTCCAAGCCTCAGTTAGGTTTTTGTGCCCATCCGAGCAGGGTGCAATCTAGGTGGCTCTCCTAAAGAGCTGCTTAGAAAAAGTTTTTAGGTTTATTATTTTCAGTGAGTCTTGCTGGCAACAGGCTCACTGCATCGAGGGACTTAGGGGAGAGATTTTCAACTCACCTGCGTGCAGGATGGATTGGAGTCTTAGGCTACTGGACATAGCTTCAGAGGGAGTCGGAACACAGGTCACCCTGGGGTTCGTCCCGGAGCCGCGCCGCCGATCCCCCTTACAGATGCTGAAGATCGAGGGTCCGGAAACAGGCGGCAGAAGGCTCTTCAGCCTTCATGAAGGTAGCGCACAGCACTGCAGCTGTGCGCCATTGTTGCTACACACTTCACACTGAACGGTCACGGAGGGTGCAGGGCGCTGCTGGGGGCGCCCTGGGCAGCAATATTTAATACCTTTGATGGCAAAGAATACATCACATATAGCCATTGAGGCTATATGTATGTATTTAACCCAGGCCAGATATCTCAAAACCCGGGAGAAAAGCCCGCCGAAAAGGGGGCGGGGCTTATTCTCCTCAGCACACAGCGCCATTTTCCTGCTCAGCTCCGCTGTGAGGAAGGCTCCCACGACTCTCCCCTGCACTGCACTACAGAAACAGGGTAACAAAGAGAAGGGGGGCATATTTTGGCGATATTTATATATTTAAAGCGCATATAACAAAAACAACACCTTTTAGGGTTGTTTATATACATTTTATAGCGCTTTTGGTGTGTGCTGGCAAACTCTCCCTCTGTCTCCCCAAAGGGCTAGTGGGGTCCTGTCTTTGATAAGAGCATTCCCTGTGTGTCTGCTGTGTGTCGGTACGTGTGTGTCGACATGTATGAGGACGATGTTGGTGTGGAGGCGGAGCAATTGCCGGTAATGGTGATGTCACCCCCTAGGGAGTCGACACCGGAATGGATGGCTTTAATTATGGAATTACGTGATAATGTTAGTACATTACAAAAGTCAGTTGACGAAATGAGACGGCCGGAAAACCAGTTAGTACCTGCTCAGGCGTCTCAGACACCGTCAGGGGCTGTAAAACGTCCCTTACCTCAGTCAGTCGACACAGGTACCGACACAGATGAATCTAGTGTCGACGGTGAAGAAACAAACGTATTTTCCAATAGGGCCACACGTTATATGATCACGGCAATGAAGGAGGCTTTGCAGATCTCTGATACTGCAGGTACCTCAAAAAGGGGTATTATGTGGGGGGTGAAAAAACTACCTGTAGCTTTTCCAGAATCAGAGGAATTGAATGACGTGTGTGATGAAGCGTGGGTTAACCCAGATAGAAAACTGCTAATTTCTAAGAAGTTATTGGCATTATACCCTTTCCCACCAGAGGTTAGGGCGCGCTGGGAAACACCCCCTAGGGTGGATAAAGCGCTCACACGTTTATCAAAACAAGTGGCGTTGCCGTCTCCAGATACGGCCGCCCTCAAGGATCCAGCAGATAGGAGGCTGGAAACTACCCTGAAGAGTATATACACGCATACTGGTGTTATACTCCGACCAGCAATAGCCTCAGCCTGGATGTGCAGTGCTGGGGTAGTGTGGTTGGATTCCCTGACTGAAAATATTGATACCCTGGATAGGGACAGTATTTTATTGACTCTAGAGCAATTAAAGGATGCGTTTCTTTATATGCGAGATGCTCAGAGGGATGTTTGCACTCTGGCATTGAGAGTAAGTGCGATGTCCATATCTGCCAGAAGAAGTTTATGGACGCGACAGTGGTCAGGTGATGCGGATTCCAAAAGGCATATGGAAGTATTGCCATATAAAGGAGAGGAATTATTTGGGGTTGGTCTATCGGATCTGGTGGCCACGGCAACTGCCGGCAAATCCACTTTTTTACCTCAGACCCCCTCCCAACAGAAAAAGACACCGTCTTTTCAGCCGCAGTCCTTTCGCTCCTATAAAAACAAGCGGGCAAAAGGACAGTCTTATCTGCCACGAGGCAGAGGAAAGGGTAAGAGAGGGCAGCAAGCAGCCCCTGCCCAGGACCAGAAGCCCGCCCCGGGTTCTACAAAGCCATCAGCATGACGCTGGGGCTTTACAAGCGGACTCAGGAGCGGTGGGGGGTCGACTAAAGATTTTCAGCAATCAGTGGGCTCGCTCACAGGTGGACCCGTGGATCCTGCAGATAGTATCTCAGGGTTACATGTTGGAATTCGAAAGATCTCCCCCTCGCCGTTTCCTAAAGTCTGCTTTACCAACGTCTCCCTCAGAAAGGGCGACGGTATTGGAAGCCATTCACAAGCTGTATTCTCAGCAGGTGATAGTCAAGGTACCCCTCCTACAACAGGGAAAGGGGTATTATTCCACACTATTTGTGGTACCGAAGCCGGACGGTTCGGTAAGACCTATTCTAAATCTGAAATCCTTGAACCTGTACATACAGAAATTCAAGTTCAAGATGGAGTCACTAAGAGCAGTGATAGCGAATCTGGAAGAAGGGGACTTCATGGTGTCCCTGGACATAAAAGATGCTTATCTGCATGTCCCAATTTACCCCTCACACCAAGGGTATCTCAGGTTCGTGATACAAGACTGTCATTATCAGTTTCAAACGCTGCCGTTTGGGTTGTCCACGGCACCTCGGGTCTTTACCAAGGTAATGACCGAAATGATGGTTCTTCTACGAAGAAAAGGCGTATTAATTATCCCTTACTTGGACGATCTCCTGATAAGGGCAAAGTCCAGAGAACAGCTGGAAGTCGGTGTAGCACTAACCCAAGTAGTGCTTCAACAACACGGGTGGATTCTGAATCTTCCAAAATCTCAATTGTCCCCGACAACACGTCTGCTGTTCCTGGGAATGATTCTGGACACGGTTCAGAAAAAGGTGTTTCTCCCGGAGGAGAAAGCAAGGGAGTTATCCGAACTTGTCAGCAACCTCCTAAAACCAGGAAATGTGTCAGTACATCAATGCACAAGAGTCCTGGGAAAGATGGTGGCTTCTTACGAAGCAATTCCATTCGGCAGATTCCATGCACGAATATTTCAGTGGGATCTGCTGGACAAATGGTCCGGATCGCATCTGCACATGCATCAGCGGATAACACTGTCACCAAGGACAAGGTTGTCTCTCCTGTGGTGGTTGCAGAGTGCCCATCTGTTAGAGGGCCGCAGGTTCGGCATACAGGACTGGGTCCTGGTGACTACGGATGCCAGCCTACGGGGCTGGGGAGCAGTCACACAGGGAAGAAACTTCCAGGGTGTATGGTCAAACCTGGAGACGTCTCTTCACATAAATATACTAGAGCTAAGAGCAATCTACAATGCTCTAAGCTTGGCGAAACCGCTGCTTCAAGGTCAGCCGGTGTTGATCCAGTCGGACAACATCACGGCAGTCGCCCACGTAAACAGACAAGGCGGCACGAGAAGCAGAAGAGCAATGACAGAAGCTGCAAGGATTCTTCGCTGGGCGGAAAATCATGTCATAGCACTGTCAGCAGTGTTCATCCCGGGAGTGGACAACTGGGAAGCAGACTTCCTCAGCAGACACGACCTTCACCCGGGAGAGTGGGGACTTCATCTGGAAGTTTTCCACATGATTGTGAACCATTGGGAAAAACCAAAGGTGGACATGATGGCGTCTCGCCTCAACAAAAAACTGGACAGATATTGCGCCAGGTCAAGAGACCCTCAGGCAATAGCTGTGGACGCTCTGGTAACACCGTGGGTGTACCAGTCAGTGTATGTGTTTCCTCCTCTGCCTCTCATACCAAAGGTACTGAGAATTATACGAAAAAGGGGAGTAAGAACAATACTAGTGGTTCCGGATTGGCCAAGAAGAACTTGGTATCCGGAACTTCAAGAGATGCTCACGGAAGATCCGTGGCCTCTACCTCTAAGAAGGGATCTGCTTCAGCAGGGACCTTGTATGTTCCAAGACTTACCGCGACTGCGTTTGACGGCATGGCGGTTGAACGCCGGATTCTAAAAGAAAAGGGCATTCCAGAGGAAGTTATTCCTACCTTGATTAAAGCTAGGAAGGAAGTGACCGCACAACATTATCACCGCATTTGGAAAAAATATGTTGCGTGGTGTGAGGCCAAGAAGGCCCCAACGGAAGAATTTCAATTGGGTCGATTCCTACATTTCCTGCAGGCAGGATTGTCTATGGGCCTCAAATTGGGGTCTATTAAAGTTCAAATTTCGGCCTTATCAATCTTCTTCCAGAAAGAATTGGCTTCAGTGCCTGAAGTACAAACTTTTGTCAAGGGTGTACTACATATACAACCCCCAATTGTGCCTCCAGTGGCACCGTGGGATCTAAACGTAGTTTTGGAATTTCTCAAATCTCATTGGTTTGAGCCTCTCAAATCGGTAGATTTGAAGTATCTTACATGGAAAGTAACCATGCTATTGGCCCTGGCTTCAGCCAGGAGAGTTTCAGAGTTGGCGGCTTTATCGTACAAAAGCCCATATCTGATTTTCCATTCGGACAGGGCAGAACTGCGGACACGTCCTCATTTTCTCCCTAAGGTGGTTTCGGCTTTTCACTTGAACCAGCCTATTGTGGTGCCTGCGGCTACTAGCGACTTGGAGGACTCCAAGTTACTGGACGTTGTCAGAGCATTGAAAATATATATTTCAAGGACAGCTGGAGTCAGAAAATCTGACTCGTTGTTTATCTTGTATGCACCCAACAAGATGGGTGCTCCTGCGTCTAAGCAGACGATTGCTCGTTGGATCTGTAGCACAATTCAACTTGCACATTCTGTGGCAGGCCTGCCACAGCCTAAAACTGTAAAAGCCCACTCCACAAGGAAGGTGGGCTCATCTTGGGCGGCTGCCCGAGGGGTCTCGGCATTACAACTTTGCCGAGCAGCTACGTGGTCAGGGGAGAACACGTTTGTAAAATTTTACAAATTTGATACTCTGGCTAAAGAGGACTTGGAGTTCTCTCATTCGGTGCTGCAGAGTCATCCGCACTCTCCCGCCCGTTTGGGAGCTTTGGTATAATCCCCATGGTCCTGACGGAGTCCCCAGCATCCACTAGGACGTTAGAGAAAATAAGAATTTACTTACCGATAATTCTATTTCTCGTAGTCCGTAGTGGATGCTGGGTGCCCATCCCAAGTGCGGATTGTCTGCATTACTTGTACATAGTTATTGTTACAAAAATCGGGTTATTATTGTTGTGAGCCATCTTTTTTAAGAGGCTACTTCTTTGTTATCATACTGTTAACTGGGTTCAGATCACAAGTTGTACGGTGTGATTGGTGTGGCTGGTATGAGTCTTACCCGGGATTCAAGATCCTTCCTTATTGTGTACGCTCGTCCGGGCACAGTACCTAACTGAGGCTTGGAGGAGGGTCATAGGGGGAGGAGCCAGTACACACCATGTGATCCTAAAAGCTTGCTTTTGTGCCCTGTCTCCTGCGGAGCCGCTATTCCCCATGGTCCTGACGGAGTCCCCAGCATCCACTACGGACTACGAGAAATAGAATTATCGGTAAGTAAATTCTTATTTTTCTCGGCAAGTGTGTATGCGCCTTAAGACATCTAGGAGGTCATTCTGACCTGATCGCACGCTAGGTTTTTTCGCTGCACTGCGATCAGGTCCTAACTGCACCTGCGTATGCACCGCAATGCGCAGGCGCGTCGTACGGGTACAAAGCGAATCGTTGCTGTGCGATGGATTAATTGAAGAATCCATTCACACAGCCGATCCCAAGGAGAGTGACAGGAAGAGGGCGTTCGTGGGTGTCAACTGACCGTTTTCTGGGAGTGTTTGGAAAAATGCAGGCGTGCCTAAGTGTTTGCAGGGCGGGTGTCTGACGTCAGTTCCGGACAAAAACAGGCTGAAGTGATCGCAACAGCTGAGTTCTGAGCTACTCAGAAACTGCACAAAACTTTTTTGTACCGCTCGGCTGCACATGCGATTGCACACTTGCAAAGCAAACATACACTCCCCTATAGGCGGCCACTATCTGTTCGCAGCGCTGCAGAAAATAGCGAGCGATCAACTTGGAATGACCCCCCTAGATGGGTGACCAGTCCATACAGGTATTGAACTCTTGAGAAAGTTCCCCTTTATGGCCAGACCATTGTAAACTAGGTATTTGTGTTACTGTTTCATTTACCTGCATCTCATTTAGGGCCGAATACAACTTGCACAGAAATCCGTAATTTTCGTGTCTTTTTTGCTGAGAAAATGGCCCTGTTCAAATGCAAATGAGCGAAAACGGGATTACTGCAAAAATTGATGTGGAAAGTGAAAAGTGAAAACTGGGTAAATCTGTCCGTAGCCCCCCAAAAAGCTAAACTAACATCGGATAACAGTATAAAAGTTTATTATTGGTTATAATAAATGTATTACTGGTACTTAAATTGAGTCAAATGGCTGTTATATGCATTTTTTTAAAAATGGATAAAAAAATTATAGAAAGATATTTTTTCAGCAAAGTAAGTGCTAAAATGAAACTTGGGGTACATAAAATGGGTATAAGTATATATTTGCATAATTTTAGGCGACCTTTAAAAAAAGTGTAAACAGACCAATTACTCCCACCATCAAGTCTAAAAATACTTGTCCCACTCATAACCACCTCAATATACAGTACCTGTCCCATACCTTGTACCCCAATTTCCATCATTTTGCACTTTTTCACCCCAAAAACTACATGTCATTATTGGACAATTAAAAATAATTTTCTCTATCGTCCTAAGTGGATGCTGGGGTTCCTGAAAGGACCATGGGGAATAGCGGCTCCGCAGGAGACAGGGCACAAAAAAGTAAAGCTTTTACCAGATCAGGTGGTGTGCACTGGCTCCTCCCCCTATGACCCTCCTCCAGACTCCAGTTAGATTTTGTGCCCGAACGAGAAGGGTGCAATCTAGGTGGCTCTCCTAAAGAGCTGCTTAGAGAAAGTTTAGCTTAGGTTTTTTACTTTACAGTGAGTCCTGCTGGCAACAGGATCACTGCAACGAGGGACTTAGGGGAGAAGTAGTGAACTCACCTGCGTGCAGAGTGGATTTGCTGCTTGGCTACTGGACACTAGCTCCAGAGGGACGATCACAGGTACAGCCTGGATGGTCACCGGAGCCGCGCCGCCGGCCCCCTTGCAGACGCTGAAGAGAGAAGAGGTCCAAAATCGGCGGCTGAAGACTCCTGAGTCTTCATAAAGGTAGCGCACAGCACTGCAGCTGTGCGCCATTTTCCTCTCAGCACACTTCACACAACAGTCACTGAGGGTGCAGAGCGCTGGGGGGGGCGCTCTGAGAGGCAAATAAAAACCTTATTAGAGGCAAAAAATACCTCACATATAGCCCACAGAGGCTATATGGAGATATTTAACCCCTGCCTAACTTCAAAAATAGCGGGAGACGAGCCCGCCGTAAAAGGGGCGGGGCCTATCTCCTCAGCACACAGCGCCATTTTCTCTCACAGAAAAGCTGGAGAGAAGGCTCCCAGGCTCTCCCCTGCACTGCACTACAGAAACAGGGTTAAAACAGAGAGGGGGGGCACTGATTTTGGCGATATTGTATATATATAAAAGATGCTATAAGGGAGAAACACTTATATAAGGTTGTCCCTATATAATTATAGCGTTTTTGGTGTGTGCTGGCAGACTCTCCCTCTGTCTCCCCAAAGGGCTAGTGGGTCCTGTCCTCTGTCAGAGCATTCCCGGTGTGTGTGCTGTGTGTCGGTACGTGTGTGTCGACATGTATGAGGACGATGTTGGTGAGGAGGCGGAGAAATTGCCTGTAATGGTGATGTCACTCTCTAGGGAGTCGACACCGGAATGGATGGCTTATTTAGAGAATTACGTGAGAATGTCAACACGCTGCAAGGTCGGTTGACGACATGAGACGGCCGACAATCTATTAGGACCGGTCCAGGCGTCTCAGAAACACCGTCAGGGGTTTTAAAAACGCCCATTTACCTCAGTCGGTCGACACAGACACAGACACGGACACTGAATACAGTGTCGACGGTGAATAAACAAACGTATTTCTCATTAGGGCCACACGTTAAGGGCAATGAAGGAGGTGTTACGTGTTTCTGATACTACAAGTACCACAAGAAAGGGTATTATGTGGGAGTGGAAAAAACTACCTGTAGTTTTTCCTGAATCAGATAAAATAAAATGAAGTGTGTGATGATGCGTAGGGTTACCCCGATAGCAAATATTGGCGTTATACCCTTTCCCGCCAGAAATTAGGGTACGTTGGGAAACACCCCTTAGGGTGATAAGGCGCTCACACGCTTATCAAGTGGCGTTACCGTCTCCAGATACGGCCGCCCTCAAGGAGCCAGCTGATAGGAAGCTGGAAAAATATCCTAAAAAGTATATACACACATACGGTGGTTATACTGCGACCAGCGATCGCCATCAGCCTGGAGATGCAGTGCTGGGTTGGCTTGGTCGGATTCCCTGACTGAAAATATTTTATTCATGTAGAGCATTTAATAGGATGCATTCTATATATATGTATGTGAGATGCACAGAGGGATATTTGCTCTCTGGCATCAAGATAAGTGCGTTGTCCATATCTCCCAGAAGATGTCAGGGACACGACAGTGGTCAGGTGATACAGATCCCATACGGCAGATGGAAGTATTGCTGTATAAAGGGAAGGAGTTATTTGGGGGTCGGTCCATCGGACCTGGGGACCACAGCAACAGCTGGGAAATCCAACCTTTTTTACCCCAAGTTACATCTCAGCTAAAAAAGACACCGTCTTTTCAGCCTCAATCTTTCCTTTCCCATGAGGGCATGCAGGCAAAAGGCCAGTCATATCTGCCCAGACATAGAGGTAAGGGAAGTAGACTGCAGCAGGCAGCCCTTTCCCAGGAAAAGAAGCCCTCCACCGCGTCTGCCAAGTCCTCAGCATGACGCTGGGGCCGTGCAAGCGGACTCAAGGTGGGGGGGTAGTCTCAAGAGTCTCAGGGCGCAGTGGGATCACTCGCAAGTTGACCCCTAGATCGTACGAGTATTATCCCAGGGGTAAAGATTGGAGAGTCGAGACATCTTCTCCTCGCAGGTTCCTGAAGTCTGCTTTACCAACGGCTCCCTCCGACAGGGAGGCAGCATTGGAAACAATTCACAAGCTGTATATCCAGCAGGTGATAATCAAAGTACCCCTCCTACGACAAGGAAAAGGGTATTATTTTTCCACACTATATTGTGGTACTGAAGCCAGACGGCTTGGTGACACATAGTCTAAATCTAAAATGTTTTGAACACTTACATAAAAGGTTCAAATCGAGATAAAGTCACTCAGAGCAGTGATAGCGAACCGGAAAAAAGGGGACTATATGGTGTCCCTGGACATCAAGGATTACCTCCATGTCCAAATTTTGTCCTTCTCATCAAGGGTACCTCTGGTTCGTGGTACAGAACTGTCAATATCAGTTTCAGACGATGCCGTTTGAATTATCCACGGCACCCCGGGCCTTTTTACCAAGGTAATGGCCGAAAAGATGTTTCTTCAAAGAAAAAAGGCATCTAAATTATCCCTTACTTGCACGACCTAAAAAGGGCAAGTTCCAGAGAACAGTTGGAGGTCGGAAGAGCACTATCTAAAGTAGTTCTTCGACGGCACGACTGGATTCTAAATATTCCAAGAATCGCAGCTGTTTTCCGACGATACGTCTGCTGTTCCTAGGGATGATTCTGGACACGGTTCAGAAAAAGGTTTTTCTTCCCGAGGAAAAAGCCAAGGAGTTATCCGACCTGTCAGGAACCTCCTAAAACCAGGAAAGGTGTCTGTACATCAATGCACAAGAGTCCTGGGAAAAATGGTGGCTTTTTACGAAGCAATTCCATTCGGCAGATTCCATGCAAGAATTTTCCAAAGGGATCTGTTGGACAAATGGTCAGGGTCGCATCCTCAGATGCACCTGCGAATAACCCTGTCGCCAAGGACAAGGGTATATCTTCTGTGGTGGTTGCAAAAGGCTCATCTATTGGAGGGCCGCAGATTCGGCATACAGGATTTGATCCTGGTGACCACGGACGCCAGCCTGAGAGGTTGGGGAGCAGTCACACAAGGAAGAAACTTCCAGGGGGTATGGACGAACCTGGAAAAGTCTCTTCACATAAACATTCTGGTACTAAGAGCAATCTAAAATGCTCTAAGCCAGGCGGAACCACTCCTGCAAGGAAAACCGGTGTTGATTCAGTCGGACAACATCACGGCGGTCGCCCATGTAAACAGACAGGGCGGCACAAGAAGCAGGAGTGCAATGGCAGAAGCTGCCAAGATTCTTCGCTGGGCGGAGAATCACGTAATAGCACTGTCAGCAGTGTTCTTCCCGGGCGTGGACAACTGGGAAGCAGACTTCCTCAGCAGACACGATATTCACCCGGGAGAGGGGGGTCTTCATCCAGAAGTCTTCCACATGCTAATAAACTGTTGGGAAAGACCAATGGTAGACATGATGGCGTCTCGCCTCAACAAGAAACTGGACAAGTATTGCGCCAGGTCAAGAGATCCACAGGCAATAGCTGTGGACGCACTGGTAACACCTTGGGTGTACAAATCAGTATATGTGTTTCCTCCTCTGCCTCTCATACCAAAGGTATTGAAGATTATACGGTGAGGAGGAGTAAGAACAATACTAGTGGCTCCGGATTGGCCAAGAAGGACTTGGTACCCGGAACTTCAAGAGTTGGTCACGGACGACCCGTGCCCTCTACTTCTGAGAAGGGACCTGCTACAACAGGGTCCCTGTCTCTTTCAAGACTTACCGCGGCTGCGTTTGACGGCATGGCGGTTGAACGCCAGATCCTAAAAGGGAAAGGCATTCCAGAAGAAGTCATTCCTACCTTGATTAAGGCAAGGAAGGAAGTCACCGCGAAACATTATCACCGCATTTGGCGAAAATATGTCGCGTGGTGCGAGGATCGGAGTGTTCCGACGGAGGAATTTCAACTGGGTCGTTTCCTACATTTCCTACAATCAGGATTGTCTATGGGTCTCAAATTGAGATCTATTAAGGTTCAAATTTCGGCCCTGTCAATATTCTTCCAAAAAGAATTGGCCTCAGTTCCTGAGGTACAGACTTTTGTTAAAGGAGTACTGCATATACAGCCTCCTGTGGTGCCTCCGGTGGCACCGTGGGATCTAAATGTAGTTTTAGATTTCCTCAAATCCCATTGGTTTGAACCATTGAAAAAGGTGGATTTTAAATATCTCACATGGAAAGTGACTATGTTACTGGCCCTGGCTTCCGCCAGGAGAGTATCTGAATTGGCGGCTTTATCTTATAAAAGCCCTTATCTAATCTTCCATTCGGATAGGGCAGAACTGAGGACTCGTCCGCATTTTCTCCCTAAGGTGGTATCAGCGTTTCACCTGAACCAACCTATTGTGGTGCCTGCGGCCACTGGCGACTTGGAGGACTCCAAGTTGTTGGACGTTGTCAGAGCCTTAAAAATATACATTTCAAGGACGGCTGAAGTCAGAAAATCTGACTCGCTGTTGATACTATATGCACCCAACAAGTTGGGTGCCCCTGCTTCTAAGCAGACGATTGCTCGTTGGATTTGTAACACAATTCAACTTGCTCATTCTGTGGCAGGCCTGCCACAGCCTAAATCTGTTAAGGCCCATTCCACAAGGAAGGTGGGCTCATCTTGGGCGGCTGCCCGAGGGGTCTCGGCATTACAATTCTGTCGAGCAGCTACGTGGTCGGGGGAAAACACGTTTGTAAAATTCTACAAATTTGATACCCTGGCAAAAGAGGACTTGGAATTCTCTCATTCGGTGCTGCAGAGTCATCCGCACTCTCCCGCCCGTTTGGGAGCTTTGGTATAATCCCCATGGTCCTTTCAGGAACCCCAGCATCCACTTAGGACGATAGAGAAAATAAGAATTTACTTACCGATAATTCTATTTCTCGGAGTCCGTAGTGGATGCTGGGCGCCCATCCCAAGTGCGGATTATCTGCAATACTGTACATAGTTATTGTTAACAAATTCGGGTTATATTGTTAAGGAGCCATCTTTAAGAGGCTCTTTCTGTTATCATACTGTTAACTGGGTTTAGATCACAAGTTGTACGGTGTGATTGGTGTGGCTGGTATGAGTCTTACCCGGGATTCAAATTGCCTCCCTTATTGTGTACGCTCGTCCGGGCACAGTACCTAACTGGAGTCTGGAGGAGGGTCATAGGGGGAGGAGCCAGTGCACACCACCTGATCTGGTAAAAGCTTTACTTTTTTGTGCCCTGTCTCCTGCGGAGCCGCTATTCCCCATGGTCCTTTCAGGAACCCCAGCATCCACTACGGACTCCGAGAAATAGAATTATCGGTAAGTAAATTCTTATTATAACCTTCTAAGTGCCTAATTAGTCATTCAGGGGGTTGTCCCAGGGGTTCAGAACCAAATCTCAACATTTGTAACTTAAAATAAGGATTTTCCCCAAGTTTATCACCTGCTCAGAGTTGGTAAAAACGTTTTCATGGATAATTGAAGAGGCAATATCACGGATTTACGGCGATTCACAAGAAATTAGCATTTTTCACGGCTAATTAAATTCGGCCCTTAGACTGTGCATTGTTGACTAATATATTATGACTACTTATAAGTCTAGTACACAAGTGATCTAAAACATTGAGCTATTCTAAAAAATCATTCAAACATCCAAGTTTGATAAGTAGGGTTCCTTGTAATTTGCCAAAAATCATATTTTCATGGCCGCTGCCACCCCAGGGCTTCTGGTGTCTTCTATCTGCTGGAGCTCTTGCCTGCTCCCTCCCCAGCGGCCATCTTGAATTTAAAAAATGACGCTGAGGCGCCATTTTTTAAATGGGAAGTCGGCTCTCTGCTGCCGAACTCTGCAGGATGGCTGGCATGGACTGGATCCACACCTTATGTTTAATATACATTTTTTAGATGATATCCCATGTTGAGATAAAATAAAGCTGGTTAGGTGTCAATGAATCACTGAAGGGTTTTAAAGGGCTTTGTTGACAGTCGACACTACAAAAATGTCAATGTGATAGATAATCTAGATAGCAGCCACTATCCCCCAGTCCACATCCACAAATCTGTGTGGGCTATTGGGCAATGTAATGCTTAGCAACAAATTAGGGTTGGTTGAGTCTCAATTAATCATGTGATCGTGACAACAATTTCTGGTACAACAGTTGAAAAACTCCCAGTGCATCACGTGATAATATTATCTCATATATATATATATCCATGAAATTATTTTTTGATGCAAGCAGAAATTACTACAAAATTATCTCAGTACAAATACTGTAAGGTTTATCCAGTGCAATGTAGAGGTACACACAATAATAACATAATTGCTTTCTAGTGAGCGTATCAATTATAAGAGGCTCACTGTTCCACATCTGTTATGGTTCTTTAAGTGTATATTCAAAAAAATACTTTGTATCAATCTATATAATTACAAACCAGATTGTATCCATTGTTACATACACATATAACTTGACAGGGAGAAATCCCAAACTAGAGTGTATCAATAAATTTGTTACACACATATATAACTTGGTAAGGAGATAAAAGAAAAATATAGACCAAACAAGGGAGGGGAGAAAAAAGACACCCCTGTGAACGGTGCAGTGAGGCAGCTGCTGTTCACTGTGTGACATGCATTATACAGCAAACACTAGTTTGCAGGAATCTATGACCTGCAAACTCTCTTTGTTCTAGGGAATAGGATTGCCACCTAGCAACAGCTGGCGGGTTAGGTGCAAGCCTCCCTGACGATCGCTGGAAGGGTAAAGTGAAAGAAACTTTCACTTACCCTTCCACAGCCTGGGGAGAGCGGGGACAGAGCCGCGGGTAGCAGCCACTCCCCGACCCGTTCGCGCGCGTCACGGGAGCGCGCGCGCACCGCCGGGCACCATATTAGGCGCTAGGCCCCGCCCCCAGGTTAGATTTTACGGAAGCTTACAGATGGCAATCCCAACTAGAACAAGAGAGTACATTTTTTAAAAGGGGGTAAGATCACCCTAGCTCCTGTAACCTAGTAACAAAGGACACGGGAGACCATATATATGCAGAAACGAAATGTGTTTACTAGAAACCCTTCAACGGTAATACATGTGATAAGAAACAACAACTGGCGATGGCCAAGAAGGAACTATTATGCTGTTGTGAAATTAGCATATAAGCAAAAACTCCTGCAACTTGCAGAACTTATTAAGGATATTTGTAAGGCTATTTTTGTTCTTTAGGTTGTTGCGTCTGCGGCTGCTTCTTCGGACCTTTTGGAGCGCCTGAAATTCAAAGAGATAAACAGGCATAATTAATGACTGTTGTTAGAGATTACAACCAACAGACCTAGCAAGGTATAGGGTGGGTAGGGTGGGAGCTGTTGCTAGGTGGCAATCCTATTCTCTAGAACAAAGAGAGTTTGCAGGTCATAGATTCCTGCAAACTAGTATTTGTTCGTCGGGAGGCTTGCCACCTAGCAACAGCTGGTGGGTAGACTACCACATACCTGGTGGTTGCTCTAATGAATTCTCTCCTTTGAGTATCAGAAGGCCTCCAATAATGTTTTACGAAGGTACGAGTGGGCGACCAACGTGCGGCCTGCATTATGGATTGTAAGGTTAAGCCTCTTGCCGCTGCCGATGAGACGGCGGCTCCGCGGATGGAGTGTCCCTTGAAAATGGAGGTATCTATTCCTGAGCTTTGCATGGCAGAAACTATCCATCCCCTGATTGTAGAGGGTCTGGCCGGACGAAAAGGCTTTCGGCATGTGATAAAAAGGTTAGAAATGTTATCTCTCCATGGAGCTGTTGTTGTGAGATAAGCGGATAAGCACTCAACTATGCAAAGATCCGTGTCTGACTGGTCACTGACTAGGTCAAACTCCACCAAAGGGTTTTGAATGAAACTGGTTTTTGTGTGACCTTTAAGGACGATATGGAACCCCATTGGAGTGGTTTTCATCCAGGGTTTGGATGTGTCTATTAAGGAAAGTTCGGCTCCTCTGGCTGCGAAAGCTAGTGCTAGTAGAGAAGCCAGTTTTCTTGAAAGATTGGAGATGTCGGAATCTGAAGGTATTGTGGCTAAATAATTAAATAAAGGATTAATGTCCAATGTGGAAGAGTATCGCGGACATGGAGGCCTAGACAAGAAGATACCTTTGAGTAATCTAAGGTACATCTTGTTTTCCGTAAGCCCTGGAATGAGAAGAGCTAGGGCTGAGCCATAAGACCGTATGATGGCGGATGCCAGGCCTGACTCAAACTTAACGGCTAGGAAGTCTATCGCTAAGTTAGGTTCGGAAAGAGAAGCCGAAGGAAGATTTTGAGAAGTTTACCAAGACATAAACTCATTTATGATGGACTGGTACCTGGATTTTGTTCTGGGTCTAAGGGAAGCATTGATCAAGGTTACTGAGGCGGTCAAAAGGTTAGTAGTGGTCAGCAACCGAGTAATGTCGCTATCCACATGCAATGTGGAAGTTCCTGAAGGAGGTCGGGAGTCCCTTGGAAAACAATCCTTGGACATGCCTAGGGGAAGCTTGGGTCCCTTGCGAAGAGGGTTGATCAAGGGGAACCAAACTCGGGAAGGCCAAACGGGGTAAACCAAGATGAGTTGAGGCACTCTGTCTGTCTTGATCTTGTGAAGTACCTTCAGTAGCATAGCTGGGGGAGGGAAAGCATATGGGAGAACTAGTTCTGTCCACGGAAAGGACATTGCGTCCGAGTGGAGAGCCCCTTGAGTCCAGATTTTGGACACGAAGGTTGGGACCTGTGTGTTCGATGGAGTTGCAAACAGGTCTACTTGCGGTTGACCAAAGGTTTTCACGATACTGGTGAAAATTTCCGGTCTCAGAGTCGCCCGATCCAGTGTTAATTTCTTCTTGGATAAGAAGTCGGCTAACTCGTTTAGCTCTCCTGGGACATATGTTGCAGAGAGGAGTATGGATCTTTCCACCGCCCAGTTCCATATGTCTATAGCTTCTTGACAGAGTGTCAGGGATCGAGTACCCCCCATTCTGTTGAGGTAGGACACTGCAGTCCTGTTGTCTAGACATAGGAGAACTGAGTTGTTCTGGAAGGTCGGGGGAACTAGAGAGGAAAGTGCTAACTTCGCCACCCTCAATTCTAATAGATTGATGTGCGCTGTCGATTCTTGAGTGGACCATCTTCCCCTTACTGCTCGGTCTCTTGTAAATGCTCCCAAACCCGAGAGGGACGCATCTGATGTGATGACGATGTCTGGAGGAGGAGGTAGGAGAGGTCTGGGGGATGGTAGCCGAAGGTCCCTCCAACTGCGAATCTCTTTGAGAACCAAGGGTGTCAAGATGATCTTGTCTGACCAAGTCCATCCCCGACGAAGGAGAGCTGAAAGAAGAATCTGAGAGTGTCTGCAGACAAGGGGAGCGTGGAGAAAACCGGGATCTAAAGATCTCATCTTCCCATATTATTTTGTCTGGGGACTGTTTCTTCAGACACTCAGTGGTGCAGCCCTTGTGGCAAATTCCTGAATAAGCCTGCAATAATAGCCTACTAGACCAAAAAAGTTGTGACTTACATTTTGGTTAAGACCATTTGATCACTTCTTCTACTTATTAAGTTGAGGCTTAACTTGTCAGGAGCCGGGGGCTTACCTCTGGAGCCGGGGTTTGGGGCCTGCCTGTCCGGCTGCTGGCGGTGCTGCATGGCCGTGGTAGAATGTGGTAGGGTACTGGCGGCAGTGACTGGTGCGGCTTCCAGAGCTGGGGAGGCAAGGGGATAATTAGGTGCACCCTTGTGTGTCTGCAGCACTGGGGGCCGCCATGTTGGGGACCAATTCTCTGTGGATAATGGCTGGGTCTCTGTGGAATGCTCAGCCAATCCCTGGCTGTTTCCTCTTAAAAAAGGGGGCAGCTCTGTCTGTAACGCTGCCAGTGCTTTAAGTTACTGCCAAGTGCAGAAGCTCTAGCTCTGAACTCCCTCAGGAATTTCCTGTGGCTATTACTTTGTGCTCTTTAGTCTCTGCTACGCTCGCCCAGTTTCCCGTCGTCTTCCGCAGAACCGTAGCCGGTGTACCCTCAGCTCTGTAGTTGTCTGCATGCCCGGCGGCATCCACGGGTGCCTCGTATCTGTAGATGTGCTTCCTGGTCATCCGTGGTGCTCTTCAGCCACGACCCTTCAGCATTCATTATTCAACAGTAATCACCAGTGTTCGTCAGCCATGACTCTTAAGCATTCATTCTTCAACAGTATTCTTCAGTGTTCTTCAGCCACGACTCTTCAGCATTCATTCTTCAGCAGTGTTTTTCAGCCACGACTCTTCAGTATACATTCATAGCAGCAATTTTTAGTGTTCCTAAGGCAAGACTCCTCAATATACATTCTTAACAGCATTCTTCAGTGCCCTTTAGCCAAGACTCATCAGTATTCATTCTCCAGCAGCATTTTTCAATGTTTTTCAATCATGACAACTCAGTAGTAACATTCCTCAGTCTCTAAATCTTTATTCCACGGAGTCAGCCAGTTACGTTCACCTATCTCAGCACACTAGTTAACTCTTCCTCTAGCTCCTTCTTGAACCACGGAGTATATGAGAAGTAATTACATCTGACCTCCTGAGTTCCTTCCTGCTGTTGCAACCACTTCTTCAACAAATGCCCAGTTTTCGTATCCTCATCATCATGACATAACTTGCCCTCTGCCTACAATATAACCCAAATACTTCGCCTCCACCATTCCGATGGCACACTTCTCCATGTTAACTGTGAAAACCTGTGCCCATAGAGACTGTAACACTGCCTCCACCATCAAAAGGGGCGGCTCCCAGTCAGAGCTAAAAATGTCAATGTCATCTAAATATTCTGCATCATATTCCCTATGAGGCCGAAGCAACTTGCTCATAGCTTTTTGGAAGGTGTCAGGGGCTCTGTGCAAACCAAAGGGCAGCACTTTATACTGAAATAGACCCTCTGGGGTGAAAAAGGCTGTCTTGGCCTCGGCAGCTTCAGTCAAAGGAATTTGCCAGTACCCTATTGTTAAGTCAAGAGTTGTGAGATACTGACTTTTTGCTAACTTTTCTACTACTTCGTCAACTCGAAACATAGGGTAGGAGTCAAACTGCAAATTTTTAAAAAATTTCGATAATCATTACAGAACCTTAAGGCTCCCGAAGCCTGAGGCACTAAGACAATGGATTTATTCTATTCACCGTTGGACTCCTCAAGGACCCATAGGCGCAGTATCTCCTCCATTTCCCATTTTACTGCTGCCTGTTTAGCCTCAGGTATGCGATATGGCCTAATTTTTTATCACCACCCCAGGTGGAATAAGAATATCATGTTTTATGATTTGGGATTTCCCCAGGATTACTGAGAACACATCCAGTACCGTGAAGTACCATGCTACTAAGTCTACTACCTCTTGTTTTTGGCTGGGATTCAAGGTGACTTCCATGGGAACCTGACAGTCTGGGGTTTTCATAGTCACTAAAGAGGACTGACTGGTATTTTCTTTCCAGGGTTTTAGTAAATGAACATGGTAGACTCCTTTCCTTCTACCCTCTTGCCGAGCCTTATAGTTAACAGGTCCCATCGCCTCTATGTTCTCATAAGGGCCTAGGGTACCTCTTGAACCGCAAACCAGATAGAGTAAGAGTAGGTCCCAATCACGCTTCTCTTGAGACACCACCCTTTTTATAATTTGCTTTAGGGTTCGGTTAAATCGTCCAACCTGGACATCTGTCTGCGGGTGGTAAACTGAGGTAGTAATTCGATCCACCCCTAACAGACGACAAAGATCTTTCATTAATTTCGAGACAAAGGGGGTACCCTGGTCCGTCAGGACCTTTTTTGGCATTTCCAAACAAGTCCATAGAATTAGTAATTCCCGGGCAATGCTGCTTGACTCCATATTACATAGCAGTATGGCCTCTGGGTATCTGGTAGCATAGTCAACCACTACTAATATATACTGATGGCCATGAGCTGATTTCTCCACCGGCCCTATCAAATCCATTGCAAAAGTACCTTGGCTTGTGCGTTGTGCGATCACATTGCGTGCACAGTCTACCAATAATCACTGGGTCTTTTGGAAGTACACTTAAAACTAAAAGTGTAATATTTAAAGTAAACCAACCACCCACATACAGTAGATGAAACCATATGTGTGTCCAAACATTTCTCATCCTATCAAAGAACATCGCTTAACAACATTGTCATTAGTCCCTAGTAAGTTGGTAGTCTGTATCCTCAGGATTATTGGTTCAGGAACATGTATTTCTTGGACTGGACTCTATCTGGGTGTATTGAGTGTGTAAAAGAGACTGCAGTTCTGCCTTACACAGCAGTTGAAAACTGTATACTCTGGGCATGGAAATTAATCTACACAAATTTTTAGAAAGCAAGAAGATAGAGGATTTCATATAGGCAATTCCTTAAACATGCACAATTCTTATCTGTATGTAATTAAAAAGTCTTAAATTCACATGGAAAAAATTTAACTATCTGAGTCTCCAAATGATAAGTGTGATGAAACCATAAAAATACTTGTGTGTAATAAATTCTAGATCTGAAGAAAAATATTTACTGTTCTATGTACTTCTTATCTCAGGATCAAATTTTTCTCTCAACTCTTGCCTTTCTTTATTTCTTTCATTCCTCCATATCTCTTTGTCTTTCGAGAGTGCCACTCTCAATATATAGATCAAAGAGAGGAGGGAATATCATAGCATAATACATTACATAATTATTACAGAAATTACAGGTAAAAACATCAATTGACAAAAAGTGGTATGCAAGTTGGACTCCTATCAGATGGATGTGAGACACAAAGCCTCAATATGCGTGTTTGAATATAGATGGTATAGCCCGGGCAATCTCCAAACAAACCTATACCTCAGTTGCCGTTTTGTCCCTCTGGTAGTCAAAAAGCCTCCTTGACCAACATGTTTCGGCCATGTTGTGGTCTTTATCATGGTAAGGAGGAGGTGTGAATATTTAAACCCCTTCTAACCAATAGGTAGCAGTGATTGATTTACAGCATATAAAACATTTCAAACATTTCCTATGAACTTCTTTCTATTGTAATATGGACATATGAAATTCCTTTGGTTTCAATCTAACGTACAATATTAAAAAAGGTATGCAAAACAGTTTTTGTTGGTTTAATTAAATAATTTCTTTATTAAGGGATACGAGCACCGAACGGAAGTGTTTTAAACAGTTCCACTTCCGTCCTAACATGTGCTGCCATTAAAGTGGTGTAATCCACCGCTCCTCCTGCTGCTACGTCACTTCCGCCCCTGTTAGGATGGGCAGGCGGCGCGTCACTTCCGCCTTTATCTAATTATTGATAGGGATGCGGATTGATATAAATAGTTAAGTGCGGAGGTGACAAGACGAGCGAATGTACAAGTGATATATTTTTCATTGACTGAATTAACAATATAATGCATAGTAAGGGTCATTCAGGTGCTATTGCACCTGCAATATCATGTGCAAATTACAGATGTTTGGTACGCATGCACAGGACTCACAGCAGACTATCAGTGATTGACTGTCTGCTGCCGTCTGGGGGGCAAGGAGGGGTTGCAACGGCCTCCGTTTGTGAAAACAGAGGCGTGAAAAGAGGCCAGGGATCTCCATCGTAGGACAGAGATTTCCTGGCCTCTGTGACAGGTGGTTTGCGTGGCACTTTGGGTGCCGAAAGCCGATCGATGGTGGGGGAGAGATCCGATGCTGCATACTAAGACACAGCTAGGATACTACTGCAGCAGGAGGCGTCTGCATGTAATAGATGCCTCCTGCTGAATCACTGTGCAGCGCTATAACTGTTGCTTCCAAGGAAGTGATAACAATTCCAACCACATCTGAAAGAGTCTCACTGTGTACCCAGCCTTACAGCTGCTTAATTCTTTTTGTAACAGAAGAATATGCTTGACTGACCTGATGTAACCATAACATACCATTTGTAGCAGTCCTATTATCCTATTGCTATGTGTTTTTACAAATATCTAATTAAAGCATGATGATTACAATTATACCAACACCAGATGTACTTATAATAAAAGGGTGGCCTACCAAAGTAGTTTATAGAGGTTACTGTGAAGCTAACATAAACCTGTGGTCCTCTTTCCCATAAAGCAGACACTCCCAGTATAATATAAATGAAACTTGCTCATTAGCTCCTTTAAAACATCACACCCAAGAAACATTTTACCTACACTAATGTCAATTTGGTAAAACAGACATTATTTCCCTCACTGCCCAGCCTGTCATGCCCTCCTTCCTTGCTGCCCAGCCTGTCATGCCCCCATTCCCCGCTGCCCAGCCTCATGAACCCCTTTCTTGCTACCCAGCGTCTCATGACCTCCTTCCTCACTGGCCAGCCTCTCATGTCCCCTTTCCTCGCTGCCCAGCCTCATGCACCCCTTCCTCACTGCCTAGACTCATGCTCCCCTTCCTCGCTGCCCAGCCTCATGCACCCTTTCTTCGCTGCCCAGCATCATACACCCATTCCTCGCTGCCCGGCCTCTAATTATTATTTCTCTGACGTCCTAGTGGATGCTGGGAACTCCGTAAGGACCATGGGGAATAGCGGGCTCCGAAGGAGGCTGGGCACTCTAGAAAGATTTATGACTACCTGGTGTGCACTGGCTCCTCCCACTATGACCCTCCTCCAAGCCTCAGTTAGATTTTGTGCCCGGCTGAGGTTGGATGCACACTAGGGGCTCTCCTGAGCCCTTAGAAAGAAAGTATAGATTTAGGTTTTTTATTTTCAGTGAGACCTGCTGGCAACAGGCTCACTGCAGCGAGGGACTAAGGGGAGAAGAAGCGAACTCGCCTGCTTGCAGCCGGATTGGGCTTCTTAGGCTACTGGACACCATTAGCTCCAGAGGGATCGACCGCAGGCCCAGTCCTTGGTGTTCGGTCCCGGAGCCGCGCCGCCGTCCCCCTTACAGAGCCAGAAGCAAGAAGAGGTCCGGAAAAATGGCGGCAGAAGACATCAGTCTTCACCAAGGTAGCGCACAGCACTGCAGCTGTGCGCCATTGCTCCTCATACACACTTCATATTCCGGTCACTGAGGGTGCAGGGTGCTGGGGGGGGGGCGCCCTGAGAAGCAATAATAACACCTTGGCTGGCAAAAATTCCACAATATATAGTCCCAGAGGCTATATATGTGGAAAATACCCCTGCCAGAATATGGAAAAAAGCGGGAGAATAGTCTGCGGAAAAGGGGCGGAGCTATCTCTCACAGCACACTGGCGCCATTTCTCCTTCACAGATCCGCTGGAAGGAAGCTCCCTGGCTCTCCCCTGCAGTCTACACTACAGAACAGGGTAAAAACAGAGAGGGGGGGCACTAAATTTAGGCGCAGTATATAATATATAGAAAAAGCAGCTATAGGAGACATAACTCAGTTAGTCCCTGCATTATATAGCGCTCTGGTGTGTGCTGGCATACTCTCACTCTGTCCCCCCAAAGGGCTTTTGTGGGTCCTGTCCTCATTCGGAGCATTCCTTGTGTGTGTGCGGTGTGTCGGTACGGCTGTGTCGACATGTTTGATGAGGATAATGATGTGGAGGCGGAGCAGATGCCTTTAGAAAGGATGTCACCCCCTGCGGGGCAGACACCTGAGTGGATGAGCTTATGGAAAGTAATGAGTGCACGTATAGACTCCTTACATAAGAAAATTGACTACATGCCAAATGTGGGACAGCCGACTTCTCAGCTCGTGCCTGTCCAGGCGTCGCATGGGTCGTCAGGGGCTCTAAAACGCCCGCTACCGCAAGCAGACCCAGATGTCGACACTGATACTGACACCAGTGTCGACGACGATGAGTCTAACCTGATGCCCACTAAGGCCATTCACTGCATGATTGAGGCAATGAAAGAGGTGTTACACATTTCTGATATAACTACAGGTACCACTAAAAAGGGTATTATGTTTGGAGAGAAAAAACTACCCATAGTTTTTCCCCCATCAGATGAATTAAATGAAGTGTGTGAAGAAGCGTGGGCTTTCCCGGATAAAAAATTGGTAATTCCTAAGAAGGTACTAATGGCGTTCCCTTTCCCGCCAGAGGATAGGTCACGTTGGGAAACACCCCCCAGGGTGGACAAAGCGCTCACACGTTTGTCTAAAAAGGTGGCACTACCGTCTCCGGATACGGCCGCCCTCAAGGAACCTGCTGATAGAAAGCAGGAGGCGATCCTGAAGTCTGTATATACACACTCAGGCATTATACTTAGGCCAGCTATTGCGTCAGCCTGGATGTGCAGTGCTGCCGCTGCGTGGTCAGATAAACTGTCAGAAAATATTGACACATTAGACAGAGACACGATCCTGTTAACCATAGACCATATAAAAGACTCAGTCTTATATATGAGAGATGCACAGAGGGAAATCTGCCGACTGGCATCTAAAGTTAGTGCATTGTCCATTTCTGCTAGGAGAGGCTTATGGACTCGCCAGTGGACAGGAGATGCAGATTCTAAAAAGCACATGGAAGTGTTGCCATATAAGGGTGAGGAATTATTTGGGGATGGTCTCTCGGACCTAGTTTCCACAGCAACGTCTGGGAAGTCAGCATTTTTACCCCATGTCCCCTCACAGCCTAAGAAGGCGCCGTTTTATCAGGTTCAGTCCTTTCGGACCCAGAAAAACAGGCGTGGAAAAGGCGGGTCCTTTCTGTCCAGAGGCAGAGGTAGGGGAAAAAGGCTGCAACAAACAGCAGGTTCCCAGGAGCAAAAATCCTCCCCCGCTTCTTCTTCCAAGTCCGCCGCATGAGGGTGGGGCTCCACAGGCGGAGCCAGGTACGGTGGGGGGTCGCCTCAAGAATTTCAGCGATCAGTGGGCTCGCTCACAGGTGGATCCCTGGATCCTGCAAATAGTATCTCAGGGGTACAAACTGGAATTCGAGGCGTCCCCACCCCACCGGTTCCTAAAATCTGCCTTGCCGATTGCTCCCTCAGACAGGGAGGCGGTGCTAGCGGCAATTCACAAGCTGTATTCCCAGCAGGTGATAATCAAGGTACCCCTACTTCAACAAGGCCGGGGTTATTATTCCACACTATTTGTGGTACCGAAACCGGACGGTTCGGTGAGACCCATTTTAAATTTAAAATCCTTGAACACGTACATAAAAAAATTCAAGTTCAAGATGGAATCGCTCAGGGCGGTTATTGCAAGCCTGGACGAGGGGGATTACATGGTATCCCTGGACATCAAGGATGCTTACTTGCATGTCCCCATTTACCATCCTCACCAGGAGTACCTCAGATTTGTGGTACAGGATTGCCATTACCAATTCCAAACGCTGCCGTTTGGCCTGTCCACGGCACCGAGGGTATTTACCAAGGTTATGGCGGAAATGATGATACTCCTTCGAAAAAAGGGAGTTTTAATTATCCCGTACTTGGACGATCTCCTAATAAAAGCAAGGTCCAAGGAACAGTTGTTGGTGGGAGTAGCACTATCTCAGGAGGTGCTGCACCAGCACGGCTGGATTCTGAATATCCCAAAGTCACAGCTGGTTCCGACGACACGGCTACTGTTCCTGGGTATGATTCTGGATACAGTCCAGAAGAAAGTGTTTCTCCCGGAGGAGAAAGCCAGGGAGTTGTCATCTCTAGTCAGAGACCTCCTGAAACCAAAACAGGTATCAGTGCATCGCTGCACACGGGTCCTGGGAAAGATGGTGGCTTCTTACGAAGCAATTCCCTTCGGCAGGTTCCATGCCAGAATCTTTCAGTGGGACCTGTTGGACCAGTGGTCCGGATCGCATCTTCAGATGCATCGCTTAATAACCCTGTCTCCAAGAACCAGGGTGTCTCTACTGTGGTGGCTGCAGAGTGCCCATCTTCTAGAGGGCCGCAGGTTCGGCATACAGGACGGGGTCCTGGTGACCACGGATGCCAGCCTTCGAGGCTGGGGGGCAGTCATACAGGGAAGAAACTTCCAAGGACTATGGTCGAGTCAGGAGACTTCCCTTCACATAAATATTCTGGAACTAAGGGCCATCTACAATGCCCTAAGTCAAGCAAGATCCCTGCTCCAACATAGCCGGTGCTGATCCAGTCAGACAACATCACGGCAGTCGCCCATGTAAATCGACAGGGCGGCACAAGAAGCAGGATGGCGATGGCAGAAGCCACAAGAATTCTCCGATGGGCGGAGAATCATGTACTAGCACTGTCAGCAGTGTTCATTCCGGGAGTGGACAACTGGGAAGCAGACTTCCTCAGCAGACACGACCTCCACCCGGGAGAGTGGGGACTTCACCCAGAAGTCTTCCAGATGCTGGTAAACCGTTGGGAAAAACCACAGGTGGACATGATGGCGTCCCGTCTCAACAAAAAGTTAAAAAGATATTGCGCCAGGTCAAGGGACCCTCAGGCGATAGCTGTGGACGCTCTAGTGACACCGTGGGTGTACCAGTCGGTTTATGTGTTCCCTCCTCTGCCTCTCATTCCAAAGGTATTGAGAATAATAAGAAAGCGAGGAGTAAACACAATTCTCGTGGTTCTGGATTGGCCAAGACGAGCGTGGTACCCGGAACTTCAAGAGATGCTCGCAGAGGACCCGTGGCCTCTACCGCTCAGACAGGACCTGATACAGCAGGGGCCCTGTCGGTTCCAAGACTTACCGCGGCTGCGTTTGACGGCATGGTGGTTGAACACCGGATCCTAAAGGAAAAGGGTATTCCGGAAGAAGTCATTCCTACGCTTATTAAGGCCAGGAAAGATGTTACGGCAACGCATTATCACCGCATATGGCGGAAATATGTTGCATGGTGCGAGGCCAATAAGGCCCCAACAGAGGAATTTCAACTAGGTCGATTTCTGCATTTCCTGCAAGCAGGAGTGGATATGGGCCTAAAACTAGGCTCCATTAAAGTACAGATCTCGGCTCTGTCGATTTTCTTTCAAAAAGAACTAGCTTCAGTACCTGAAGTTCAGACATTTGTGAAAGGAGTGCTGCATATTAAGCCCCCGTTTGTGCCTCCTGTGGCACCTTGGGATCTCAAAGTGATGTTGAGTTTCTTAAAATCACATTGGTTTGAGCCACTAAAAACCGTGGATCTGAAATATCTCACGTGGAAAGTGGTCATGTTATTAGCCTTGGCTTCAGCCAGGCGAGTGTCAGAATTGGCGGCTTTAGCATGTAAAAGCCCTTATCTGATTTTCCATATGGATAGGGCAGAGTTGAGGACTCGTCCCCAATTTCTCCCTAAGGTGGTGTCAGCGTTTCACCTGAACCAGCCTATTGTGGTGCCGGCGGCTACTAGTGAATTGGAGGACTCCAAGTTGCTAGACGTTGTCAGGGCCCTGAAAATATATGTTTCCAGGACGGCTGGAGTCAGAAAATCTGACTCGCTGTTTATCCTGTATGCACCCAACAAGCTGGGTGCTCCTGCTTCTAAGCAGTCTATTGCTCGCTGGATTTGTAGTACAATTCAGCTTGCACATTCTGTGGCAGGCATACCACAGCCAAAATCTGTAAATGCCCATTCCACAAGGACGGTGGGCTCATCTTGGGCGGCTGCCCGAGGGGTCTCGGCTTTACAACTTTGCTGAGCAGCTACTTGGTCAGGGGCAAACACGTTTGCAAAATTCTACAAATTTGATACCCTGGCTGAGGAGGACCTGGAGTTCTCTCATTCGGTGCTACAGAGTCATCCGCACTCTCCCGCTTGTTTGGGAGCTTTGGTATAATCCCCATGGTCCTTACGGAGTTCCCAGCATTTACTAGGACGTCAGAGAAAATAAGAATTTACTCACCGGTAATTCTATTTCTCGTAGTCCGTAGTGGATGCTGGGCGCCCATCCCAAGTGCGGATTGTCTGCAATACTTGTAAATAGTTATTGTTAACTAAAGGGTTATTGTTGAGCCATCTGTTGAGAGGCTCAGTTGTTTTTCATACTGTCAAACTGGATATAGTATCACGAGTTGTACGGTGTGATTGGTGTGGCTGGTAAGAGTCTTACCCGGGATTCTAAATCCTTCCTTATTATGTCAGCTCGTCCGGGCACAGTGTCCTAACTGAGGCTTGGAGGAGGGTCATAGTGGGAGGAGCCAGTGCACACCAGGTAGTCATAAATCTTTCTAGAGTGCCCAGCCTCCTTTGGAGCCCGCTATTCCCCATGGTCCTTACGGAGTTCCCAGCATCCACTACGGACTACGAGAAATAGAATTACCGGTGAGTAAATTCTTATTTATTACATGTTATTTATAAGGCGCCACAAGTATTTTGCAGCGCCGTACAAAGGGCATACAATAGAATAGTACAGGGAGATAGAAGTTAACATTCCAGTAAATAAATAACAAAAATAGAGTACAGGTAACAAAAAGCACCACAATTCTCAATACATAATACAGCTTAGATGTAAGTAACGAGGGAGCAATCAGCATACTACTAGGGGCTGGTGGCCATAGAGATGGACCTTTACCAGCAGTAGAAATGCGGGTAAAGATGGTCCCTGAATAGGAGAGAGCTGTGAGTGAGTGTGTTGAGAAGAGGATTTTGACATCAGGAGGAAAGAGGGCCCTGCTCTGAGGAGCTAACAGTCTAGTGGGAAGGGGCGACAGACAGATGACATGAGGTGCAAGCAAGCGGGAGGTAGCCTGATGGCAGGATGTAAGCAAAGCAGAGATGGTCAAGGCATGAGGCAGGGGGATAGAGGAGCAGCCTCAGGACTAGGTTATGCATCGGAAGGGTACGGGCAAAATCTTGAACTCGAGCATGGGAAGCAGTGACCAGGGTAGAGGAGAGGCGACGGTCATTGGCCGACCGTAGGGGGCGGGTGGGAGTATGAAGGGAGAGGAGGTTGGAGATGTAGGGAGCAGTGGAATTGGAGATGGCCTTGTATGTGAGGGTGAGGAGTTTGATTAGGATTCTGTAGGGGAATGGGAGCCAGTGCAGATTTTGTCGAAGGGGAGTGGCAGAAGTGGAGCGACGGGAGAGGAAGATAAGCCTAGCTGCGGAGTTGAGGACAGTTTGGAGGGGAGCAAGATTGGAGCGAGTGAGGCCAGTGAGGAGAACATTGCAGTAATCGTGCCATGAGATGACCAGTGAGTGGCCACCCCTTCCTCATTGCCCAGACTCTCATGCAACCCTTCCTTGCTGCCCAGACTCTCATGCCTTCCCCGCTGCCCATCCTCTCATGTCCCTATTCCTTGCTGTCCAGCCTCTCATGCCCCCCTTCCTTACTCCCCAAACTGTCATATACTCCTCGTTCATTATCATGTCCCCCTCCCTCTCTGGCCAGCCCTTTCTGCCCTCCTCTCACTGTTCACCCTAATGGATCCTTCTCATGTCCACTCTGCAGTACCACCTCCTTCTGCAGCCCAACTGCAATGTCCCCCTCACCATACACACCAGTCTGCTGTCTAGTCTAGGTATGCCCTATCCCCTTCTGTGCTATGACGCATTTGCTCTTGTGAAGTCTTCTGCTTATGGTAAACTAGGATAATGAAATATCTAGGCTATCTCCTGGAGAGTGTCGGTCACTTAGCTAGATGTTATGAAGGGGTTTTACTTTACCATGGAAAGAATTCTGCGATCATCCACCACTGTTGTCTTCCGTGGACATCCAAGCCTTTTTTGTGTTGCCGAGCTCACCAGTACATTCATTTTTCTCTCATAATGTACTAAACTATTGATTTGGCCACTCCTAAGGTTCAGTCTTTTTTGTTTTTGCAGTCTAAGGGGTCTATTTACTAGGCCTTGGATGGAGATAAAGGGGCTAATTCAGACCTGATCGGTGCTGTGCGTGTTCGCACAGCAGCGATCAGGCCTGAACTGCGCCGGCGCCGCAGTGCGACGGCGCATGCCAGACAGCCAACGACTGTCTTTAGCTAGCGATCGCCTCGGCCTGATTGACAGGCAGAGGCGGTCGCTGGGCAGGATGGCAGCGTTAAGCTGCCGTTTAAGGGTCGTAGTCCGGCCAACGCAGGCGTGGCTGCACTGTGCCGGGGGCAGGGTGCGGCAGCTGCATGACGTCACTCGCAGCCGCTGGACCCGGGCAGCAACGAGTAGCTCCCGGCAAACGCGCAGGAGCTGCGCTGGCCGGGAGCTACTCCTGAAGTACTAAAGCATCGCCGCTGTGCGATGCTTTTGTACTTCTGCGACGGGGCAGGTTCTGACATGCGGGGCGAAAACTACGATCAACTCTGAATCACCCCCAAAGTGCACAGAGATAAAGTACCAGCCAATCCGCTCCTAACTGACATGTCCCAGGCTGTGTTTGAAAAATGACAGTTAGGAGCTGGTTGGCTGGTACTTTATCTCCGTCGACTATATCTCCGTCCAAGGCTTAGTAAATAGACCCCTAAGTATTGCGTGTTTCTCTTGCATTGAGAGCACCATTTACTAAATGTTGTGGGTTCAAAGCAACAGCTTCCAGATACCAATGCCACTCTTGGAATAAACTCCAGATCTTTTTCCTGCTTAATTGATAAAGAAATAACAAAGGAGACATCTTCTGTCCAATTGAAAAAGAGGAGGCTACATATTAAACAGCTGTAATTCCCAATTTAGATGTGTATACCCTCAAATTAAAGCTGATAATCTGCAATTTAAAACCATATTCATTGAACTGTATATAACATCTAACTATGGGGGTCATTCCGCTCGCTGCCAATTTTCACAGCACAGCAATCAGGTAAAAAAATGGCAAAACTGTGCATGCATATGCACCGCAATGCACAGGCGCGTCGTACGGGTACAAAGAGGATCGGTGCTGGGCGATGGATTTAGCGAAGATTCCATTCGCACAGCCGAACGCAAGGTGATTGACAGAAAGAGGGCGATTATGGGTGTCAACCAACCGTTTTCTGGGAGTGTTTGGGAAAACGCAGGAGTGTCAGGCGTTTGCAGGGCTGGTGTCTGACGTCTATCCCGGCAATAAAAAGACTGAAATGATCGCAAGGGCTGAGTAAGTCCAGAGCTACTCTGAAACTGCACAAAAATGTTTTTGCTGCGCTCAGCTGCAAAGGCGTTCGCACACTTGCAAAGCGAAAATACACTCCCCCGTGGGCGGCGACTATGCGTTTGCACGGCTGCTAAAAGTAGCTAGCGAGCGATCAACTCGGAATGACCCCCTATAACTTGAATATGTGTTGCTAAACAGCTAAAATTCCAAAAAATGTATATGTCTATATCTGTTAGTGGTCCTCTGTAATAGCCATCCTGAATGTATCCAGTGATACCTAAATACCGTCAGAGGGCTTCTTAAGGGCCCCATACACTACAATGATATGTCTGAGGCTGAAGTCGGTGGCGATTTCCCTTGAACTCTTCCGGGAGTGGTTCCATACGATTTGGTACATTTTGCATGCGATATATCGTATGCGATCCCAGCCATGCCTGCGGGAACCGACATATCACGAGTACAGCATTAACGATCTAAGGGAGCCGATCCGACCCTCACGGGAATGCGCATCAGATCGGAAACACATCTAAAATGCCCGATTTCACCCGATATATCGGCCCGAATGCCCGAAATTGGATGAAATCGGACATTATCGTTCTAGTGTATGGGGCCCTTTATTTAGGGGTAGAATTATCTCCAGCAAGCACCCATTTTTGTTATACCCCATAGTTCTTGTGCTGTTTTATAAATACCATAGCTGACACATATTTATGGCTTACAACTTGTGAAGTATTTGAGAACTTGTCAGAGGGAGATGCAAGCAGTTAATAAAGATAGGACGGCCTGTAGAGTGTATATAGCATGGTTGAGGAAAAGCTACTGGGAAATGATGTGGGTTTCACATCATAACAGTCATATTCTGCATGAATTACCACATTGTGAGGTGTGCACACATTTACTGGCCGTACCTGCCTTACAAAACGGTATTTATCCTTTCAGTCCAACTTAACCAGTGGAAAAAATGAAAGCGAGCAACAAGGAAGGCAGGAGGGAGCTCTCAAATGAAGTGGCAAGGAAACTGTATTCACTATGCACATTATATGAACCCACAGCTCATGTGTTGAAGGGGAATTTGCTCATTGCGTCGATATTCAGCATGTCAACAGACAACTTTAACTAATTTTAGGGTTAGGCTGCAGTTAGGTTTAGGGTTAGTGAAGACGTCTATGGAAAACCATCTGGTCGATATGCTGACTGTTGACATTCTCAATGCTGACATGAGAGCAATGTCGACATTATGGCAGTATAAAAAATGTGAATGTGGACATTTGAAATAATAATAATAATAATAATAATTTTATTTATATAGCGCTCTTTCTCCAACAGGACTCAAGGCGCTTTACAGACATCAAAAACAATGCACATGATACAGAGGATTTGAGTAATACAACAATAGGCAAGCAACACAGACATAAAAGAAAAACCTTAAGCCCACAGAAAGCATAACGCAGGATTGGTGCAGGCATTTTGGGTATTAACTTCCAAGGGTTGTGTATTCCACCCTCATAGGTACCAAGTGCAGCAGCCATCTTGGGCGCTCAGCGTAGGATTACCCAGGGTGGAATAGTCTACCCCTAGAAGAGATGACACAAAATGGGGGTGATTTCAGAGTCCTACAGTTTAGAGTAGGGTTCCAACAAAACCACAAGGTCCATGTATTTTTCATCCCATCCACAAGTGTACCATATGGGGCAGCCATGTTGGGCGCACTTTGAAGGTTACACTGTGGGAGGTGAGCCATACAAGGGCCAAGTTCATATATGGGAAAACTGATGCTTATGTAGTAGTATGATGAACCCTGCATGTAGGGCACAATGGAAAGGTGTGCAATCAGTGGAGGTAAACATTACAGGAAAAACACATGGTGGGTTGGAAGCGAGCAATGAAGAGAGAAAAAAAAAAAAACCACAATAGCAGGTAACTAGTGGCAGAAGTAGGAGTGGGCTAACATTTGGATCAGATCTTAGTACGGGTGGGTAGGAGAATGTGGGGGGCATACTCAGACGCAATGGGGATGTCCCTGCTGATCCTGGTCCTGGTGCTCTGCCCCCACAGTTCCCTGTTCATCTTGATGGTTAGGCCCAGGGGCAGACTTGATGTTCTCAGCCAGAGAGGTGGTAAGCCTGGTCTTGGTGTTCTCATGTTTGAGGCGAGGAGAGGCCACATAAAGTTCCAGAGTTTTTAGGTTGTAATGCAGTCCGTTTGTTATCTTATTAGTTTGTTTACCTTCTGTTTTCCTTCGGTTTAACACAGGTATAACACTGCTATTGATATTAGCTGCCACTTAATAACTAGCCACTTCATACACTAGCCACTGCAGCGTCCTAATAGGCCTGGCGTCCTATGCTAAATGACAACCTGCTGTTCATGTCATCATCCTGAAGGTTGACGTTCAGACCATGATGACATTCTGGTGTTGACATTCTATACCACACCCGTTGAAGGAAAAAGCTAAGGGTATAATAGATAGGTTATTGTTATAAAGCAAGACAAACAGTTTATTACTCTGCCTTGTATCTCTTCCTAGCAGTTTGCAGTTTTATCCTCTTCCCCTAAATTAGTTATTGTGTGCAAAACATTGTAGTACAGGTTGAGTATCCCTTATCCAAAATGCTTGGGACCAGAGGTATTTTGGATATCGGATTATTCCGTATTTTGGAATAATTACATACCATAATGAGATATCATGGTGAAGGGACCTAAATCTAAGCACAGAATGCATTTATGTTTCATATACACCTTATACACACAGCCTGAAGGTCATTTAATACAATATTTTTAATAACTTTGTGTATTAAACAATGTTTGTGTACACTGAGCCATCAGAAAACAAAGCTTTCACTATTTAACTCTCACTCAAAAAAGTCCGTATTTCGGAATATTCCGTATTTCGGAATATTTGGATATGGGATACTCAACCTGTACTGTATATAGCATTGTAAGAGTAATAAATCAAACATATAGAGGGGTCTAACTGTGCTCTCCTTACTCTGCTCACTCTGCACATTATAAGAAGGGTGCCCCCCAGTATAGTATGCAATATATGGGAGCCCAAACATAGGTGTGAATTCAGTTAGGTTCATTGATACCTGGGTAATTTAATTATCCCTTATAGCCGGCACTATCTGGGATTTTGTTTCCCCTGTCCGGAGGCAGGTGAAACTAAATCCACAATAAGTGTTGTTTCTCTTACGTCCTAGAGGATGCTGGGGACTCCGTAAGGACCATGGGGAGTAGACGGGCTCCGCAGTAGACATGGGCACTAAAAAGAATTTTAGATATGGGTGTGCACTGGCTCCTCCCTCTATGCACATCCTCCAGACCTCAGTTTGATACTGTGCCCAGAGGAGACTGGGTGCATTACAGGGAGCTCTCCTGAGTTTCCTGAAAGAAAGTACTTTTGTTAGGTTTTTTATTTTCAGGGAGCCTGCTGGCAACAGACTCCCTGCATCGAGGGACTGAGGGGAGAGAAGCAGACCTACTTAACTGCTAGGCTCTGCTTCTTAGGCTACTGGACACCATTAGCTCCAGAGGGAGTCGGAACGCAGGTCTCTCCTAGCTGTTCTTCCCGGAGCCGCGCCGCCGTCCTCCTCACAGAGCCGGAAGATAGATGCCGGGTAAGTATAGGAAGAAAGAAGACTTCAGAGGCGGCAGAAGACTTCAGATCTTCACTGAGGTAACGCGCAGCGGTAACGCTGCGTGCCATTGCTCCCGCACAACACACACACGGCAGACACTGTAAGGGTGCAGTGCGCAGGGGGGGGCGCCTTGGGCAACAATTAAACCTCTAATCTGGCAAAAGCAGAGCATATATGGGCTCTACAACATATATAGAGAACCCCCACCAGTTTTTTGAAGTAAATCGAGCGGGACCGAAGCCCGCCGCTGAGGGGGCAGAGCTTGTTCCTCAGCACTCACCGACGCCATTTTCTCCACAGCACACGCTGAGAAGCTGCTCCCCGGACTCTACCCTGCTGAGCACGGTGATAGAGGGTTTGAAAAGAAGGGGGGGGGGGGCACATAATTTGGCGCAGTGTAATGTTAAAAGCGATATCTGGGTAATTTTATTCCCTGGGTCATTGGCGCTGGGTGTGTGCTGGCATACTCTCTCTCTGTCTCTCCAAAGGGCCTTGTGGGGTAACTGTCTCCAGATACAGAATTCCGTGTGTGTGTGTGTGTGTGTGTGTGTGTGTGTGTGTGTGTGTGTGTGTGTGTGTGTGTGTGTGTGGTGTGTCGGTACGCGTGTGTCGACATGTCTGAAGCGGAAGGCTCTTCTAGGGAGGAGGTGGAGCAAATGTGTGTGGTGTCTCCGTCGGCAACGCCGACACCTGACTGGCTGGATATGTGGAATGTGTTAAATGCAAATGTGAATTTATTACACAAAAGGTTGGACAAAGCTGAGTCCAGGGAGTGTACATGGAGCCAAACCCTGCCTCTCACTATGTCGCAGGGACCTTCTGGGTCTCAGAAGCGCCCACTATCCCAAATAGTTGACACTGATACCGACACGGATTCTGACTCCAGTGTCGACTACGATGATGCAAAGTTGCAGCCAAAATTGGCTAAAAGTATTCATTATATGATCATTGCAATAAAAGAGGTGTTGCATATCACAGATGACCTCTCTGTCCCTGACACGAGGGTGTGCATGTATAAGGAAAAGAAACCTGAGGTAACTTTTCCCCCATCTCACGAGCTGAACGAATTATTTGAAAAGGCTTGGGAATCTCCAGACAAAAAGCTGCAGATTCCCAAAAGGATTCTTATGGCGTATCCGTTCCCGGCTAAGGACAGGATATGATGGGAATCCTCCCCAAGGGTGGATAAGGCGTTGACTCGCTTATCCAAAAAGGTAGCGCTGCCATCTAAAGATACGGCAACCCTCAAGGATCCTGCTGATCGCAAGCAGGAGACTACCTTGAAGTCTATTTACACACATACTGGTACCCTACTCAGGCCGGCAATAGCGTCGGCGTGGGTTTGTAGCGCTGTAGCAGCGTGGACAGATACCTTATCTGCTGATATAGACACGCTGGATAAGGAAACCATTTTATTGACCCTGGGTCATATTAAAGATGCTGTCCTGTATATGAGAGATGCTCAGAGAGACATTGGCCTACTGAGTTCCAGAGCCAACGCTATGGCGATTTTGGCTAGACGAGCCTTATGGACCCGACAATGGACGGGCGATGCCGACTCGAAGAGGCATATGGAGGTTTTACCTTACAAGGGTGAGGAATTGTTTGGGGAAGGTCTCACGGACCTAGTTTCCACGGCTACGGCAGGTAAATCAACTTTTTTGCCTTATGTTTCCTCACAGCCTAAGAAAGCACCACATTATCAGATGCAGTCCTTTCGGTCGCATAAACCCAAGAGAGTGCGGGGATCTTCCTTTCTTGCCAGAGGTAAGGGAAAAGGGAAAAAGCTGCCAACCACAGCTAGTTCCCAGGAGCAGAAGTCCTCCCCGGCCTCTACAAAATCCACCGCATGACGCTGGGGCTCCACTGAGGGAGTCCGCACCTGTGGGGGCACGTCTTCGACTTTTCAGCCACGTCTGGGTTCACTCACAGGTGGATCCCTGGGCAATAGAAATTGTTTCCCAGGGAAACAAGCTGGAATTCGAAGAGGTGCCCCCTCCCCGGTTTTTCAAATCGGCTCTACTGACTTCTCCCTTAGAGAGGGAGTTAGTGTTAAATGCAATTCAAAAATTGTGTCTTCAGCAAGTGGTGGTCAAAGTCCCCCTGCTGCAGCAGGGGATGGGGTATTACTCAACCCTGTTTGTAGTCCCGAAACCGGACGGTTCGGTCAGGCCAATTTTGAATTTAAAATCCTTAAACCTTTACTTAAAAAGGTTCAAGTTCAAGATGGAGTCGCTCAGAGCGGTCATAGCCAGCCTGGAAGGGGGGGATTATATGGTGTCCCTGGACATAAAGGACGCATACCTTCATGTCCCCCATATATCCCCCTCATCAAGCGTTCCTGAAGTTTGCAGTACAGGATTGTCATTACCAATTTCAGACGTTGCCGTTTGGGCTTTCCACGGCCACGAGAATTTTCACAAAGCTAATGGCGGAAATGATGGTGCTCCTGCGCAAGCAGGGTGTCACAATTATCCCGTACTTGGACGATCTCCTAATAAAAGCGAGATCGAGAGAACAGTTGCTGAACAGCTCCCTGAGGGTGTTGCAACAGCACGGCTGGATTCTCAATATCCCGAAGTCACAGTTGGTTCCAACGACTCATTTGCCTTTCTTAGGCATGGTCCTGGATACAGACCAGAAGAGGGTTTATCTTCCGACGGAAAAGGCCCAAGAACTCGTGTCTTTGGTCAAGGACCTATTGAAGCCAAAAAGGGTGTCGGTGCATCACTGCACTCGAGTTCTGGGAAAAATGGTGGCGACTTACGAGGCCATTCCATTCGGCAGGTTCCATGGGAGAACGTTTCAATGGGACCTTCTGGACAAGTGGTCCGGGTCTCATCTACAGATTCATCAGATGATCACTCTGTCTCCCAAGGCCAGGTTATCTCTCCTGTGGTGGCTGCAGAGTTCTCACCTTCTGGAGGGTCGCAGGTTCGGCATTCAGGACTGGGTTCTGATAACCACGGACGCAAGCCTCCGAGGATGGAGAGCAGTCACACAGGGAAGAAGCTTCCAGGGTCTCTGATCGAGCCAGGAGGCTTGTCTTCACATCAGTGTACTGGGATTGAGGGCCATATACAACGGCCTTCGTCAAGCGGAGTCTTTCCTTCGCGACCTACCGGTTCTGATTCAGTCAGACAACATCACCGCAGTGGCTCATGTAAACCGCCAAGGCGGAACAAAGAGCAGGGTGGCAATGGCAGAAGCCACCAGGAATCTTCGCTGGGCGGAAAATCATATAAGCGCTCTGACAGCAGTCTTCATTCCGGGAGTGGACAACTGGGAAGCAGACTTCCTCAGCAGACACGATCTACATCCAGGAGAGTGGGGACTTCATCAGGAAGTCTTCGTAGAGATTGAAAGTCAGTGGGGACTGCCTCAGATAGACATGATGGCGTCACGCCTCAACAAAAAGCTACAGAGGTATTGCGCCAAGTCAAGGGACTCTCAGGCGGTAGCAGTGGACGCCCTGGTGACACCGTGGGTGTTCCAGTCGGTCTATGTGTTTCCTCCTCATCCTCTCATCTCCAAGATATTGAGTCATAAGACGAAGAGGGGTACAGACAATTCTCATTGTTCCAGATTGGCCTCGAAGGGCCTGGTATCCGGATCTGCAGGAAATGCTCACAGAAGATCCGTGGCCTCTTCCTCTCAGAGAGGACCTGTTGCGACAGGGGCCCTGTCTGTTCCAAGACTTACCGCCGCTGCGTTTGACGGTATGGCGGTTGAACGCAGGTTCCTAGCGGAAAAGGGCATTCTGGATGAAGTTATTCCTACTCTGATAAAGGCTAGGAAGGACGTGACAGCAAAACATTATCACCGTATTTGGAGGAAGAAAAAAGAAAAAGAGAGAGCGCAAGCAGACTACATATACATTTGAACAAATTTATTCATAAAATATGTTAAATCACAATCAGTTAAAAAGTGACATTAGTTAGAGCTAATAATATATTCAATTCAACAAAGAATCCACACTCGGCATATGATATATAATAGTCCCACAGTACTAGTGCACTAGTAGATGATGCAATAATTGGTATACGTTCTTTATTAGAACCAATGATCCATCAGTCTGGTGTGATTAATAGTGGCTGATAATTTGATATGCAATTTGGAGGAAGTATGTTTCTTGGTGTGAGTCCAGGAATGCTCCTCCGGAGAAATTCCATCTGGGCCGTTTCCTTCACTTCCTACAGACTGGAGTGAATTTGGGCCTAAAGTTAGGTCCATTAAGGTTCAGATTTCGGCCTTATCCATTTTCTTTCAGAAGGAATTGGCTTCTCTTCCGGAAGTACAGACTTTTGTGAAGGGAGTGCTGCATATCCAGCCTCCTTTTGTGCCTCCAGTGGCACCCTGGGATCTTAACGTAATGTTACGTTTCCTTAGGTCTCACTGGTTTGAACCTCTGAAAACAGTGGAATTTAAGTATCTCACTTGGAAGGTGGTCATGTTATTGGCATCGGCAAGGCGGGTGTCAGAATTGGAGGCTTTATCTCACAAAAGCCCCTATCTGGTTTTCCATGTGTATAGAGCAGAGTTGCGGACTCGTCCTCAATTTTTGCCCAAGGTGGTTTCATCTTTTCATATGAACCAACCTATTGTGGTGCCTGTGGCTACGCGGGACTTGGAGGATTCCGAGTCCCTTGATGTGGTCAGGGCATTGAAAATTTATGTAGCCAGGACGGCTAGGGTGAGGAAAACAGAGGCACTGTTTGTCCTGTATGCAGCCAACAAAGTTGGCGCTCCTGCTTCTAAGCAGACTATTGCTCGCTGGATCTGTAACACGATTCAGCAGGCTCATTCTACGGCTGGATTGCCGTTACCAAATTCGGTAAAGGCCCATTCCACTAGGAAGGTGGGCTCTTCTTGGGCGGCTGCCCGGGGGTCTCGGCATTACAGCTTTGCCGAGCAGCGACTTGGTCGGGTTCAAACACCTTTGCAAAGTTCTACAAGTTTGATACCCGTGCTGATGAGGACCTCTTGTTTGCTCAATCGGTGCTGCAGAGTCATCCGCACTCTCCCGCCCCTTTTGGAGCTTTGGTATAATCCCCATGGTCCTTACGGAGTCCCCAGCATCCTCTAGGACGTAAGAGAAAATTAAGATTTTAAACCTACCGGTAAATCTTTTTCTCCTAGTCCGTAGAGGATGCTGGGCACCCATCCCAGTGCGGACTACATTCTGCAAGACTTGTATATAGTTATTGCTTACATAAGGGTTATGTTACAGTTTTGATCAGTCTCGGGCTGATGCTGTTTTGTTTCATACTGTTGACTGGTTCGTATATCCAGGTTATACGGTGTGGATGGTGTGGGCTGGTATGAATCTTGCCCTTAGATTAACAAAAATCCTTTCCTTGTACTGTCCGTCTCCTATGGGCACAGTTTCTCTAACTGAGGTCTGGAGGAGGGGCATAGAGGGAGGAGCCAGTGCACACCCATATCTAAAGTTCTTTTTAGTGCCCATGTCTCCTGCGGAGCCCGTCTATTCCCCATGGTCCTTACGGAGTCCCCAGCATCCTCTATGGAGTAGGAGAAAAAGATTTACCGGTAGGTTTAAAATCTTATTTTTTCATGGGCGCAATCGCGAAAACACAGGTATCCAGGATAAGTTCTAGGATCCCTGCGTTTTCACACGATAGTGCATACATTTTACCGCCAAACAAAACAGACTGAAAAAAAAAATTGGGAAACCCCCCCCCTGTAATTTACAGCGATCAATTGAATTCCCTCCATAACATGTTCTACTAGGTTTAAGCCAGTTAGTGGCTGGCAATTGCCTTATGTGTAGGTTCTTTTGCTTCTGCATTTTTTTAGCAAATAAAATAGCCTTTATCTTCATATACTACCTAGAATGGGGTGCACTACTGTTTGATGTTGAAAGTCCGCAATATCTCCTCTGCTTTTCATAAAGAACAATTAAATAGAAATTTCAAGTCAATGCATAAAGGCATCTTCTAATACACATAAACTAGGTGATTCATCGCACCCTACGAGTGCGCTTCACACCGTCGAAAGGGGCTACGCCCCGTTAACCACGCCTTTCTTGCGTTCAATATTGGTATTATATGGAGTATTACCTGCATTCTTAGTTTTGTTAGTGGTTAAATATTGCATGATGAAAGGGCGTCTGATGGTGAAAGGGGCGTAGCCCCTTGTGACGGCGTGAAGAGTGGCCGCAGGGCACAATGAATAACAGTGTAGTATATACTGCTAGGGTATGCATCATAAAGTACCAGATTAATAGCAGACCAAAGTCCTGTGCAGTACGGGATAAAGTGCAGCAATGCACTGTAGATAAGACACCAAAGTCCTGTGGCCACAGGTAGCAGAGCCGCTTATACACAGAATACCCAGAGGTAGCAGAGCCGCTTATACACACAATGGCCACAGGTAGCTGCGGCGCTTATATGCACAATGGGGGTAATTCCAAGTTGATCGCAGCAGGAATTTGGTTAGCAGTTGGACAAAACCATGTGCACTGCAGGGGAGGCAGATATAACATGTGCAGAGAGAGTTATATTTGGGTGGGGTGTGTTCAATCTGCAATCTAAATTGCAGTGTAAAAATAAAGCAGCCAGTATTTACCCTGCACAGAAACAAAATAACCCACCCAAATCTAACTCTCTCTGCACATGTTATATCTGCCTCCCCTGCAGTGCACATGGTTTTGCCCAACTGCTAAAAAATTTCCTGCTGCGATCAACTTGGAATTACCCCCATTACCCACAGGTAGCCGAGCCACTTATATACACAATACTCACAGGTAGCAGAGCCGCTTATACACACAGTGCCCACAGGGTGCAGAGTCGCTTATACACACAATGGCCACAGGTAGCAGCGCCGCCTATACACACAATGGTCACAGGTAGCAGAGCCGCTTATACACACAATGGCCACAGATAGCAGCGCCACTTATACACACAATGGCCACAGGTAGCAGAGCCGCTTATACACACAATACCCACAGGTAGCAATGCCGCCTATACACACATAATGACCACAGGTAGCAGAGCTGCTTATACACACAATGGCCACAGGTAGCAGAGCCGCTTATACGCACAGTGGCCACAGGTAGCAGAGCCACTTATACACACAATGGCCACAGGTAGCAGAACCACGTATACACACAATGGCCACAGGTAGCAGAGCCGCTTATACACACAGTACCCACAGATATCAGAGACACTTATACACACAATACCCACAGGTAGCAGAGCCGCTTATGCACACAGTGCCCACAGGTAGCAGATCCACTTATACACACAATACCCACAGGTAGCAGAGCCGCTTATACACACAGTGCCCACAGGTAGCAGAGCCACAAATACACACAATGGCCACAGATATCAGAGACACTTATACACACAATGGCCACAGGTAGCAGAGCCGCTTATACACACAGTACCCACAGATATAAGAGACACTTATACACACAATACCCACAGGTAGCAGAGCCGCTTATACACACAGTGCCCACAGGTAGCAGAGCCACTTATACACACAATACCCACAGGTAGCAGAGCCGCTTATACACACAGTGCCCACAGGTAGCAGAGCCACTTATACACACAATGGCCACAGGTAGCAGAGCCGCTTATACACACAATGGCCACAGGTAGCAGAACCACGTATACACACAATGGCCACAGGTAGCAGAGCCGCTTATTCACACAGTACCCACAGATATCAGAGCCGCTTATACACACAATACCCACAGGTAGCAGAGCCGCTTATACATACAATGCCCACAGGTAGCAGAGCCACTTATACACACAATGGCCACAGGTAGCAGAGCCGCTTATACACACAATGGCCACAGGTAGCAGAGTTTCTTATATACACAATACCACAGATAGCAGAGCCGCTTATACACACAATACCCACAGGTAGCAGAGCCGCTTACACACACAATACCCACAGGTAGCAATTCCGCTTATACACACAATACCCACAGGTAGCAGAGCCGCTTATACACACAATACCCACCGGTAGCTGACCTGCTTCTACACACAATTCCCACAGGTAGCCGAGCCGCTTATACACACACAATACCCACAGGTAGCAGAGTTACTTATACACACAGTGCCCACAGGTAGCAGAGCCGCTTATACACACAGTGCCCACAGGTAGCAGAGCCGCTTATACACACAATGGCCAAAGGTAACAGAGCCGCTTATACACACAATGGCCACAGGTAGCAGAGTTTCTTATATACACAATACCACAGATAGCAGAGCCGCTTATACACACAATACCCACAGGTAGCAGAGCCGCTTACACACACAATACCCACAGGTAGCAATTCCGCTTATACACACAATACCCACAGGTAGCAGAGCCGCTTATACACACAATACCCACCGGTAGCTGACCTGCTTCTACACACAATTCCCACAGGTAGCCGAGCCGCTTATACACACACAATACCCACAGGTAGCAGAGTTACTTATACACACAGTGCCCACAGGTAGCAGAGCCGCTTATACACACAGTGCCCACAGGTAGCAGAGCCGCTTATACACACAATGGCCAAAGGTAACAGAGCCGCTTATACACACAATGGCCACAGGTAGCAGAGCCGCTTATACGCACAGTACCCACAGATATCAGAGCCAATTATACATACAATACCCACAGGTACCAGAGACGCTTATACACACAGTGCCCACAGGTAGCAGAGGCGCTTATACACACAGTGCCCACAGGTAGCAGAGTCGCTTATACACACAATGGCCACAGGTAGCAGAGCCGCTTATACACACAATGGCCACAGGTAGCAGAGCCACTTCTTCACACAACACCCACAGGTGGCAGAGCTGCTTATACACACAATACCCACAGGTAGCAGAGCCGCTTATACACACAATACCCACAGGTAACAGAGCCGCTTATACACACAATACCCACAGGTAGCAGAGCTGCTTATACACACAATGGCCACAGTTAGCAGAGCTCCTTATACACACAATACCCACAGGTAGCCGAGCCGCTTATACACACAATACCCACAGGTAGCCAAGCCGCTTATGCACACAATACCCACAGGTAGCAGAGCCGCTTATACACACAATACCCACAGGTAGCAGAGCCGCTTATACACACAATACCCACCGGTAGCTGAGCCGCTTCTACACACAATACCCGCAGGTAGCCGAGCCGCTTATACACACACAATACCCACAGGTAGCAGAGTTGCTTATACACACAGTGCCCATAGGTAGCAGAGCCTCTTATACAAACAATACCCACAGGTAGCCGAGCCACTTATATACACAATACCCACAGGTAGCAAAGCCGCTTATACACACAATGGCCACAGGTAGCAGAGCCGCTTATACACACAATACCCACAGGTAGCAGAGCCGCTTATACACACAATACCCACAGGTAGCAGAGCCACTTATACACACAATACCCACCGGTGGCTGAGCCGCTTCTACACACAATACCCACAGGTAGCCGAGCTGCTTATACACACACAATACCCACGGGTAGCAGAGTTGCTTATACACACAGTGCCCACAGGTAGCAGAGCCGCTTATACACACAATACCCACAGGTAGCAGAGTCGCTTATACACACAGTAGACACAGGTAGCAAAGCCGCTTATACACACAGTGCCCACATGTAGCAGTGCCGGGTGCAGGGTTGCCGCGGGTGGGGTAGGGGTCCGGATACGCTGCAGCCAGGTGAGGGACGGATGCGGGGGTGCCACGGATGGGGGAGGGGGTCCGTGGGTGTTACAGGTGGGTCAAGGTCGCTGGTGGGCGAGGAGCGGGTGCGATGGTGCCACGGATGGAGGTGGGGTGGTGGTGGGGGGAGGGGCGGGTGCGGTAAAGGGGCAGGTGCTGGGGTGCCGCGGGTGGGGGAGGGGCGGGTGCTGGGGTGCCATGGGTAGGGGAGGGGCTGGTGCACGGGGAAGGACGGAATTAGAGGCTGCTACACTACAGTATAGTATAGTAATCACTGTGTAAGACAAACAAGGATTCTGCAACTCTAATACTGCTGATTATACAGGTATATGCATTTCTCCTCATTGCACTGACAGCTCTCCTGTCTTGTAACCCCATCACCCGAGGTCACCTATTCCAGCAGCCACTGAACTACTCCCAGTCCCAGCAGCACTTACACTCTGATCTGTCACTGCTGCTGCTGCACGGAGTCTCCTGTGTGTCACAAATCACCCATGGGCGGGCTGCAGCAGTTCTCCTGTACAGGCTGTAAACCCAGGCAGCAGGACCAGGGCTGCCGAGACTTCACTACTTGCTGCACACAGCATTCAGAATACCGAGCCGGCATGTACACAGGAGGAGGGGGGCTGTTACTGCTGTCAGGTGGAGGTGATAATGCTGCACTGTGTGAAGGGGGAGAGGGTAATCTGGCTCCGGGACTGCTGATGCCCCCTCTGTCCCAGCACCCAGAGCATGCACCCTGCTTTGTCTTACACCACTGATTGAGAGTGATCCTGATAGAGGAGGGGGATAGAGCGGGTGCTAGCCGCGGCCCTGCGGAGTGTCACTGTGCTGCCTATGGGAGAACAGGCAGTAGCCAATATCAGCAGCAGTGGTCAATATGAGAGGCCCGGGCCCTCCACTCTCCCCCTTGATGGCAGCCCTGCCCAGATCTGTGACTCTGACTCCGCGCAGCGCTGTGACTCCGCCCAGCATTATACACACAGGCACAGAGTCACAGATCTTGGCTATTATATAGGAGATGTAACTGCATCCTCCCCACACATTTTTCACAACTGCAGACGTTTGGCAATGTGTGAAGCCGTATGTGGTAGTCTGCTTTGTAATTACTGGAAAGGGAACTGAAACCAATGAAATTAGCACATCCATACCTCCCAACTGTCCCGATTTTCGCGGGACAGTCCCGTTTTTTGCGGACTGTCCCGCTGTCCCATCCGCGGGCCGCAGTGTCCCGCGGTGGGGGCAGTTGGAAGTCTCTGTGTCTCGCTGCCCTGCTTAGCAGGGCAGCGGTGAATAGACGCTGTGCGCATGCGCACAGCGTCTATTCACTGGATTCAGAGGGAGAGGGGGCATGCCAGCGGCTCACAGAGCACTGGGCATGCCCCCTCAGTGACGAAAACGCGATTGCGGGTCCTCCCGTGAAGCCACGCCCCTTTTCATAGGTAACGCCCCTTTTTTCGGGAGCGCACACGGCTTCGCCGCGCGTGTGTCCCTCTTTAGGTAACTGTAAAGTTGGGAGGTATGGCTGTGGGTGCTCATTAAAATGCTGGGAAAAGGTAGCCTGGTATGTTGGTATGTGTCAGTGGAATGGTTATTGGTTTCAATATCTGAATACAAGCCATCAATTGTAAAAAATAAAATAAAGAAGTAGTTTGCCAGTCAGCCATTCCCTGCTATCTGAAATGTGTTTGTTCCTAGCGTGCTTACCTCCTTTACTCTTATGTACTAACAGCCTGGAATTTATGTGTTTGTTTTCAGAATGCGTGGCATCAGGAAGCTGTGCTTTGTGCTGGTTGTGCTTGTGCCAATGAGCTTCATCTGCTTTCACATGTGGCGCAAGTCTGACAAAGTGGTAGCGGTCTGGAGCAGAGACTCTCCTGAGGATGTGCTGGATATTAGAATATTGCAACCACTTGATAAATACGCTCACATATCCTTGAAATGGAAAAATGACGTTATAGAGTATGTACCTATATATTAATTAAATATTCATATGCTTTTTTTTTATATTGTATGTTACATGTCATAAATGTTACAGTATGTGCAGCACAACAAACTCTAAGGGGTAAATTTACTAAGATGGGCATTCTATTTAAGATGGGATGTGGCCCATAGCAACCAATCAGATTCTACTTCTCATTTATCTAGCACAGGGGTGGCCAACCAGTCCGAGACAAAGAGCCAAAAAAATCTTGTTAGGTAAGTCAAAGAGCCGACATCGAGCAGAGGGCGCGTGTGCAAAAATGCGGTGTGGCATTGTACCTGCTAGGCCACACCCATGCTATAAAATACATTGAAAAAGCCAGAGCCACATGAAATACATTTTAAAACCAGAGCCAACATAAAATACATTGAAAAAGCCAGATACACATAAAGTATATTGAAAAAGCCAAATTCACATAATACACTTTAGCTTCACCATGTGTCACTCCAGCCAGCACCCTCCTGTGTCACTCCAGCCAGCTCCCCCATGTGTCACTCCTGCCAGCTCCCCCATGTGTCACTCCTGCCAGCACCCTCCTGTGTCACTCAAGCCAGCTCCTCCATGTGCTACTCCTGCCAGCACCCTCCTATGTTACTCCAGCCAGCTCCCCCATGTGTCAATGTGTCACTCCTGCCAGCACCCTCCTGTGTCACTCCAGCCAGCTCCCCCATGTGTCAATGTGTCACTCCCCCATTGTCTCTCCTGCCAAGACCCTCCTGTGTCACTCCAGCCAGCTCCCCCTTGTCTCACTGAAGTACACCCTCATATGTCACCAACGCTGCCGCCCAACTCGTGTCATTGCAGCAGCCCCTTATATGTCCTCTGTTTGCCGGTGGCTCCCTCAGTTCTTCGTCCCCGTAGTGTTGCTGCATGTCTGGCTGGCATGCAGCAGTTTCCAGATCTGTTGTGGTCATGTGACTTTGAGTGTCAGGAGCCACATCTGAATAAAGAAAGAGCCGCATTTTGCTCAAGAGCCATGGGTTGGCCACTGCTGATCTATCACCTTCTAGAAGATAATACCTGGAATTTGATTGGTTGTTATGGGCAACATCCCATTTTAAATAGAACTCCCGTCTTAGTAAATTTACCCCTAAATCGTAACATTAGCCATCATCTCTAGCAGAACAGCTGGCAGGGGATGCATCGGGCAGGTCTACAAAGTCAGGGTATACAACAGGGTGACCATTATATCATATGAGCTTAGGACATAGGTCTGCAAACTCGGTCCTCATTACCCCACACAGTGCATGATTTGCAGGTCTCCTCACAGAATCACAAATGAAATAATTAACTTCACCTGCGGACCTTTTAAAATGTGTCTGTGAGTAATTAATACATCTGTGCATCTGCTGGGTTACCTGCAAAACATGCACTGCGTGGGGTAATGAGGAACGAGCTTGCAGACCTATGGCTTAGGGCAGGCATGTCTAAACTGCGGCCCTCCAGCTGTTGAGAAACTACATATCCCAGGATGTCCTGACACAGTTTTGCTGTCAGAGAATGCTAAAGCTGTGTCAGGGCATGCTGGGATGTGTAGTTTCTCAACAGCTGGAGGGCCGCAGTTTGGACATGCCTGGCTTAGGGTCTCCCTGCTATTGTGGAGACAAACTGAAGACTGTTACACACAAGTGTCTTTGGGAAAGTGACAGGGTAGTTATAGTTAACAAGATTTGAACTACAATGATACCAGTATCATGGTCCAGGATTCCTAAAACTAGGATGTCCTGTAGGGTAACATTGGGAGAGCTCTATGACACCTGCTAAAGAGGACAAGTGGAGGTGATGCCCATAGCAACCAATCAGATTCTAGTTATCATTATCTTGTACAGTCTGTAAAATTTCAACTTAAATCTCATGGATTGGTATAGGCAACATTCAGGGGGCATTTTAACAGAGGAGGGTACCCGTGTGCAGACTCCGGGTGGGCCCCCTCCTCTCCACGGAGTCTACTGTGCAGGCGTAGGTCACCAGACTGATTTAACTATTACGCATGCACAGCGGCAATTTTGGATGCAATTTTTTCCACAGTTGCAGTGCACTATGCTGGACTTTGGAAATGTATGTATTAAAACATGGGTGCAGTGTGGGCCCCCCACAACCCAGGGACCCATGTGCACCGCACCCATTATAGTAACACCAATGGCGACATTTCCACTTGTTGCTCTAGAGTCAGTGTTGTTCAGAGACAGTTAACAGCAGGGCCATCTTAAAAGCATTGTAGGCCCTTGTCAAAGCAATGCTCTGGGGCCCCTACACATTCATTCATGGGAACCAATTAAATGCCCCTCCTGCGGTCCTGTGCTGTCTCTCCTCATTCTTCCATATAGTGAATGGCTGTCAAAACTCTGATTTCTGGATAGCTCCGGCCATCCACCAATCAGCAGGCTGACAGCAATTCACTGTATGGCTGTAGGCTGGGAGGAAGGTAGAGAATGCTGCCTGGCTGCTCTGATTGTGTGACCACCGCCCACTGTTGCTGGAAGGCTCCTAGAAGTGTGGGGCCCTGTGCTTATACATTAAGATGGCATGGTTAAAAGTCTTGAAAGACTTAACTTTAGTTGTACACTGTCGAGTCACATTATTATGACCACCTCCTACATTTGATGTCGGCAGCGTGTAGCCCATGAAGTACATCACGTGTCGTGCGCTGACTTGGTGGGTATATACCGTGTGCAGTAGGCAGTCTGCACACATATCAGTCGTTGCTGTCATGGGTAAAAGGGGCGAGATATCCGAGTTGCAGAAAGGGATGATTATTGGCTTCGGGGCCAAGGGTGGCTATATTTCTGAAACAGCGCAGTGTGTGAACTGTTGGTGTACTTCTGTGGTGAAGGTGTATCGTGACTGAGCAAATGGCGCCACTGCGAATAACTGACGTGGAAACTGCGGAGCACCACGTGCCATTGATGTGGGAGGTGAACAATGGCTACGAAGATGCGTGAGGCCCGACCGACACGCTACAGTAGAGAAGCTCATCGTCTGACTAAACCTGGGGGCTACCAGACGTGTGTCTAAAATGATAGTTTAGCCCCTCTAGCTGCTGTCCGTGCTGCACACAGCGGTTAACCGGAGGTCGTAATAATGTGACTCGACCGTGTATTATGTGACAGAAACTGAGCATGTTTATGACAACATACAGCTTGTTGGTATATTCAGACTCTTACTAATGCTCAGGAAAATTTGTAGTCAATCATAAAATTACTAACAGAATCCAGATATATAGAAGGGTGATCAATGTTACTTGATATTTATTTGTTGAATTGAATGTGTAGCTGACAATAGACTATTTTGGCTTTTATGTACAGTAAATAACACAACAATGTTTTTCTAATGATATATTTCATACTACCGTATTCGATAATAATATTAGAAGTATCTCAAAAACTGTGATTGAAGTAGCCAGTGGAAGACTATACAAACTGGCACATTTTGCTGTAGGGATTGTGATACAAATCTGAACCAAATTAATGTCTCAATATGTAACCAGTATTGTTTTTGTATTATTACATAGACACTTGCCAAAGAACAACTGCAAATGTGTAGTGGAGCCATCTCTGAACATTCCCTTCAGACAGGAACTCATTGGAACACCTTATGCGGTAAACTTTGTGGCAGATGTCAACCAATCACTGACGGATGAAACCATTAGGAGGAGAGACTTGGAATATAAAAATTTCAAGATGAGGTAACATAATCATCATCAATAATAATAATAATAATAATAATATTCTTCTAAAATTTACTATTACTGCAAGTAAACATACTTTTGCACATTGCGCAGTTACCACTATTGTACAACCCCTGATATGTAGGCATTCCTCTCCCCATGTACAGTACATGGCATGTGGGAGTCCCATGCAGCCTCTTCCTGTCAGCTGACAGTCAGGAGTGGAATGAGAGAAGATCAACATTTCCGCTCAGCACTGTATGTAAATGGGTTCAGTATGATTTCCCGATGGACGAGATGCCGGCGGTCAGTATACCGACAGCGGCATTCCGACAGCCTTCAGTAAACTACCTTAATCCTCCCCCGCCCCCTACCCTAACCATCTGTTGTGGGTGCCTAAGCCTAACCCTCCCCGATGGTGCCTAACCCTAACCTTCCCGGTTGGTGCCTAACCCTAACCCTTTCTTCCCTGCTGCCTAAACCTAACCCTCCCCGCTTGGTGCTTAACCCTAACCTCCCCTTCTGTGTGCCTAACCCTCCCTCCCCGGTCCCTAACCTTCCCAGCCCTGCACCACAACCCCACTTCTCCTGCTTAAAGGTAACCTCCCCCCCACCCCCACGGCAGGTCGCCAGCGCATCTCGCTGTCAGGACAATCAGGATGCCGGCAGATGGTATTGTGATGCCGGTATCCCGTGCGGCGTCTGTATCTAGACGCTGGGATTGTGGCATCCTTAGAGATCCTGGTGTCGGTATATTGACCGCCGGGATCCCGTCCGTCGGGAAGCTAACTGCTTACCATGTAAATAATGGACAATGCTCCTGAATGTGGAACAGCTGACCCATTAAGGAGCTCTGTCAAACAGATTTAGGGGGTATATTTACTGAAGTGCGGTTTATAGAAGTGGAGATGTTACCCATAGCATCCAATCAGATTTTACTTATCATTTATCTAGCACCGTTTAGAAGATAATGCTTTGGGCGGGATGTAATGAAGTTCGAGTTGGGAGGCCGTGCGGGATGCTGGCCAAACTCGGACGTTTTATTAATGGGGCACTTATGTACAAGGCATGATTTAGCCTAGTACATAGTTGCCTGAGTTCAGCTAGCATCCCGTACGTCTGCTGGACTCGGAAATTCATTACATCCCGGTCATAGAATTTGATTGGCTGCTATGGGCAAAATCTCCACTTCTATAAACCCATACTTCAGTAAATATACCCTTTACTGTTAGATAGATGGATCCAGAAGCACTGACTCCTCTCTGCCATTCTGGCTGTCAGTGCACAGGGTACTGCAAGACACATGGCTACATTCCAGGGGGATGTGCCTACCTAGCAACGTTTCTTCTACAGGGGTCGGTATGATATCCCGGCTGTCGGGATTCCTGAGGAGGCAGACGCCAGGATCCCAACAGCCTGAATACCAGCGGCAAGCGAAGTGTGTCCCTTTGCAGGCTTGCTGCGCTTCCGGCCCAGGGCGTGGACCACCACCCAAGTGGGGATTTTGGCCAGCGGTCGGCATTCTGACCGCTGGTATTTTACTGATTGTCGGGATTCCGGTGTCAGTCTCCTGACAGCCAGTATCCCGACAACTGGTAAATTGACTGCCTCCCGTTTTAAAATGTGCATACTCTTTAATATACAGTAAAGCAAAGCCCATGTAATGCTGAGCTAATTTATATAAATCAAATGACTCTGCTGAAACCTGTTTAGGAGGGTGACTCTTCGTATCCTACGCTACAGTACATTACTCCAGGGATGGGGAAAAGCCAGAGTTCGCATGACTAGCTTGTATCATCTAACAAAGCAACAAACAAAATTTCCCAGTATAGGCTGGAGGTTGGTGAATTCATACCCAGGGGCAAAGTCAGTAATTGTCCCCAGAGTGGTTTGTTGCCTTTTGTAATGTCCGAGCTCCACTTTAGACAGCGACAGTGTGCAATGTCAGTTCCTAAAGGATGTTAAATGCTAAGGCAACTCAGCCATTTTTAATACATATGCCCAGCTTATAGGATAATTTACTTATTGTTGTTATTATTATGATTATTATCTCTGCTGCTTTCAGATATGAGACTATGTTGCTGTCTGTAAACACGTCTACATTTATTTCTTGAGCTTGAAAAGATAGCAGTATGTCTCGAGCCGATCAGTATTCATTATATCCCTGAGCGAAGTCCCAATGGCTGGATTTCACAGCATACGTTTCCACCTTCATTCTACTACAGTAATTTACACTACTTGTAATATGTGATTGGATGCAATCCACTGTCAGACACATTGGCCGGCATGTAAAACGTCATTACATTTTCCAGGTGGTAACCTAAAGATAAAATAATAGGGGGAGGGGGAGGGAACTGTTAATCTGCAAACTAAAGGTTATTTCTCAGTGCTCTAATACTGTATATCTAATATATCTAATGTACTTTATACGTCTTACCATGTTTAGCTGGTCAGTTAAGCTTAGCTACTTACATGCTGTAACACATCCCTACAACAATGTGCCCTACTGTAACTGCCTTCAATTTCAAACTCTAGAATATTATTTTGGCTCACAAAAGAACCACAAAACCTGAAATACAGGATATAAAATAAACAGGAAAGCTGCATTCATAACTTTTGTAATGTGTATGTCTCAACGTAGTGTATGTGGGCACTTATATAAAAAATAAAACACATTTAAACTTAAGAGGCTGTCTTCAGTAGTTTTGCTGTTGATATTCTCTGAAATTTACCTGTCAGTCATTAGGGCATATTTTCCTAATTTCCTGGAACTCCCTTATTTTTGGAGAGGCCCAACAACCTGGAAGAGTGGATCATCCTGTCCTGCATCCCGCCCACTTAGTAGTGAATTGAGCGGGACTAGGGGTGCAGTGATGCTATTCTCAGAGAAACCCATCCTATCGGCAAGTAGTACCCAGCTCCACCCTCTTGCTGCACTCCCCCAGAAGCGAAGATTAAAGAGTTGCCAGGTGTGCATTTGGGTTACTCTGTACAGCAACGCTACAACACTTGTACATTTCTCTGACGTCCTAGTGGATGCTGGGAACTCCGTAAGGACCATGGGGAATAGCGGCTCCGCAGGAGACTGGGCACAAAAGTAAAGCTTTAGGACTACCTGGTGTGCACTGGCTCCTCCCCCTATGACCCTCCTCCAAGCCTCAGTTAGATTTTTGTGCCCGGCCGAGAAGGGTGCATTCTAGGAGGCTCTCCTGAGTTTCTTAGTAAAAGTTTAGTTTTAGGTTTTTTATTTTCAGTGAGACCTGCTGGCAACAGGCTCACTGCATCGAGGGACTAAGGGGAGAAGAAGCGAACCTGCCTGCTTGCAGCCAGCTTGGGCTTCTTGGCTACTGGACACCATTAGCTCCAGAGGGACCGAACACAGGCCCAGCCTCGGAGTCCGGTCCCAGAGCCGCGCCGCCGCCCCCCTTACAGAGCCAGAAGCAAGAAGAGGTCCGGAAAATCGGCGGCAGAAGACATCAGTCTTCACCAAGGTAGCGCACAGCACTGCAGCTGTGCGCCATTGCTCCTCAGGCACACTTCACACTCCGGTCACTGAGGGTGCAGGGCGCTGGGGGGGGGGCGCCCTGAGCAGCAATAGAAACACCTTGGTTGGCGAAAATACATCACATATAACCCCCAGGGCTATATGGATGTATTTTAACCCCTGCCAGAATACAGCAAAAAGCGGGAGAAAAGTCCGCCGAGAAGGGGGCGGAGCCTATCTCCTCAGCACACGGGCGCCATTTTCCCTCACAGCTCCGCTGGAAGGACGTCTCCCTGACTCTCCCCTGCAGTCCTGCACTACAGAAAAGGGTAAAACAATAGAGGGGGGCACTAATTAGGCGCAGTATAAATAAAACAGCAGCTAAAAGGGGAAAAACACTTCTATAAGGTTATCCCTGTATATATATAGCGCTCTGGTGTGTGCTGGCATACTCTCCCTCTGTCTCCCCAAAGGGCTAGTGGGGTCCTGTCCTCTATCAGAGCATTCCCTGTGTGTGTGCTGTGTGTCGGTACGATTGTGTCGACATGTATGAGGAGGAAAATGGTGTGGAGGCGGAGCAATTGCCTGTAATGGAGATGTCACCCCCTAGGGAGTCGACACCTGAGTGGCTGAGCTTATGGAAGGAATTACGTGACAGTGTCAGCTCTTTACAAAAGACGGTTGATGACATGAGACAGCCGGCTACTCAGCTCATGCCTGTCTAGGCGTCTCAAAAGCCATCAGGGGCTCTAAAACGCCCGTTACCTCAGATGGCAGATACAGACGCCGACACGGATACTGACTCCAGTGTCGACGATGAAGAGACGAATGTGACTTCCAGTAGGGCCACACGTTACATGATTGATGCTATGAAAAATGTTTTACATATTTCTGATAATACAAGTACCACTAAAAAGGGTATTATGTTTGGTGAGAAAAAACTGCATGTAGTTTTTCCTGCATCTGAGGAATTAAATGAAGTGTGTGATGAAGCGTGGGTTTCCCCCGATAAAAAACTGATAATTCCTAAAAGGTTATTAGCATCATACCCCTTCCCGCCAGAGGATAGGGCACGTTGGGAAACACCCCCTAAGGTGGATAAAGTGCTCACACGTTTGTCAAACCAGGTGGCACTACCGTCTCCTGATAGGGCCGCCCTTAAGGAACCTGCTGACAGAAAGCAGGAGAATATCCTAAAATGTATATACACTCACACGGGTGTTATACTGCGACCAGCAATCGCCTCAGCCTGGATGTGCAGTGCTGGGGTGGCTTGGTCGGATTCCCTGACTGACAATATTGATACCCTAGATAGGGACAGTATATTACTGACTATAGAGCATTTGAAAGATGCATTTCTATATATGCGTGATGCACAGAGGGATATTTGCCGACTGGCATCAAGAGTAAGTGCGCTGTCCATTTCTGCCAGAAGAAGGTTATGGACGAGGCAGTGGTCAGGTGATGCTGATTCCAAAAGGCATATGGAAGTATTGCCTTACAAAGGGGAGGCGTTATTTGGGGTAGGTCTATCAGACCTGGTGGCCACGGCAACTGCTGGGAAATCCACATTTTTACCCCAGGTAGCCTCTCAACATAAGAAGACGCCGTATTATCAGGCGCAGTCCTTTCGGCCCCATAAGGGCAAGCGGGCAAAAGGCTCCTCATTTCTGCCCCGTGGCAGAGGGAGAGTAAAAAGGCTGCAGCAAACAGCCAGTTCCCAGGAACAGAAGCCCTCTCCCGTTTTCTGCCAAGTCCTCAGCATGACGCTGGGGCTTTACAAGCGGACTCAGGCACTCCCCTAAAGTCTGCTTTACCGACGTCTCCCTCCGACAGGGAGGCGGTATTGGAAGCCATTCACAAGCTGTATTCCCAGCAGGTGATAATCAAGATACCCCTCCTGCAACAGGGACAGGGGTATTATTCCACGCTGTTTGTGGTACCGAAGCCGGACGGCTCGGTGAGACCTATTTTAAATCTGAAATCCTTGAACACTTACATACACAGGTTCAAATTCAAGATGGAGTCACTCAGAGCGGTGATTGCGAACTTGGAAGAAGGGGATTATATGGTGTCTTTGGACATCAAGGAGGCTTACCTCCATGTCCCAATTTACCCTTCTCACCAAGGATACCTCAGGTTTGTGGTACAGAACTGTCACTATCAGTTTCAGACGCTGCCGTTTGGTTTGTCCACGGCACCCCGGGTCTTTACCAAGGTAATGGCCGAAATGATGATACTCCTTCGAAGGAAGGGAGTTTTAGTTATCCCGTACTTGGACGATCTCCTGATAAGTGCAAGATCCAGGGAACAATTGGTAGTCGGGGTAGCACTATCTCAAGTAGTGTTGCGGCAGCACGGTTGGATTCTCAATATTCCAAAATCGCAGCTGATCCCGACGACACGTCTTCTATTCCTAGGGATGATCCTGGACACAGTCCAGAAAAAGGTGTTTCTCCTGGAGGAGAAAGCCAGGGAGTTATCCGAACTAGTCAGAAACCTCCTAAAACCAGGCCAAGTGTCAGTGCATCAATGCACAAGGGTCCTGGGAAAAATGGTGGCTTCCTACGAAGCAATCCCTTTCGGCAGATTCCACGCAAGAACTTTCCAGTGGGACCTGCTGGACAAATGGTCCGGATCGCATCTTCAGATGCATCAGCGGATAACCCTGTCACCAAAGACAAGGGTGTCTCTCCTGTGGTGGTTGCAGAGTGCTCATCTTCTAGAGGGCCACAGATTCGGCATTCAGGACTGGGTCCTGGTGACCACGGATGCCAGCCTGCGAGGCTGGGGAGCAGTCACACAGGGAAGAAATTTCCAGGGCTTGTGGTCAAGCCTGGAGACATCACTTCACATAAATATCCTGGAGCTGAGGGCCATTTACAATGCCCTAAGCCAAGCAAGACCTCTGCTTCAAGGTCAGCCGGTGCTGATCCAGTCGGACAACATCACGGCAGTCGCCCACGTGAACAGACAGGGCGGCACAAGAAGCAGGAGGGCAATGGCAGAAGCTGCAAGGATTCTTCGCTGGGCGGAAAATCATGTGATAGCACTGTCAGCAGTATTCATTCCGGGAGTGGACAACTGGGAAGCAGACTTCCTCAGCAGGCACGACCTCCACCCGGGAGAGTGGGGACTTCACCCAGAAGTCTTCCACATGATTGTAAACCGTTGGAAAAAAACCAAAGGTGGACATGATGGCGTCCCGCCTCAACAAAAAATTGGACAGGTATTGCGCCAGGTCAAGGGACCCTCAGGCAATAGCTGTGGACGCTCTGGTAACACCATGGGTATACCAGTCAGTGTATGTGTTTCCCTCCTCTGCCTCTCATACCCAAGGTACTGAGAATTATAAGACGGAGAGGAGTAAGAACTATACTCGTGGCTCCGGATTGGCCAAGAAGGACTTGGTACCCGGAACTTCAAGAGATGCTCACAGAGGACCCGTGGCCTCTACCTCTAAGAAGGGACCTGCTCCAGCAAGGACCCTGTCTGTTCCAAGACTTACCGCAGCTGCGTTTGACGGCATGGCGGTTGAACGCCGGATCCTGAAGGAAAAAGGCATTCCGGAAGAAGTCATTCCTACCCTGATCAAAGCCAGGAAGGATGTGACCGCAAAGCATTATCACCGCATTTGGCGGAAATATGTTGCGTGGTGCGAGGCCAGGAAGGCCCCAACGGAGGAATTTCAACTGGGTCGATTCCTGCATTTCCTGCAAACAGGAGTGTCTATGGGCCTAAAAATTAGGATCCATTAAGGTTCAGATTTCGGCCCTGTCGATTTTCTTCCAGAAAGAACTGGCTTCAGTTCCTGAAGTTCAGACGTTGTCAAGGGGGTGCTGCATATACAGCCTCCTTTTGTGCCTCCAGTGGCACCTTGGGATCTCAATGTAGTTTTGGGGTTCCTAAAATCACTTTGGTTTGAACCGCTTAAATCTGTGGATTTGAAATATCTCACATGGAAAGTGGTCATGCTGTTGGCCCTGGCTTCGGCCAGGCGCGTGTCAGAATTGGCGGCTTTATCTTATAAAAGCCCTTACCTGATTTTTCATACGGACAGGGCAGAATTGAGGACTCGTCCACAATTTCTCCCTAAGGTGTTTTCAGCGTTTCACCTGAACCAGCCTATTGTGGTACCTGCGGCTACTAGGGACTTGGAGGACTCCAAGTTGCTGGACGTTGTCAGGGCCCTGAAAATATATGTTTCCAGGACGGCTGGAGTCAGAAAATCTGACTCCCTGTTTATCCTGTATGCACCCAACAAGCTGGGTGCTCCTGCTTCTAAGCAGACTATTGCTCGTTGGATTTGTAGTACAATTCAACTTGCACATTCTGTGGCAGGCCTGCCACAGCCAAAATCTGTAAAAGCCCATTCCACAAGGAAGGTGGGCTCATCTTGGGCGGCTGCCCGAGGGGTCTCGGCTTTACAACTTTGCCGAGCAGCTACTTGGTCAGGGGCAAACACGTTTGCTAAATTCTACAAATTTGATACCCTGGCTGAGGAGGACCTGGAGTTCTCTCATTCGGTGCTGCAGAGTCATCCGCACTCTCCCGCCCGTTTGGGAGCTTTGGTATAATCCCCATGGTCCTTACGGAGTTCCCAGCATCCACTAGGACGTCAGAGAAAATAAGAATTTACTTACCGATAATTCTATTTCTCGTAGTCCGTAGTGGATGCTGGGCGCCCATCCCAAGTGCGGATTGTCTGCAATACTTGAACATAGTTATTGTTAACTAAATCGGGTTATTGTTGTTGTGAGCCATCTTTTCAGAGGCTCCTCTATTATCATGCTGTTAACTGGGTTCATATCACAAGTTGTACGGTGTGATTGGTGTGGCTGGTATGAGTCTTACCCGGGATTCATGAATCCTTCCTTATTGTGTACGCTCGTCCGGGCACAGTATCCTAACTGAGGCTTGGAGGAGGGTCATAGGGGGAGGAGCCAGTGCACACCAGGTAGTCCTAAAGCTTTACTTTTGTGCCCAGTCTCCTGCGGAGCCGCTATTCCCCATGGTCCTTACGGAGTTCCCAGCATCCACTACGGACTACGAGAAATAGAATTATCGGTAAGTAAATTCTTATTTTCCTATAGGTTGGCCAACCATTCTGTGAGGAAAGCACATGAAAATGTGTGACTGGGGCCTAATTCAGAGATAGATGCAAATCCCACCGTGTCTTTGTACGTAGCGGTACTATGAATATATGCTAATACCACAGCTACTGGAACGTGTACACTGACACCTACAGGGTGTGTATCAAATCCGCTGCTTATGTACCATTGGTCGCACGGCAGTTACACCATTGAACATTTGAGAAACCTCACAGTCCGAACTAAGCCGCTAGAGCTATTCCAACTGCGTAGAGGGACGCTGTTGCTGGCTACAAACATCCACGCAATGGCTGATACTAGAGATGAGCGGGTTCGGTTCACCGAGAACCGAACACCCCCCCGAACTCCACGTGTCAAACACAGGTCCGAGCCAGGCTTGGCTGTTCCCGCCTGACCCGGAAAACCCGAACGAGGCAAAACGTCATCATCCCGCTGTCGGATTCTCGCGAGATTCGGATTCCATATAAAGAGCCGCGCATTTTCACTCGTGCATTGTAGAGGGTACAGAGAGGACGTGGCTATGTTCTCTCAGTGTCAAAGCTCAGTATCAGTGCTTATTGCTGCTCAGTAATACTAGTACAGTGTCTCTCTTGTGCTGCATCTTGCTGCTCAGTGTCAGTTCTCAGTAGTATCATCAGTGCTCAGTATCAGTGCTCAGTATCATCAGTGCTCAGTATCACTGCTCATTGTCTTGTGGTGCTCAGTAATACTACATTACTAATACTAGTACAGTGTCTTGTGCTAATCATGCTGCTCAATGTCAGTGCTCAGTAGTATCATCAGTGCTCAGTATCACTGCTCATTGTCTTGCGGTGCTCAGTAACACTACATTACTAATACTAGTACAATGTCTTGTGCTAATTGTGCTGCTCAGTGTCAGTTCTCAGTAGTATCATCAGTGCTCAGTATCAGTGCTCAGTATCATCAGTGCTCGGTATCACTGTTCATTGTCTTGTGGTGCTCAGTAATACTACATTACTAGTACAGTGTCTTTTTCTAATCGTGCTGCTCAGTGTCCGTGCCGCCCAGTAATATCATCAGTGCTCATTGTCTTGTGCTCAGTAATACTACATTACTAATACTAGTACAGTGTCTTCTGCTAATTGTGCTGCTCCGTGTCAGTTCTCAGTAGTAGCATCAGTGCTCAGTATCACTGCTCATTGTCTTGTGGTGCTCAGTAATACTACATTACTAATACTAGTACAGTGTCTTGTGCTGCATCGTGCTGCTCAGTTTCAGTTCTCAGTAGTATCATCAGTGCTCAGTATCATCAGTGCTCAGTATCACTGGTCAGTGCTCAGTGTCTTGTGCTGCATCGTGCTGCTCAGTGTCTGCCATTTGATATAATTCCTGTGATACTGGCTTTTAATTCTAGTGATTTTGTAATTTTCTTCCAGTGATTTGGACCAATAATTCCATTGATTAGAACGAATAATTCCAGTGATATTGCCTTATAATTCACATGATACTGGAGTCTAATTCTAGATGGGCCAGGTGTTTGTGTCGCTTAGCTTAGCCATCCAGCGACCTTGGTGCACCTCTTTTTTTCTTTGCATCATGTGCTGTTTGGGGACTATTTTTTTAAGTGTCATCCTGTCTAACACTGCAGTGCCACTCCTAGATGGGCCAGGTGTTTGTGCCGCCCACTTGGGTCGCTTAGCTTAGTTATCCAGCGACCTCTGTGCAAATTTTAGGACTAAAAATAATATTGTGAGGTGTGAGGTGTTCAGAATAGTCTGGAAATGAGTGGAAATTATTGTTATTGAGGTTAATGATACTATAGGATCAAAATTACCCCCAAATTCTATGATATTAGCTGTTTGAGGTTTTTTAAAAAATCATCCGAATCCAAATCGCATCCGAATCCAAAACCCAAAAGGGTGGTTTTGCCAAAACGCATCCGAATCCAAAACACGACCGCGGATCCGAATCCAAAACCAAAACACGAAAAATGCCCGCTGCACATCTCTAGCCGCGACACACCTGCGTTTGACTAAACCTTCCCCTTACATACTGAGAGGTAAATTTACTAAAGGTTGATTTCTTGTAGTCCGTAGAGGTTACTGAGGTCCACATTAGTACCATGGGGTATAGACAGGTCCACTAGGAGCCTTGGACACTTTAAGAAATCAATAGTGTGCACTGGCTCCTCCTTCTATGCCCTTCCTACCAGACTCAGTTTAGAAAATGTGCCCAGAGGAGCCGGTCACGCTTAAGGAAGCTCCTGAAGAGTTTTCTACGTTTATTTTCTGTTTGTTGTTTTACAGGCATTGCTGGGTGGCACGAGCATGCCTGCTTCGTTGGACATAGGGGGGAGAACGGCCCAACTTCCTAAAGAGTTAATGGTCCCGTTTCTCCGCTGACAGGACACTGAGCGCCTGAGGGAGTCATTCGTAAGTCCCACCACGGCGAGCATACCTTCCCGCAGCACACCGCCACCCCTAACAGAGCCGAAGATAGAAGAGTGGTGAGTAAAGCGCCGGCGTCCTGGTTAGCAGGTCGCCGGTGGAAATGGCGGCATGAGTGTTGGAGCACAGCGCTGACATGCAGGCTGCGCTCCAGGGGCTCAGGATGACATGCGGCTGCGTGTGTCCCGATGTGAGGGGCGCGCTGAGCCACCAATGATACCCACACTGGACTTCCAGCTTACAGAGGGTTTTAACCCTCGGATTTAAGCACTCTCAACCTCAGGCCAGTATAAAAAAGACCGGGAAGCCGCGCGCTGTTACGGGGGCGGAGCTTCACTATGAGCGGATCCAGCAGCTCACCAGCACCATTTTCCCTCTGCAGCTCATACTGGCAGGCATCACAGGGACGTGCAGCTCCTCCATGAAGACTCCACGTCTCCTCAGCGGTACCAGGGGGTCATAGTAAGGGGGAGGAGGTTGTAGTATACTAAGTCCTCTGTAGGGATTTAGTATGGCGACCCAGCTGTGTTTTTACTCAGCTACAGGGGCGCGGTGTGGCTGGCTCTTATTTCTCTGTCTCTCTGCGGGCTCTGTGTAGGTTATACTGTCTTTCACCTTCTGTGTGTGGGTGTGTGTGGGTCCCTTCTCGTACTACCATGTACAGGGACTGTGTGTACTGCACAGCAGAATGGCTGTCCTCCTCTGGGGACTCGCTACTGTGTACCCAGAACAGTATACATTCTCAGGCTAGTGGGTCAGAACCCCCATGGTTAGATTCCATAAAGGGGATGATATCTACTATTTCTACTAAATTAGCCCATACTGAGAAAGAGACGCAATACTTAAGACAGTCTATGGATGACCTGATGAATAGAGATTCAGTTCCCATACCAACGTCTCAGACCCCAGCCATATGCCCACAAAAGCGTACTCTGGCCCAGCTCATGCAAGCTGATACTGATGAGGATACATCAGTTCCAGAGGAGGGTGAAGTGGATGCGAGTGGGGGGGGGGGGGGGGGGGGGGAATGCTGTCCTGTCACAAGGAATACAGGCCCTGGTAGAAGCTATCAGAAATGTCCTGCACATTCCTGACAAGGTGGCGGAGGTGGAGCAGGAATCTTATTTTAATGTAAAAAAAATAAATCCTCAGCTACTTTTCCTGCATCACAGGAATTGAATGCACTGTTTGAAGAAACTTGGGCTAATCCTGACAATTTCAGATACCTAAAATGTTAATTACATCCTTTCCCTTTCCTCTGGAGGATAGAAAGAAATGGGAAAACCCGCCGATTGTGGACGCATCGGTATCTAGGTTGTCACGTAAGATAGTCTTACCTGTTCCTGGGGCAGCATCCTTAAAGGACACGGCTGACCGCAAGATTGAGACCACTCTCAAATCTTTATATACTGCTGCTGGTGTTGCCCAGAGACCCACTATTGCTTGTGCATGGGTCACTAGGGCCATTGCTAAATGGTCAGGTAACCTAATTGATGAATTAGATTCCTTGCCGAGGGGGGAGATCATTTTACTCCTACAGCATATTCAGTACTCTGTTAACTTTATGGTGGAGGCCATAAAGGAAATTGGTTTGCTACACGCACACACCACTGCCATGACAGTGTCAGCACGCAGGGGTTTGTGGCTGCGCCAGTGGACGTGGATGCGGATTGCAGAAAAGGCGTGGAAAGCCTACCGTTCACAGACGAGGCCCTTTTTGGAGATGAACTGGATACGTGGATATCCAAAGCTACGGCGGGTAAGTCTACATACCTTCCTTCCGCAGCACCCCCAGCTAGAAAAACCTACTGTGCTCCAACTCTGCAGTCCTTTCGGACAGCGAAGTTTAAAGGCAAACAAAAAGGTTCTTCTATAGCCTTCAAGGGCAATAAAGGTAAACCCAGAAAACCAGCAGCTGCAGGTTCTCAGGAACAGACCTCCGGATCTGCTTCCTCAAAGCCTTCAGCATGACGGTGGACCACACTGCCTGGAAGACAGGCAGGTGGGAGCCCGGTTACATTATTTCAGTCACGTTTGGGCAACATCATGCCAGGATCCCTGGGTCAAAGACTTTTTCGCCCAGGGATACAGACTGGAGTTTCAGGAACTCCCACCTCACAAATTCTTCAAATCAGGCTTACCAGCTTTTCGGGAAGCAGGTATGACTTTGCAGACAGCAATTCAAAAACTGGTACAAACTCAGGTCATTGTCCCAGTTCCACGTCAACTACAAAACAAGGGTTATTACTCCAACATGTTTGTGGTACCAAACCCGGACGGTTCGGTAAGGCCTATTTTGAACCTCAAGTCACTGAACCCATACTTACGGGTGTTCAAGTTCAAGATGGAGTCTCTGAGAGCGGTGACCACAGGTCTGGAGGAGGGGGAATTTCTGGTGTCTCTGGACATCAAGGATGCGTACCTTCATATTCTGATTTGGCCGCCTCATCAGGTTTATCTACGGTTTGCACTGCAGGACTGTCACTACCAGTTCCAGACCCTGCCATTTGGCCTCCACAGCACCGAGGGTGTTCACCAAGGTAATGGCAGAGATGATGTTTCTCCTCCGCAAGCAGGGAGTGAACATAATACTGTACCTGGATGACCTGCTGATAAAAGCACCATCCAGGGAGAGGTTGTTGGACAGCATTGCCCTCTCAGTCCAACTATTCCAGGATCACGGGTGAATTCTGAACCTACCAAAATCCCACCTTGGAACCAACACGGAGGCTTCCATTCCTAGGGATGATACTGGATACGGAGGTACAGAAGGTATTCCTTCCGTTGGAAAAGGCATTGGAAATCCAATCAATGGTGCGGGATGTTCTAAAACCAACCCGGATATTGGTGCATCTATGCATTCGCCTTCTGGGGAAGATGGTAGCCTCTTATGAGGCTCTGCAATGCGGAAGGTTTCATGCAAGGCCCTTCCAGATGGATCTGTTGGACAAATGGTCCGGATCGCATCTTGACATGCACCAGAGGATACGCCTGTCGCCAAAAGCCAGAATGTCTCTTCTGTGGTGGCTTCAGACTTCAACCTGACCGAGGGTCAAAGGTTCGGGATTCAAAATTGGATTCTGCTAACCACAGATGCAAGCCTCAGAGGTTGGGGAGCAGTCACCCAGGTGGAACAGTTCCAAGAAAAATAGTCAAGTCAGGAAACCATCCTTACGATCAACGTTCTGGAGCTAAGGGTCATATACAACGCCCTTCTACAGGCATCGCATCTTCTTCAAGATCACGCCATTCAAGTTCAGTCAGACAATGTGATGGCAGTAATGTACATAAACCAACAGGGCGGAATGAAGAGCAGAGCAGCAATGTCAGAGGTAACGAGGAGTCTCCTCTGGGCAGAAAGACACGCGGTGGTGCTGTCGGCAATCTTCATTCCGGGAGTAGACAACTGGGAAGCGGACTTCCACAGCAGACATGACCTCCACCCAGGAGAGTGGGGACTTTACCCGCAGGTGTTCGAGTCCTTGACACGTCGGTGGGGGACTCCACAAATAGACATGATGGCCTCTCGTCTCAACAAGAAGCTCAAGCGGTATTGTTCCAGGTTGAGGGACCCACATGCAGTGGCGGTGGACAATCTGGTATCTCCATGGGTCTACCAGATGGTTTACGTGTTTCCACCTCTTCCATTGATCCCAAGAATTCTCAAAAGAATAAAAAGGGAAAAGGTTCAAGCAATTCTCATTGCTCCGGACTGGCCAATAAGGGCCTGGTACGCAGATCTACTGGAGATGCTCCTAGAGGACCCATGACCTCTGCCTCTTCGAGATAATCTCTACAACAGGGGCCGTTCGTCTATCAAAACTTAACATGGCTACATTTGAAGGCATGGAGGTTGAGCATCAAATTCTAGCCCGGAAAGGGATCCCGGACAAGGGTTATTCCAACCCTGATCCAAGCCAGAAAAGGGGTAACGTCTAAACATTACCACCGTATTTGGAAAAAATACGCCTCTTGGTGTGAAAACAGGAAAATTCCTACAGTGGAATTTCAACTGGGCTGTTTCCTCCTTTTTCTGCAGTCAGGTGTGGATGTGGGCCTACGTTTGGGCTCCTTAAAAGTCCAGATTTCAACCTTATCCATTTTCTTCCAGAAACAATTGGCTTCCCTCCCTGAGGTTCAGACGATCTTGAAGGGTGTTCTGCACATCCAACCGCCCTTTATGTCTCCCACAGCACCTTGGGATCTCAACGTGGTGTTGCAGTTTCTACAATCAGAATGGTTTGAGCCTTTACAGGAGGTTGATGTAAAGTTTCTTACGTGGAAGACAGTTACACTGTTGGCCTTAGCTTCCGCAAGGTGTGTGTCGGAACTGGGGGCGTTGTCTTACAAAAGCCCCTATTTGATATTTCATTAAGACAGAGCTGAATTCAAAACTCGTCAGCAATTTCTTCCTAAGGTGGTGTCTGCGTTTCATATCAACCAACCTATTGTGGTTCCGGTGCTTACAGACACATCTGCTACCTCAAAGTCCTTGGATGTTGTGAGGGCTTTGAAGATCTATGTGAAGCGAACAGCTCATCGCAGAAAACCTGACTCGCTGTTGGTTCTCTATGATCCCAAGAGAATTGGGTGTCCTGCTTCAAAGCAATCTATTGCTCGCTGGATCAGGCTTACTATTCAGCAGGCTTATTTATTGGCAGGATTGCCGGTTCCTAAAGTACAGGCCCACTCTAGTAGGTCGGTGGGTTCTTCCTGGGCGGCTTTACAGCTCTGCCGAGCAACTACGTGGTCTAAGTTCTACAAGTTCGATACTTTGGTCTCTGAGGACCTTCAGTTTGGTCAATCATTTCGGCAGGAACCTCAGCACTCTCCCGCCCGGTTTGGGATTTTAATTACCTACCGGTAAACCCTTTTCTCGTAGTCTGTAGAGGATACTGGGTGCCCGCCCAGTGCAACATGTTTCTTGCACTGTTACTTTGTTAAGTATTGTTGTTGGTTCAGCTGTTGCTGTTCCTGTTCACATTTGTTTAGCATGGCTTTCCTCTTGTTTGTGTGTGCTGGTTAGAATCTCACCACTGACCTGTTATATCCTTCCTCAGGATATGTCTGTCTCCTCGGGCACAGTTTCTAGACTGAGTCTGGTAGGAGGGGCATGGTACTAATGTGGACACCAGTATCCTCTACGGACTACAAGTAAATTTACTTTAGTAAATTTACCTCTCAGTCTGTAAAGGGAAGGTTTAGTCAAACGCAGGCGTGTCGCAGCCATTGCATGGTTGTTTGTAGCCAGCAACTACGTCCCTCTACGCAGTTGGAATAGCTCTGTCGGCTTAGTTTGGACAGACCTTACCGGTAGGTAATTAAAATCCTATTTTGGGGGGAATTTTTATTAAAGACAAAAACAACCACAAAACTGACAACTTTAGAACATTGGACAAACATTGATCGTCTTTACACAGACAAGTACTGAAGAGGAGCCGCAGATTTACTAAAGGTCGGTATACGACCAAAAAAATCGTCGCAAAACCCACCCAAACAATAGACCTTGCTGTGGCAGTCATGTTTGGTGTAAGCACTGCATGGATCAGTATCACCTGTGCAGGCTTCTTTAGTGTAAAAACTGAAAAAAATAGTTAAAATGTAGAAAAACAAATGCCTTCCCCCACCTAAAAAAAATTAGCCCATTCTGGTACTTGAAATTCGGGGGGGGGGGGGGGGAATGGTGTGGTGTTCCCCCGCATTACTAATAACCAGCATCTGGCTCAATAAGCCGGGGGTTGGGGCTGGGGGGTGGCGGTAATGCCATAGCAGGAGAACATGCTTCGCGGGCAGAGGTGTAGCTAGGCGCCATGGTACCCAGAGCAAGGGTATGTTTTGCCACTCCCCTCCTCTGTACTGAATTGGGGGCCTAGCCAACATGTGGTAGCATGTTACATTTGAAAAGAAACATTTAAAAATTCTAAATTGGTGACGGGGCCAATTCTAGACCATGTGAGCTCAGGGCGAAAGTTTCCTTTGGGCGCAGATGTAACATGTGCAGAGAGAATTAGATTTGGATGGGGTGTGTTCAAACTTAAATCTAAATTGCAGTGTAAAAATAAAGCTGTCTAACATTTGTCGGGTTACATGCAAAATCAGCCAGTATTTACCATGCACGGAAAAAATATAAAAGTATGTGCTCCTCTTGCATGGCAACATGGTTTGTTCCAGTTACAAAGTTACTTGATTTATTTGCTTTCCTTCCAAATCAGAATAAATGCTTAATACTGTGCTCCCATTTGCTAAATAACTAGTTTGATAATGTCTTGTGAGCCTGTTAGATTACATACACAATTATCAAATGTTAATAGTTTTGCAAAAATTAATGTCTTGGGTGAGGCAAAAATACTGCCGCATGTTATAACCCGGGAAGTCTGGATTGTGGTTTTCATTTTTGACTGAGCAGACAAACTAAGCATTGTCCCATTCAGTGCTATAACGAATGCCAATGTGACCACATTTGCTGCTTTACTGTAATATTCCAGTAAGAAAAAGAACACCACATTATTTACACATAACATCTTAATAGTTCAAGCTCTCATATGCTTGTGATTTATATTTGTGTGTGTTTACAGTATTTATATGGGGTAGAAAGGTTTAAATATTTAATTTTGGTGGACATCTATTTTAAGGGTCTACTACATTATGCCGGCAGTGGGGCGAGCGCAAAAGAGCCCTTTACAGGCTTTCTGCGCTCGCCACGCTGTCGGGTGTCGTGGACCCCCCAAGAGGGAGAATAGTTGTCGGTATGCCGGCTGTCAGGATCCCGGCGCCGGTATGCTGAGCGCGACAGCCGGCATATCGAAGGCCTCCCTATTTTAAAAGTGCGCTACCACCTCTCTCCCCTAGCCAGTGCCTTGGGGGTTCGCTCTGCACAGCCATTTTCCCAGCATGCATTTTCTTTTTGTTCATTAGGAAGTAGTGTTCTACCTACCACTTGATATATAAACTATAATAACACAGGTCTGTGATGAAAAAGGTTTTTTAATGAATTTATGTGATACTTATAGATTTTTGGCTTCTGAACACGAAATTACTCCCGATTTTGCATATCACATCACATTTTCTGAAAAACGTGTATTTATGAATAAGTTATTTTTTTCATATTCATTGAAGTATTCTGCCTACATTTATTATAAAACATTGGGGCTAATTCAGACCTGATCGTATCTTTGTACTGCTACGATCAGCCACCCTGACATGCGGGGGGACGCCCAGCACATGGCTAGTCTGCCCCTCATGTCTGGCCTTCTCCCCGCCGCACGGGTGCGACAGCATTGCACGGCGGCGATGCTATTGCACCCGGCGAGTAAGTCCCTACCTGCGCAGCGCTGGTAGGTGACTTTTCACCGCTTCCCGAGTTGTAGCGGCTGCGTTTGACGTCACACAGCCGCCGCGTAGGGCGGGCACGCCTGCGTTGCCCGGGCCGCGCCCCCAAAACGGCGGACGAGCACCGCCAGCCTGCCCCCTCCTGCCCAGCAAACGCACAGAGGCGGTCGCTGGGCTGAGATGCCGATCGCATCTCTGGCATGCACATGCGCACTGCGGCGCATGCGCAGTTCAGACCTGATCACCTGCTGTGCGAAAATGGACAGCAGTGATCAGGTCTGAATTAGCCCCATTGTCTTAAATGAATTCAGTCGGTAGTATAGAGCATTGCAATTCAGTTCTCGTCATAAAACTTCCCCCCACCCAGTGTCAGATTAAGGTCTACATGGCCCTCGAGCTGAAATTTACAAAGGGCCTAAACCCCATACTGTCTAAAGCAGTGGTCTGGGAACAGTGGTAAATTACCCCAAATGGGGTCAAAATGAAATTCCTGGGGGTAATGGATGGTCGCACTGTCGAGACACAGCCCCATCCAGCACCGTCTGGCTGGCAATGTGACGTTCTGACATTGCACCGCGCTCCCTCCTGCCCGCCCTGTGCTGTGCTCCTGGCCGCTCTGTACTGTGTTCCTGGCTGCGGTGTGACGTGCTGACATCACACTGCGCTCCCTCATGCCCGCACGTCCTGCGCTGTCCTGTGTTCTGTGGCTGACCACTGACTGAGTTCCGCAGGATCAGACTGTGGCCCATATAAGAGTGGGAAATTCCCACTGACATTACTGAGATGTGGATGCGACCATCTGTCTCCTAAAAGTCATGTTCTCCCCCCCTTCCTCCCTCATCCATCTTTCTTACCTTCGTTCTGCTGTTTTGGGGAGGAAGTGTTAATTAACCCATTCATTGTCAAAAATAATTGCCGAAAATAAATAAAAAGAAATATATATATATATATATATATATATATATACAAACAGAAAGTTCAGCACTCACCAAAGCAAGCTCACTTATTTTCACAACATCAATAAACAAATGATGGGGGTTTAGTTAGTGAATTGGCCAATGCACGGAAGCCTGCAAACCGAGACTCTGTGATAGTGTAGGACCTGCATGAAGATGGGGTACCTTGGCGAGCGGTTTGCAGGCTTCCGTGCATTGGCCAATTCACTAACTAAACCCCCATCATTTGTTTATTGATGTTGTGAAAATAAGTGAGCTTGCTTTGGTGAGTGCTGAACTTTCTGTTTGTGTATTTTTAAGTAGGTGGCCATGGGCTACATGCACCCCACCCTATGAGTGGTGAGTGCAGACACTGCACCCCGCTTCTGGGGTGGTGAGTGCTGTGGTTTTATATTTGTTGGTATATATATATATATATATATACATACAGATCCCTGCACTCCTTAGCGGACTTCTTCAGAGGGATGATCAATACAGCTGGTGAAGACATATATATATCAATCAATGCAGTAAATAGAAGATTAAATCTAACGAATACAAAGTTCATGATTGAATGAGGAGAAATGAGAACATCAGATGGTAGCCTTAGATTAAGCAAGAGGCATAAATTTCATTACAAATAACAGAACATGCCTACGATTACAACCATTTAGTGCAGTTTCTTATTGTTTCATGCATTCATTGACATTCATAAAAATCTTCAGGTCCTTAGACCATTTACCAATACAGGTTTGTATGACAATTCTAAAAAGTAATTACACAAAGTCACTAGTCCATCCATGAATAATAGAGCAAATGCTAATAAGTACTCATAAGATAACTTACTTAAAAGTTTAAGAGATCTCCGTCTTAAATTCAAGCGCAAACGTCACTTCCTGTGAAGAAGATCAGGAAGTGCGCCCCACCGAGCGCCACTCATGATGGAGCCAATAGGTCGTGAGCTTTGCGTTCCACCGTGGATAGTGGTGGAGCGCAAACGTCACTTCCTGTGAGAAGACCAGGAAGTGCGCTCCACCGAGCGCCCGAGTGGAACGCATGTCAGTGAACCGGGAGCCCCGTGATCGGATGGATACCTCTGATTGCGGGACCCGTTTCACTGTCACCACAGGGGGCTGGATGTACCTTTAATTATGTTCAGGGGGGATTTATAATAAGCTTATCCCCATACTTAGTAATATGGACGGAAGTGATGTCACTTCCGGTCATATATACAAAAAATACATATTAAATTATATCACCTTTACCCTCATGGTTATTTGGTATATATCATCAATTTAATAAAGAGGATAGATAGTATGTATATAGTGTTAGTCTTTTTAGCACACTTGAACCTTTAATTAGGCCTCATTATCTCATGACTAATTCTATTGGCTAATAATTCCAGGAAGTGAGGTAATATGGATATGGGCTATTTAAGCCCCATGTCCTGGCCCCTCAGTCACTTGCACTTTGGGAGAGCACATAGGAGCACACTTGGACTTGTAAGTTTTTTCCATTAGACTAATTAAGTATTATGGTAGGCACAAGCTGTTTAAGTTTATTCACATTGAATCACCCTATTTCAGGTGGTCCTTTTGTGGATATATGTACGGATCATTTTTTGAGTTTCTCCCTGAGTGGGTATGTATAGAGTTGCACTTATAGGGGGTCATTCCGAGTTGTTCGCTCTGTATTTTTTTCTCGCAACGGAGCGATTAGTCGCTAATGTGCATGCGCAATGTCCGCAGTGCGACTGCGCCAAGTAAATTTGCTATGCAGTTAGGAATTTTACTCACGGCATTACGAGGTTTTTTCTTCGTTCTGGTGATCGGAGTGTGATTGACAGGAAGTGGGTGTTTCTGGGCGGAAACAGGCCGTTTTATGGGAGTGTGCGAAAAACCGCTACCGTTTCCGGGGGAAACGCGGGAGTGGCTGGAGAAACGGGGGAGTGTCTGGGCGAACGCTGGGTGTGTTTGTGACGTCAAACCAGGAACGACAAGCACTGAACTGATCGCAGATGCCGAGTAAGTTTGAAGCTACTCAGAAACTGCTAAGAAGTGTCTATTCGCAATTCTGCTAATCTTTCGTTCGCAATTTTGATATGCTAAGATTCACTCCCAGTAGGCGGCGGCTTAGCGTGTGCACAGCTGCTAAAAGCAGCTTGCGAGCGAACAACTCGGAATGACCCCCATAATTCACAAATTAACAGAATGGTCTGATATTTATGTAATATGCCCTTATTTAGGGCTATTTTTCAGATTTTAATAAATTGACCCTCACGAATTAAGACGGAGATCTCTTAAACTTTTAAGTAAGTTATCTCATGAGTACTTATTAGCATTTGCTCTATTATTCATGGATGGACTAGTGACTTTGTGTAATTACTTTTTAGAATTGTCATACAAACCTGTATTGGTAAATGGTCTAAGGACCTGAAGATTTTTATGAATGTCAATTTTGGCGTTTATAGGTATGTACCTGCATGAAACAATAAGAAACTGCACTAAATGGTTGTAATCGTAGGCATGTTCTGTTATTTGTAATGAAATTTATGCCTCTTGCGTAATCTAAGGCTACCATCTGATGTTCTCATTTCTCCTCATTCAATCATGAACTTTGTATTCGTTAGATTTAATCTTCTATTTACTGCATTGATTGATATATATATGTCTTCACCAGCTGTATTGCTCATCCCTCTGAAGAAGTCTGCTAAGGACGAAACGCGTCAGGGTGGAAGAGAGAATATTTACCCTTCATTCTATCATCTGACACTCATCAATGTTATGTGTTTGTGAAAGGGTCATCTCTTTTAGCAATATGTGCTTTTAATAAATTGTTATTATTTATTTATTGATGTGGTCAATTGCTTTGCTGGTCAAGTAAAGGAGTGATTATTAGCGCAATCTGATACATTTTTTTGTATATATATATATATATATATATATATATATACAGTGAAGGGATGACGGCGGCACTCAGTCAGACTTCGCAACTGGACTAAATTCTTTTTATTTGGCAAAATAAAAAGAATTTAGTCCAGTTGCGAAGTCTGACTGAGTGCCGCCGTCATCCCTTCACTGTGCATTGTGGAAAGCATATTCCACTAGGAGGGCACCGCAGCAATTCACAGCAGTTATCCAGGGGAGTGCCGGGACCATTTGTTCGTTATATATATATATATATATATATATATATATACAGTATCTCAGAAATGCCATATAAACAGTGATAACCAGTGTATATATGCACAATAATATATGATTTCCTTCCTTTCAAATCGTCAGCACATCTAAATATATTTTGGGGTAAAAGGTAAAAAAGTTCCCTGACCCCTGGTCTAAAGGAACATTGCACACACACAACAACTACAAGGTGAGCTGGTGAAGGTGGAACCAAATGCAACACAGTTTTGCCTGAGCCAGCTCATTTTAACCCCTGCCTACCACCATGTATACACACACAGTACACACTACAAACATTTACAGTACACACACAAACCACATAGACACACAAACTTACAGTACACACACACACACACACCACCACATATAGCAGTACACACTACACATACATACAGTACATACTTGATACCACATATACTGTGCACACACTCACACAATACACACACATAAAGTACACATACATCCACCACTGCTACATATACACAAACACAGTACACACTACACACATACATTACCAAATATACACACAACACATATATACACACACGTTGGGACATTAGCATGATGACTGACTACTACTGGATGAAACACAGAAAAAAAATCATAAGCGAAAAGCAACAAATCGAAGTTTGAAGATAGAAAAAACAAGATATTAAGGTTTTTTTCAATAATTATGGTTTTGTCTCTATTATTTTTTTATTTTATTGTTATTTTATTATGTAATTAAGACAAAAGCACAGTGATATCATCTACACTTCTTCGTATTTCACAATAAATATGTCAAGAACAATTAAACTTCTTGTTTTTTCTTAAAAATGTGATGTAACCCCCTTATAGGTAAATGTGATGTGTAATTTTTTTTATATACTATTTCTTGATATACACAGGAGTATAATTAAGAATATAAAAGTATTATTAAAAAAGGTTTCAATACCATAAATTTCGCAGACCTGTGTAATACTAGTAATAAGTATCATTCTAAGAATAGTGGTGCCACAACATTTTTTGCATGTATTTTTTACCTTTGTTCATATATATCAATATGGCTGCTTCTTTTACATTTTCCTGGTTGCTGCAAATCTCTGCAGCCTCGGGGAAGGGGGTGCCGCTGGACTGCACGATCAACACGGCAAGTACTGTGGGAGGGAACCAGGAAGCAGCAGGGCCAGGAGGCAGCTGCTGGTAGAGCTGGCAGCTGCTGGAAGATTATCTACCAGCAGCTGCCCAGTGGTATTTCTGGCTGGTCACATCTAATGCGACCATATCAGGGAAAGCCCAGCCTGGTGTGGTGACATATGATGCAACTACTTCAGGCAAGTGGTTAAATCATATGACCAGAACAAGCAGAATGTGGGGGCTTTTTAAAACTAAAACAACTTAAATCATGTTCCTAGGGGTAGTGTTTGAACCAGTTGTTTGTAATAAATGAGTTGGTGACCGATACCCCTTTTCCACTGACAAGAAAATCCCGGGTTATTGTACGTGAACTCTGAATTTCTATCAGTGGAAATGGCTCAACCCTGGTCCAGTGGCCTGGGAATCCAACCCGGCTAGCTTGTAAAGTTGGTCCCGGGAAGGACCCAGGTTGCGGGGCAGTGTAAATGGGTATGCCAGGATGAGTCAGCATTTTGATCTAAAAGCGGTATGAGTGAGTGTGAGTAGTAGTCTGTCTATTAATCTGGAATTTCCTTTTTCCCCCCCTACATTTCAGAAAGTAATGCAATCATTCTAACTACTGGTTCAAACCCTGGGACCATGATTTACTTTGCATAAGTTTTATTAGCAGTTTTCAAATCTCCACTTCACAAATACAGTATTAACATCAAAATTGCAGGACTTTAAAAGTTTACAAAGCCTTAAACCATCAAACCGAACCTCCCTACCTCTATATCTGTCGGCTATTACTAAGGATGAGCGGGTTCGGTTTCCTGAGAACCGAACCCTACCAAACTTCACGTCCTGAATCCGAGTCCGGCTCGGGACTTCCTGCCAGACTCAGAAACCAGAACGAGGCAAAACGTCATCATCCCGCTATCGAATTCTCGCAGACTTTGGATACCATATAAACAGCAGAGCGTTGCCACCATTTTCACTCCAGACTTGGAGAGTGAGGGAGACAGACCTCTGTCTCTCTCTGTGGGTGGTGGCGTGGGGTTAGTGTGTGCTCTGTTGGGGTGCTGCTGCAGTCACTGTGGTGTATCTGTGCTGTGTTAGGGGTGCTGTCCTGGCTGTCACTGGTGTTACTGCTGGGTGCTGCAGCTGTACATGTGTGTTGCTGTCCTGGCTGTCACTGTGTTGTACAGAGGGCAGGGACACTGTGAAATATAGGGGTGCTGATGTCTTAATAACATTACACTGGCCCTGTCTGCTATAAAAGTTTGGGTGCAGTTCTTACAAATCAAAAGCACACTGCTCCTGTATGCTGTGAAATATAGGGGTGCTGATGTCTTAATGACATTACACTGGCCCTGTCTGCTATAAAAGTTTGGGTGCAGTTAAAAATTAAAAGCACACTGCTCCTGTATGCTGTGAAATATAGGGGTGCTGATGTCTTAATAACATTACACTGGCCCTGTCTGCTATAAAGGTTTGGGTGCAGTTAAAAATTAAAAGCACACTGTTCCTGTATGCTTTGAAATAGAGGGGTGCTGATGTCTTAATAACATTACACTGGCCCTGTCTGCTATAAAAATTCAGGGGTGTAGTTACAAATTAAAAGTACACTGCTCCTGTATGCTGTGAAATACTGTATAGGGGTGCTGATGTCTTAATAACAGTACACTGGCCCTGTCTGCTATAAAAGTTTGGGTGCAGTTAAAAATTAAAGGCACACTGTTCCTGTATGCTGTGAAATATAGGGGCGCTGATGTCTTAATAACATTACACTGTTCCTGTATGCTTTGAAATATAGGGGTGCTGATGTCTTAATAACATTACACTGCCCCTGTCTGCTGTAAAAGTTTGGGTGCAGTTAAAAATTAAAAGCACACAGCTCCTGTATGCTGTAAAATATAGGGGTGCTGATGTCTTAATAACATTACACTGGCCCTGTCTGCTATAAAAGTTTGGGTGCAGTTAAAAATTAAAAGCACACTGCTCCTGTATGCTGTGAATATAGGGGTGCTGATGTCTTAATTTCATTACACTGGCCCTGTCTGCTATAAAAATTCAGGGATGCAGTTCTTACAAATTAAAAGCGCACTGCTCCTGTATGCTTTGAAATATAGGGGTACTGAAGTCTTAATAACATTACACTGGCCCTGTCTGCTATAAAAATGCAGGGGTGCAGTTCTTACAAATTAAAAGCGCACTGCTACTGTATGCTTTGAAATATAGGGGTACTGATGTCTTAATAACATTACACTGGCCCTGTCTGCTATAAAAATTTGTGTGCAGTTCTTACAAATTAAAAGCACACTGCTCCTGTATGCTGTGAAATGTAGGGGTGCTGCTGATGTCTTAATAACATTACACACTGCTTTTGATGCTGTAAAAATACAGGGGCGCTGTGAAAATAAAGGGGCACTTGTCTGTGTGCTGTAATAATGAAGGGGTGCTGTCCTGTGAAATGGAGAACAACAATTTGGAGCAAAAAATAGTGGAAGATCAAAACCACTTCCAGTTCCTAGTACAAGTGCTGAAGATGCTGCTGCCACCAGTCATGACATTGACGATGCAATTCCATCAACGTCGTCTGCCAAGGCCGATGCCCAATGTCCTAGAGGGCATGTAAAATCCAAGAAGCAAAAATTAATAATCAGAAAAAAAACTTAATTATCTGATGAGAAACGTAAAATTGGCAATATCCATTCACGACACGAAGTGGCAAGGAAAGGCTAAGGCCTTGGCCTATGTTCATGACTGGTGGCTCCTCATGAGGATGGAAGCCCTCCTCCTCGAAAAATAAAAAAAATTAAGCTTGTTAAAGCACAGGAAAAAACAACTGTGCGTTCTGAGATATCACAAATCGCCAAGGAGAGTCCAAGTGTGTCCGCGGTTGCGATGTCTAGGCCTGACCTTCCCAACACTGGATGGGAAGAGGTGGCTCCTTCCACCATTTGCACGCTCTCTGCAAGTGCTGGAAGGAGCACCCACAGTCCAGTTTCTGATATTCAAATTGAAGATGTCACTGTTGAAGTACACCAGGATGAGGATATGGGTGTTGCTGGCACTGAGGAGGACGTTGACGAGGAGGTTTCTGATGGTGATGTGGTTTGTTTAAATCAGGCACCTGGGGAGATAGTTGTTGTCAGTGGGATGAATAAGCCCATTGTCATGCCTGCGAGGAAGTTGAAATATGACAGCAGTCATCCTGTTGCAGATAACTAGGCCTTGACAGCTATGTTGGTGTTAGACGTGCATCCGGTATCCACTATTGGTGCAGTGAGATTTAGACAATTGATGGAGGTAGTGTGTTCCCGGTACCAAATTCCATCTAGATTCCATTTCACTAGGAAAGTGATTCCCGGACTGTACAGGGACATTAAGAAAAGTGTCCTCAGTGTCCTGAAAAATGCGGCTGTACCCACTGTCCACTTAGCCACGGACATGTGGTCAAGTGGAGCAGGGCAAACTAAGGACTACATGACTGAGACAGCCCACTGGGTAGATGTATTGTCTTCAGCAACAACAGCAGCAGCACCAGTAGCAGCATCTCGCAAATGCCAGCTCGTTCCTAGGCAGACTATGCTGTGTATCACCGGTTTCTGTAAGAGGCACACCGCTGACAACCTCTTACGGAAACTGAGGGACATCATCGCACAATGGCTTACCCCACTTAGACTCTCCTGGGGATTTGTGATATCGGACAACGCCACCAATATTGTGCATGCATTACATCTGGGCAAATTCCAGCACGTCCCGTGTTTTGCACATACAATTAATTTGGTGGTGCAGAATTTTTAGAAAAATGGTAGGGGCGTACAGGAGATGCTGTCGGTGGCCCGAAAAACTGCGGGCCACTTTCGGTATTCAGCCACCGCATGCCGAAGACTGGAGCGCCAGCAAACACTCCTGAACCTGCCCTGCCATCACCTGAAGCAAGAGGTGATAACGAGGTGGAATTCAACACTCTGTATGCTTCAGAGGATGGAGGAGCAGCAAAAGGCCATGCAATCCTATAAATCCACCTACGATATAGGCAAAGGAGGGGGAATGCACCTGACTCAAGCGCAGTGGAGAATGATTTCCGTCTTGTGCAAGGTTCTCCAATCCTTCGAACTTGCCACACGTGAAGTCAGTTCAGACACTGCCAGCTTGAGTCAGGTCATTCCCCTCATCAGGCTTTTGCAGAAGCAGCTGGAGAAATTGAAGGAGGAGCTAATACGGAGCGATTCTGCTAAGCATGTTGGACTTGTGGATGGAGCCCTTCATTCGCTTTACCAGGATTCAAGGGTGGTCAATCTATTGAAATCAGAGCACTACATTTTGGCCACCGTGCTCGATCCTAGGTTTAAAGCCTACATTGTATCTTTCATTCTGGCAGAAACAAGTCTGCAGAGGTTCCAAGACTTGCTGATGAGACAATTGTCAACTCAAGCGGAACATGACCCGTCAACAGCTCCTTCATTTTCTCCCGCAACTGGGGTTGCTAGGAAAAAGATAAGATTTCCGAGCCCACCCGCTGGCGGTGATGCAGGGCAATGAGGAGTGAGTGCTGACATCTGGTCTGGACTGAAGGACCTGCCAACGATTACGGACATGTCTACTGTCACTACATATGATGCTGTCACCATTAAAAGAATGGTGGAGGATTATATGGTAGACAGCATCCAAGTAGGCATGTCAGACAGTCCGTTTATTTTACCTAAGTTGTCCCCTCCCCCCCCCTCCCTCCCTCCCAGTGGCGTAACTAGAAATTTTTCTCCCCCAAGCCAAAAAATTCTTCGGCGCTCCCCCCCCTTCATGCTCCATAATTGGGAGCAAGAAAGGGAGCCAAGAAAGGGAGCCAAGAAAGGGGCGTGGTTTCGTTGGTATGGGCGTGGTTTCGTATAAAGGGCGTGGCATTGCAGGAAAAGACTACCTTATACCCCAGTTTTGCAACCTGCACACCCATACGTTGGCCACCACAGGAAAGAAAAATAATCCTGATTCATGCCCCTTACATTATTTATCATTTTTCCTCCTTATAGTAATGCCCAGTATACATTATGCCACATACTGCAATGGCCCTTAGACATTATGCCGCACACAATAATGCACATGACAGAATATGCACACACTGTAATGCCCCCGACACATTATGCCACACACCGTAATGCCTGTGACACATTATGCCACACACCGTAATGCCTGTGACACATTATGACAGGAATCGCAATGCCCGTTATACATTATGCTACACACTGCAATGCCCCTGATACATTATAGCACATACAATGTCTGTGACACATTATGACACACACCGCAATGTCCGTGATACATTATGCCACACACTGCAATGCCCGATACATTATAGCACATACAATGCCTGTGACACATTATGCCACACACTGCAATGACCTTGAGACATTATACCACAATGCCCGTGATATAGTATACCATACACCGTAATGCCTGTGACACATACCGCAATGCCCTGCCCGTTATACCCTATGCCACACACCGCAATGCCCGTTATGTATTATGCCACACTGCAATGACCCTGAGACATTATACCACATACCACAATGCCCGTGATATAGTATACCACACACCGTAATGCCTGACACATTATGACACACACCGCAATGTCCGTGATACATTATGCCACACACTGCAATGACCCTGAGACATTATACCACATATCACAATGCCCGCGATATAGTATACCATACACCGTAATGCCTGTGACGCATTATGACACACACCGCAATGTCCGTGATACATTATGCCACACACCGTAATGCCCATTACACATTAAGTCCTACAGTAAGGCTTCTAATTACTTTTCAATTACCTGCTCGTTGTCAGGGGTTTCATGCACTTGGTGTCATACTCGTTGCCAGGGGTTTCATGCTCTTGGTTCCATGCACGGTGCCAGGGGTTTTCATGCTCAGGGTGTCATGCTCGTTGCCAGGGGTTTCATGCACTGGGTGTCATGCTCGTTGCCAGGTGTTTCATGCACTGGGTGTCATGCTCGTTGCCAGGTGTTTCATGCACTGGGTGTCATGCTCGTTGCTAGGAGGTAGTCCTTGTTGCTAGGGCTGAGCTCCCAGTGCCACATATGTCCCCAGTGCCAGATATTCCCCCACGGTGCCAGGTACTCACATGCCCCAGTGCCAAATATAGCCCCCCCCCCATGTGCCAGGTACACATATACCCCCCCAGTGCCACATATGCCCCCAGTACCAGATATTCCCCCCCAGTGCCACATATGCCCCCAGTGCCAGATATGCCCCCAGTGCCATATATTCCCCCCAAGTGCCAAATATGCCCCCAGTGCCATATATGCCCCCAAGTGCCAAATATTCCCCCCGTGCCACATATGCCCCCAGTGCCAGATATTCCCCCCCAGTGCCACATATGCCCCCAGTGCCACATATGCCCCCAGTGCCAGATATGCCCCCAGTGCCATATATTCCCCCCCAGTGCCAAATATGCCCCCAGTGCCATATATGCCCCCAGTGCCAGATATTCCCCCCAAGTGCCAGATATTCCCCCCGTGCCATATATGCCCCCAGTGCCAGATATTCCCCCCCAGTGCCATATATGCCCCCAGTGCCAGATATTCCCCCCCAGTGCCATATATGCCCCCAGTGCCAGATATTCCCCCCCAGTGCCAGATATTCCCCCCCCCCAGTGCCATATATGCCCCAGTGCCAGATATTCCCCCCAATACCATATATGCCCCAGTGCCAGATATCCCCCTTCCAGTGCCATATATGCGCCCCCCCCCCAACCCCCCCCCCCCCCCCCCCGTCCGGCGGCCGCGGGTCTAATAGGGGGAAGTGCCGGTTCGTGAGCCAATTAGAGCTCACGGACGGCACTTCCCCCTATTAGACCCGCGGCTGCCGGAGATGATGCAGGAGGGACACAGGGAGGCGCGCTGTGCCCGCCGTGACCGTGTCCCTCCAACAAGCGGCGGAGGGAAGGAGACTGCAGACTGACATGCGGACGTTCGTCCGCATGTCAGTCTGCTGTAAATCAGTGGCGCCCCCGCAGCCCCTCGCCCCCAAGCCACCACGAGGACTGCGGGGGCAGTAGTTACGCCACTGCTCCCTCCATTGTGTACTTTGAAAGAGTGTTTAATGCAGCCGGTAACCTTGTCAGCGATCAGCGTACGAGGTTACTTCCCCAAAATGTTGAAAAGATGATGTTCATCAAAATTAATTATAAATTCCTCCAGAAAGACCTTTACCAGCAATTGCCTCCAGAAAGTACACAGGGACCTGTGATGGTGGATTCAAGTGGGAACGAATTAATACTCTATGAGAAGGAGGATGTACACGCTGAAAGGGGTGAGGAATCGGAGGATGAAGATGAGGACGACATCTTGTCTCTGTAGAGCCAGTTTGTGCAAGGAGAGATGAATTGCTTCTTTTTTGGTGGGGGAATTAATTGTTGTTGTTTTTTGTGGGGGCCCAAACAAACCAGTCAATTCAGCCACAATCGCGTGGCAGACCCTGTCGCTGAAATGATTGGTTTGTTAAAGTGTGCATGTTCTGTTTATACAACATAAGGGTGGGTATGAGGGCCCAAGGACAATTCCGTTTTGCACTTCTTCTTTTTTCTTTGCATAATATGCTGTTTGGGGCCTAGTTTTTAAAAGTGCCATCCTGTCTGCCACTGCAGTGCCACTCCTAGATGAGCCAGGTGTTTGTGCCGCACACTTGTGTCACTTAGCTTAGTCATCCAGCGACCTCGTTGCACCTCTTTTTCTGCTTTGTATTATGTGCTCTTTGGGGCCTAGTTTTTAAAAGTGCCATCCTGTCTGACACTGTAGTGCCACTCCTAGATGGGCCAGGTGTTTGTGCCGCACACTTGTGTCGCTTAGCAAAGTCATCCAGCTACCTTGGTGCAACCTTTTTGCCTAAAAACAATATTGTGAGGTGTTCAGAATAAACTGGAATTGAGTGGAAATGAATGTTATTGAGGTTAATAATACCGTAGGATCAAACTTACTTACTAATTCTGTGATTTTAGCTGTTTTTGTGTGTTTCTTTTCAAGAACCATTCAAATCCAAAACCAAAACACGAAAGAATGGTTTTGGCAAAACCAATCCAGATCCAAAACATGAGCGATGATCCAGATACAAAACCAAATCACAAAACATGAAAAGTGCCTGCCGCACATCTCTAGCTATTACTAATTTTGTTCTATTACTGTTGTTTCATAACATAATATGCTGCATTGTATAAGAAACTGTTAATAAATAAATTATTCTTCACCTTTAACATTTCCTTGATCAATTCATAATATGTTACTAGAAAGAAAAACAAAGGTGTGCTAGGTAAACAATTAGTGTACACCTGATCATGTGTAATCTATTACCATTGGGAACTAATTACTGGTTATAAACTGCTAGACATAAGCTGTGATCATACTGTGCTAGGAATACTGCACATACACAGCCAGACTCTGCCTGTACCCAAGTGTCACAGACTTCTCTCTGCCGACATTCTAGTGCCAGAGCTATTGATAAAAGATAGGAGAGCTCTAGAACCCCGCCATTGTACTTGAAGAATATCTGAAGCAGATATTTATGTAATTCATCTTATCTTATCTTTAGTATATTGTACCTTGCACGTGACTTTGCATGTGACAGTGACTGGACTTCCCTTGTGGAGCTGCTGGTATATTTGTTAATATAGTTGAATGGAGGGTCTAAAGGGGGGTATACACGGGAGAGATGCGCTCAGCACACATCTCTCCCGCCGCTCAGCACAGCCTGCATCAGGCTCAATCTAGCAGCGGCGATAGCGATGTGCGGGGCCGCGCATCGCTATCGCTGAGGGGGGTACACACGAGTGATCTGTGCTTAAAATCTAAGCAATCTAGTCAGATTGCTTAGATTTTAAGCATGGATCTCTCCGTGAGTACCCCCCTTAAGTCATTTATCTTTCCATTATTTTACAATGTTGACATAAAATACCTGGAAAAACAGAGGCGTCCCAGGCATGTTTATATCCAGTATATTGCAAGTTTATGTCAGTAATGCACAGTGCTATTTTTGTAGGAAAATAGGTTCAGGAACTGTGGGCAGAGCAGAGGTGAGCGGCGATGTGGGTGGAGCTACCAAAGGGGTTGAGCTTCAATTGTTACATAAACTTTTTACACACATAATGCCCTGAGTACTGCCATATATACACCATACATGCCTACCTTTCAAGTCTCCTCTCTGCAGCAGGCAACTTTGGGGGGCGTGGCCAAACTGTGATATCATTAGGCCACACCCCCAAGATGAGGAAATGTCAGCTGGTCTGCAGGTAGGGGGCGGGGCTAAATGCCATAATTAGCACCGCCCCTTCAGACGGCTTTCTGAGAGTGTTATTTTATACTTATCCTGCCAGCTTCACTAGAAAGCGGGCAGGATTGTGCGGGATGTGGGAGAATCACCTATCCTCCCGGGGCTGCAGGGGACTACCCGAAAAATTGGGAGCCTCCTGCAGCTTCTGGGAGGGTAGGCAAGTATGATATACACATAGTGCCACCACTGTACACAATGTCCCCAGCAGTGCCAGTTACACAATGCCCCCAGCAGTGCCAGTTACACAATGCCCCCAATAGTGGCAGATACACAATGTCCCCAGCAATGCCTGTTGCACCAGTACTATTAAAAAAAAAAAAAAAGGTTTAGGAACTACGGGTCTGGGGGCGGAGCTATTTTAAAAGTTATAGATAGATAGGTGATAGTTTTTAGAAAAGAAGGCACTCAAAATGGACTTTAAAATAAAACGGATCTTATGGAAAATACATTTTGGCCCAGGACAAGTTCACAAATAAAATAAAACTTGTCTTATGGAAAATATATTTGGCACAGGACAGGTTCAGGAACCCAGTTCCTGATGATGTCATATTTAATGAGAGGTTAAGGAACTCAGTTCCTGCTGTAAAATAGCACTGATAATGCATATTCGCCAACATTATCTAATATTTTCCAACAACACTTTACTGCTGAACCAGTGCATCAGTAAAGTTGTTGTGTGCGGTACTGTTTTAGTGACCTTGGAGCACTTCAGTCCCCGCCATGACAATCTACTGAATGCTTTTTTCATTTAAATACTTCTAATTCATCAGACCTCAGCCCTGACATTCCTCTTACCTGCCTGTCATTCATCACCTCCCGGTACTGTCATTCATCACTGCTTAGTCACCCCTACCTCTATTCTTTATCATCCCCACCACCACCCACATTATTTTTAAACATCCTTCATCTTACCCAATTACTCATTAGGAAATGTATATAGCTCAAACATATTACACAACGCTCACACATACAAACCAGAGTATAACCTACTAATATGTTTTTGGAGTGTAGGAGGAAACAGGAGTACACAGAGAAAATATGAGCAAATATGATGAAAAACATACAAACTCCACACAGATAGGGCACTGGTTGGAATGAAACCCATGACACAGTGCTGTTTGGTAGCAAGGCTATCCTTGTCTTCTGCCTTATTAATAAGATGCACAGGCAGACTTTGCTGATTAAAATGATATGCAACATGACTATATTCTGTGTGCGACTGCAGCTGCATCTGCATACAGAATGATAAGTTACAGTGTTCATCAGCAAAGTCTGCATGTGCGTCTTATTCACATAACGATGTGGATAAGATGCATTTTCGGGGGGAAAGGACGCTTGGAGCTGGCTAGGTCGCATGGGAGCTGGCGGCTCTAAGGCGCTCTGTGTACGGAGGCTAGATGCAGTAGGACACATTTGTATCTTACAATTCTTCGGATCGGGACAACAGGCACATGCACAGATTAGAAGGGTTGAGAAAGGGTGGTGGTAATTTACCCCCCGGATGCATGCTCATTGTTTCTGATACACATCTCTCCCACCCTGACCCTTCCTAGAAGGATACCTTTTGAATGCTGCACATACCAGAAACAATGCCTTTGGCAAAAGCACTCACTGCGGCTCTGTTATGCAAAGCATCAGCAAGTGGGACACACCTCTTCAAGCTGGGCCTTAAAATTGAGACTGTTCCACTATTCTGGCAGCTACTGTAGGAAGTATGCTATATTTGGCACTGTTGTGCCCAGAGGTGTAGCTAGGTGCTATGGTGCCCGGAGCAAGAGTATGTTTCAGCGCCCCCTCCCCTGTACTGAATTGGGTGCATGTTACATTTAAAAAGAAAAAATACAGTAATTAAAACTACTAATACCTTGTGGAGCTCAGGGTAAAAGTTTTCTTTAGAGGCCCCCATGTTTAAAATAGGGCAGAGGTTCCCAAACTGTGTGCCGTGGTTCCCTGGGGTGCCTCGGGACACTTGCAGGGGTGCCCTGTGTTGGTGGTCCAGGACCAATTCAAATTATTCATGGTCAATATAATAGGCAAAATCAGTGCTGGTGGCTGCCAGTCATAAAATATGTGGCCAAACAGAAGCAAATCTTGTCCCTCACCACACAGCTGACCCTAAGGATGACATATAAACGTGATCTACTTAATGTAATATTTCTTTCTAAATTTCTCAATAAGAAATTTTTGGCCTTGGGGTGCCGTGAAAATAATTCTGATATTCTAGGGTGCTGTGATTCAAAAAAGTTTGGAAACCACTGAAATAGGGACAGTGCACAACAAAGACGCGCAACAAAAATATAGGGGCATGGCTTCATGAGGAAGGGGTGTGGCCACAGAATAGTACAAACTCACATTATACCACACAGTATTGTCTGTTATTCACATTATACCACACAGTATTGTCTGTTATTCACATTACAGCACACAGTATTGTCTGTTATTCACATTACACCACACAGTAGTACCCCTTATCCACTTTACGCCACAGTGGAGCCGCTTATACGCTTTATGCCACACAGTACAACAATACATGTTACTCTGCAGCTACTAATGCAGAGAGAGGTGCTGTAGCAGCAGCTGGGGCAGAGAGAGGTGCTGCAGCATCAATTTAGAGAGAGGTGCTGTTGCAGCCGGGGCAGAGAGTGGTGCTACTGTTACAGGTACTACTTATGCTGTAGCGTTGGTGCGGATGTAAATGTTGGTAAATGCAGGAGGACGTACCTGAAGTATTCGCCCGGGATCACCTTCTCAGAACAGGTCCTTATTCTGAAACTCTGGCAGCAGGACGAGGAACCCCAACCCCACACAAGTCACCACACTTTAGGACGGTGACAAAGATTTATTATGCTGGAACAACTGGTCATTTCGATGGGACTAAATGACTAAGGGCAAATACAATCTCACAAATGGGTAAACAGTGCAGAAGAATGTACAATAATAGGACAAATCCCAAAATATAACGTCAAAAGTAACAGTCTACTACCTCTTTATACTGGGAATGGGCTAATCCCCTGATATACTCTAACCTGGGCACTTGGCGACAGTATAACCTCAGCTGGATTTCAACTATACCCTTAACTTATAGTGTATACTCAATTCGTAACTAACTTTATGTAGCAGTGCGTCTCTTTAAGATGTGAACAAGCTGAAAGCTGAAGTCTCAAAGATTGCAGATGAAGCAGGTAAATTCCCCACGATGAGTCTACAAGTACTTAGTACATTTCAATTAGAAACTGTTAGTCATGCAATTAGCAAACAATATTAGGATAGCAGTACAGTTCAAAACCGCTTTAGAGTTGTGTGGAAATTGCAGGCAGGTGACAGCAGGGGACAGGGAGCATAGCAGTGCATAGCTGGAGTACTGTCATAAGCCCGAGTAATGGTGTGCAGACATAAAGGCTTTAATAAAGCAGGTTATGCAGTTGAGTTCATGTGTCGGTTTGCTAGCAGCCAACATACAGGTTACAAAGAATGAGCAGTTTGCAGGCACACAAAAGGAATAGAGCAAAGTTGGTAATGCAAGCAGTATTAATCCCTGAGTCTCTACTTACCTAGATTGGCAAGGGCAGGAGTGACAGTGTCTCCTTCTCTGGGGCTGGATGCTCTGCTGGGGAGGTTGATTCACCTCATGTACCACCAGCCCTGATGATGCTCCAATTTAGGGAATAATAACTGTGGGGTTGTCTCAGTAATAGCTGGCAAGTAGGTGGGTGTAATGGTCTCTATCTTTTTACAGGGACTGATGAGTGGTGACTGGCTGTCCCCTCAACCCCAAATATGGCGCAATGAGAGTTCAGTATCTTACCCTGCTCCTGTTACATTCACAGTGTCTCCCCTAGCCCTGGAATAGTGACTGGACTCTCACCGTGAGCACGACTCACCGCCTCAATCTGGCCCCTCTCAGCAGCGACACCTCTTCCCTGCAGCAGTGGCTCTCATCTCAGCGCGGCTGGTGGTGAGGTCCTGGCACCGGGTGACAGCTTTCCCCTGTAAGAGCGTCTCTCTCTTTAGTGGCAGCTAGCGGGTGAAGTCCCGGCTCCAGATGGCGGCTCTCCTCAGCGGCGGTCCAGTCTCCTCAGCGCGCACTCTCTCAGCGTGGCGGGCGGCGGCGGTGTTCTGCCTCAGGCTCCGGTCATCTCAGCGGGCTCTCTGTCAGATGCGGCTGGTGGCTCCCTGCAGTGGCGGCTTTCGGCGGCGGCTCTCGCTCAACACAGCGCTCACGTCCGTAGTGGGGTCCCCGGTCATCAGTCTCCACTCACGGCGGCAGCGGGGCTCACTTCAGCGCCTCTTCATTTGCAGGCTCACGCTCTGGTCCCGGTGGGTCTCCTCCAATGGCACGGCTGTTCTCGGCGGGTCTCCACACACCTCACCGCGACGGCTCGATCTTTCTTCCGGCAGCAGCTCCGTCCCGTCTCACGTCTCCTCAGCTTACTAACGGCTCCCGCTGACTGCCTTTATTTAAAACTTCTCAAAGTTCCCGGATGCTTCCTGCTCTAGGCAGCCGTAACTAGCTCATCCCCAGGTCCTTGTGCCCCCCGTGTTTTGGGGGCTGCAGCTCACATCATCCGGGGACTAGGAGAAAGGGTATTAACCCCTTCTGTGTTGCTGGGCTTATTAAGGGCGAATGGAAGAATATATATATGGATATATCAGAGTATCACACTACGACAGCCAGGTCAGAGAGAGGTGCTGCAGCAGATGGGCTAGAAAGAGGTGCTGGAGCAGCTGGGGCAGAAAGAGGTGCTACTGCAGCAGTTGGGACAGAGAGAGTTGCCGGGGCAGATAGAGGTGATGCAGCAGCAGGGGCAGAGAGTGGTGTAGCAGGATAGCAGTAACCCTGCTTCACAACTACAAGCAGACAGTGAGACACATAAAGAGGGCGGGCAGAGCTGAGGCATGTGCCGGCTGTCAGTGTCTCCTGCCCTGTTTCCTACTTAGACTCCGAGTCCAAGTCAGTGTGTGCCCCCTCTGCTTCTCCTGCTCTGCGGCTGCCTGTACAACGGTCCGTGGTTTAGCAGGTAGAGGGAGCGGGCAGGCAGCGGTGCGCCGTCTAACTTTTCCGGAGCTCGTGCTCCACTGGAGCCACCCTCGCTACACCCTTGGTTGTGCCCTCTCTACTGTAACCATTTGATTTTAAATCCAGATCTATCATCCCATAATGATGAGCTGATAACTTGTAAAGCATTGTAGTTTGTTTTTTTCAATGAGGGTAGACAATGCCTATGCCATTCCTAAAAGACCCACATGCCGCATGTGCATTTGCTGTAAATGGCCAGACCTCCGAAAATGCAATTTTTGAATGTTTGGCAAAATTTTTAGCGTTGATGCTAATTAACTTTGTACAGGTGTGGAATTGATTAATTTCTATAACATGTATTAATGGTACAGGTGGAGTCATTCTATAACCTGCCTTTTTTTACATTGAGGTATTGAATACAAGTTCATTTTGTAGGAAAAACAGTAATAAGAAATACCGGATTAGACAAATATCTCCCAGGTGATATCATAAGATTGATATTTATATTCCAGAGGTTCCCAAACACGGTCCTCAAGACACCCTAATGACCAGCGCTGTGCATTTGAGGCTCTCCACACTCTGCAATCAGCAGCTTTAGATCTCTGTGAGCGCTGGGCTGTGCTCTATGGATTCAGGCACTGCTAATAGGGGGTGGTATTCTGTATGCCGGCTGTTGGGATCCCGGCGCTCAGTATACCGGCGCCGGAATCCCGACAACTATTCTTTCTCTTGGGGGCCCATGACCCCCCTGGAGGGAGAATGAATAGCGTGGCGCGCATAGCGCCACCGTATCCACAGCGTGGCGAGCGCAGTAAGCCCGCAAGGGGCTCATTTGCGCTCACACAGCTGTCGGTTTGTCGGCAGTTGGGATCCCGGCCACTAGCATACCATACTACACCCCTAATAGGGAAAGGTAGGGAAAGCTGTCTGCAGCACCTGCTTTCCCCTCCACACACTGACAGTATAGCACATGCCAACTCTTCCTAAAGTACCTATACATATTACCACTGTGTGTGTGTGTCATTTATGATATTTTCTCTTACGTCCTAGAGGATGCTGGGGTCCACATTAGTACCATGGGGTATAGATGGGTCCCTTGGGAGCCAAGGGCACTTTAAGAGTTTAATAGTGTGGGCTGGCTCCTCCCTCTATGCCCCTCTTATCAGACTCAGTTTAGAAAATGTGCCCGGAGGAGCCGGTCACAGCTAGGGGAGCTCCTAGGAATTATTTTAGTTTTATTGGTTTTTTTTTAATAGTTAGGCACAGGAAGGCTGCTGGCAACAGCCTCCCTGCTTCGTGGGACTTAGGAGGGGAGTAGGATCCAACCCTTGAGGTTAATGGTTCCTATCTCCGCTGACAGGACACTGAGCTACTGAGGGTGATGATCGCAAGCCCCCGAGGCGACTGCTCACTCCCGCAGCACTGCCGCCACCCCCTAACAGAGCCAGAAGATGGAGTATACCGGCGAGAATGGCGGCATAAGGGTCGGAGCGCAGCGCTGACAGGCTGCGCTCTGGAAGGCTCAGCGGTACCATAGGTGCGGTGCTGTGAGGGGCTCCTTGGGTCAGCGCAATACCCTAACACTGGTCAAACTATGCTAACGGGCTAATCCCTCTGTTAGCTGCAGCAAACCTCAGGCTAGTATAAAATAATAAGTGCGGGAAGACGCAACATTACAGTGAGCGGGGCTTCTCCTCAGAGCGGATCCAGCACTCACCAGCGCCATTTTCTCCCTGCAGATTACAGCTACAGAGACGCTGACAGGGAACGCTGATCCTCCACATAACTCCAGCTATCCTGTGCGGAACCAGGGGGTTATAGAAGGGGAGGGAGAGTGTTATTTACTGTTTAACCTATTAAGGTTACTCAGTCATCAACAGGCTTTTATCATATAACTGCCTACTGAGGTGCTGTGTGTGCTGGCTCCTTATACTCTGTGTCTCTCTGAAGGTACTCTGGGGGAAATTGTGTGTGTGTGTGTGTGTGTGTGTGTGTGTGTGTGTGTGTGTGTGTGTGTGTGTGTGTGTGTGTGTGTGTGCGTGCTTATATATCTCACATTACCATGTCTAGGGACTCTGTTTCTTGTGCTGCAGAGTGTGTATCTTCTCCAGAGGCGTCTTTTCCATGTACTCAGGAATGCAATATACTGTCTCAGCCCTCTGAATCCGAACCCCAATGGGTGGCTTCTCTTAAGGGAATGATATCCCAGATTTCATCTAGGATAGCGCATAATGAGACTGAAACTCAGGTTTTGAAAAGATCTGTAGAGATTTTGTCGTATTCTGCTCCCGCTACCTCATCCAAAACCCCTGATATATATCCTAAGAAGCGTGCTCTTGCCCAAATAATGCAAGTCAACACGGATACCGACTCTGATACAGGAGACGGTGAGGGGGATATCCTGGGGGGTGAGGCATCCCTTGCTAAGGGGGTGCTACTCATGATCAAGGCTATTAGGGACATTTTACACATTACTGATAAGGTACCTGAGCAGGTAGAGGAGGCTAACTTTACTGACACTAGGAAATCCTCCCTTACATTCCCGGCGTCTAAGGAATTAAACGCATTGTTTGAAAAATCCTGGGAAATCCCAGAGAAAAAATTCCAGATCCCTAAAAGGGTTCTCATTGCTTTTTCTTTCTCTGAGGAGGATAGGAAAAAGTGGGAAAATCCACCGATAGTAGACGCTTCTGTTTCTAGATTGTCTAAGAAAGTGGTTTACCTGTCCCTGGGTCCACCGCTTTAAAAGAGACGGCCGACCGCAAGATTGAGACTACACTCAAATCTTTGTACACAGCAAATGGCGTAGCTTTAAGACCCACTATTGCTTGTGCATGGATTTCTAAAGCCATAGTAAAGTGGTCAGGCACTTTACTAGAGGAGTTAGATTCTATGGATAAAAGTGACATTGAATTGTTTTTACGTCACATACAGGATTCTGCAGGTTTCCAGGACCAGAAACCTGGTTCTGCTTCCTCTAAATCCTCAGCATGACGGTGGACCTCCCAGCTTGGAGATCGGGCAGATGGGAGCAAGACTAAGAAATTTCAGTCATGTCTGGGCGTCCTCATGCCTGGATCCGTGGGTACAAAATATTGTTACCCAGGGGTACACACTGAAGTTTCAAGAACTCCCACCTCAAAGATTTTTCAAATCAGGCTTGCCAGCTTCCCTGACAGAAAGTGGTATACTACAGGAAGCCATTCAAAAATTGCTAATGTCAAATGTCATTGTTCCTGTTCCACCTCACCTGCAACACAAGGGTTATTGGGGGTAATTCCAAGTTGATCGCAGCAGGAATTTTTTTAGCAGTTGGGCAAAACCAAGTGCACTGCAGGGGAGGCAGATTTAACATGTGCAGAGAGAGTTAGATTTGGGTGTGGTGTGTTCAATCTGCAATCTAATTTGCAGTGTAACAATAAAGCAGCCAGTATTTACCCTACACAGAAACACTATAACCCACCCAAATCTAACTCTTTCTGCACATGTTATATCTGCCTCCCCTGCAGTGCACATAGTTTTGCCCAACTGCTAAAAAATTTCCTGCTGCGATCAACTTGGAATTACCCCCATTATTCAAACCTCTTTGTGGTACCGAAACCAGACGGTTCGGTAAGACCGATATTAAACTAAAAATCATTCAACCCCTACTTGAGGGAATTCAAATTCAAGATGGAGTCTCTGAGAGCGGTGATCTCAGGTCTGGAGGAGGGGGAATTCCTGGTATCCCTGGATATCAAGGATGCGTACCTTCACATCCCGATCTGGTCGCCTCACCAGGCTTATCTCAGATTTGTGCTGCTGGACTCTCATAATCAGTTCCAGGCGCTGCCGTTTGGCCTCTCCATGGCACCAAGAGTGTTCACCAAGGTAATGGTGGAGATGATGCTACTCCTCCGCAAGCAGGGTGTGAACATAATTCCTTATCTGGACGATCTGCTGATAAAAGCGTCTTCCAGGGAGGAGCTGTTGCAGAGCATTGCTCTCTCAACTCAACTACTCCAGGATCATGGCAGGATCCTGAATCTTCCAAAGTCGCATCTGGAGCTGACAAGGAGACTCTCCTTCCTGGGGATGATCCTCGACACCGAAGTACATAGGGTGTTTCGGAGGAGAAAGCGTTGGTGATACAAACAATGGTCCGGGATGCCCTGAAGCCAGCCCGGGTATCGGTTCATCAGTGCATTCGCCTTCTAGGGAAGATGGCTGCCTCCTACGAGGCTCTACAGTACGGAAGATTTCATGCACGGTCTTTCTAACTGGATCTCCTGGACAAATGGTCGGGATCTCATCTTCACATGCACCAGAGGATACGTCTGTCACCGAAAGCCAGAATAATGCTCCTCTGGTGGCTGCAAACTTCTCACCTACTAGTGGGCCGCTGGTTCGGGATTCAGAATTGGATCCTCCTAACCACGGATGCAAGTCTCAGAGGTTGGGGGGCAGTTACCCAAGGGGAAAACTTACAAGGAAGATGGTCAAATCTGGAATCCATCCTTCTGATAAACATTCTGGAACTAAGAGCCGTGTATAACGGTCTTCTACAAGCGGCACATCTTCTGAAAGATCAGGCCATTCAGGTTCAGTCGGACAATGTCACGACAGTGGCCTACATAAAAAGACAAGCCGGAACGAAGAGCAGAGCTACAATGTCAGAGGTAACAAGAATCATCCTCTGGGCGGAACAGCACGCGGTGGAGCTGTCTGCAATCTTCATTCTGGGAGTAGACAACTGGGAAGCAGACTTCCTCAGCAGACACAATCTTCATCCAGGAAAGGGGGGACTCCACCCAGAGGTGTTCGCAGAGGTGACTAGTCTTTGGGGCGTACCTCACATAGACATGATGGCCTCCCGCCTCAACAATAAGCTTTGGAGGTATTGTACCAGATCGAGGGATCCACAGGCAGTGGCAGTGGACACCCTGGTGACTCCATGGGTGTTCAAGTCAGTGTATGTGTTCCCTCCACTTCCACTCATCCCAAGGATTCTCAAAATAATAAAAAAAACAAGAGTTCAGGTGATCCTCATTGCTCCAGAGCTACTGCTGGAAGATCCGAGGCCTCTTCCTCTTCGAGAGGATCTTCTACAACAGGTGCCGTTCGTTTATCAAGACTTACCACGGCTACGTTTGACGGCATGGAGGTTGAACGCCAGATCTTAGCTGAGCTCAGGATGCGTCAGCAATTTCTTCCAAAGGTTGTGTCGGCTTTTCATATCAACCAACCTATTGTGGTGTCAGTGGCTACTGACTCCTCAATTACTTCAAAATCCTTGGATGTTGTAAGGGCTTTGAAGATTTATGTGAAGAGAACTTCTTGTCACAGAAAGTCAGACACACTGTTTGTCCTTTATGATCCCAACAAGGTTGGGTGGCCTGCTTCTAAGCAGATGATTTCTTGCTGGATCAGGTCTACTATCCAGCATGCTTATTCTATCGCAGGCTTGCCGTGTCCAAAATCTGTTAAGGCCCACTCTACTCGAAAAGTGGGTTCTTCCTGGGCTGCTGTAACTTTACAGTTACAAAGTTACAACTTTGCAGAGCAGCATCTTGGTCAGGGTCAAACACGTTTGCTAAGTTCTACAAGTTCGATACTTTTGCCTGTGAGGACCTAAAGTTTGGTCAATCGGTTCTGCAGGAGCCTCCGTGCTCTCCCTCCCGTACTGGGAGCTTTGGTACATCCCCATGGTACTAATGTGGACCCCAGCATCCTCTAGGACAGAGCTGGCCAAACCAGTCCTCGAGATCTACCAACAGTTCACATTTTCCAGACCTCCTAGCTGGAGCACAGGTGTAGTAAGTACTAATTAAGATGTGCTGCATTCATTCCTAACTGACAATTCTACAGATATCCAGGAGGCCTGGAAAACATGAACTGTTGGTAGATCTCGAGGACCGGTTTGGCCTGCCCTGCTCTAGGACATAAGAGAAAATAGGATTTTATTTACCTACCGGTAAATCCTTTTCTTGTAGTCCGTAGGGGATGCTGGGCGCTCGCCCAGTGCTTCGTTTTCCTGCAGTTGTTAATTGGTTAAGTACTGCATTGTTAATTGGTTAAGTACTGTTGTTCAGCCGTTGCGACTTGCTTCAAGCTGGTTGGCTTGGACTTCTGTTGTTATGTGAGAGCTGGTATGAATTTCACCACTATCTGTGTATTTCCTTTTCTCAAAGTATGTCCATCTCCTCGGGCACAGTTTCTAGACTGAGTCTGGTAGGAGGTGCATAGAGGGAGGAGCCAGCCCACACTATTAAACTCTTAGGGGGAAATTCAAATGTTTGAAAAGTCAGTTGGGAGTCTGTTTTTTTCTATCTAATAGGAAAAAACAGACACCCAACCGACTTTTCAAACATTTGAATCTCCCCCTTAACGTGCCCATGGCTCCCAAGGGACCCGTCTATACCCCATGGTACTAATGTGGACCCCAGCATTCTCTATGAACGACGAAAAAAGGATTTACCAGTAGTTAATTAAAATCCTATTTTATGTGTTTGTTTCATGCTGCTGTTTAGGTATACCTTATTTTAGCACCACTTCATATTGATATTAAAACTGCTTCAAATTCTAGGGAGAGTGCTGGTTTATATTGTTTGACAAGAGGAGTGTGTATGCGACTGGTACACTGTGTTTACTGTAGTGTGTGTGTGTGTGTGTGTGTGTGTGATGCTGTTATAACCTTCGCACTCCGCCTCCTCCTCCCATGTACCTGGGGTCAGTAATACACCTACTGTAGCATAACATGTATAAGGGCTACAACTGTGTGGTATAGAGTGAATAACGGACACTACTGTGTGGTGTAATGTTAATAAGGGGTACTACTGTGTGGTGTAATGTTAATAAGGGGTACTACTGTGTGGTGTAATGTTAATAAGGGGTACTACTGTGGGGTGTAATGTTAATAAGGGGTACTACTGTGTGGTGTAATGTTAATAAGGGGTACTACTGTGTGGTGTAATGTTAATAAGGGGTACTACTGTGTGGTGTAATTTTAATAAGGGGTACTACTGTGTGGTGTAATGCTAATAAGGGGTACTACTGTGGGGTGTAATACTGTGTGGAGTAATTTTTTATGGTGGGGCACGCCAAGATAACAAAAATACTAGTTTCTCTGACGTCCTTTTGGATGCTGGGGACTCTGTAAGGACCATGGGGAATAGACGGCTCCGCAGGAGACTGGGCACATCTAAAGAAAGATTTAGGACTATCTGGTGTGCACTGGCTCCTCCCCCTATGACCCTCCTCCAAGCCTCAGTTAGATTTCTGTGCCCGGCTGAGCTGGATGCACACTAGGGGCTCTCCTGAGCTCCTAGGAAGAAAGTGTTTGTTAGGTTTTTTATTTTCAGTGAGACCTGCTGGCAACAGGCTCACTGCATCGAGGGACTAAGGGGAGAAGAAGCGAACCTACCTAAGTGGTGGTAGCTTGGGCTTCTTAGGCTACTGGACACCATTAGCTCCAGAGGGATCGAACACTGGACCCGACCTCGTCGTCCGTTCCCGGAGCCGCGCCGCCGTCCCCCTTACAGAGCCAGAAGCAAGAAGGTGGTCCGGAAAATCGGCGGCTGAAGACTTCTGTCTTCTCCAAGGTAGCGCACAGCACTGCAGCTGTGCGCCATTGCTCCTCATGCACACCTCACACTCCGGTCACTGATGGGTGCAGGGCGCTGGGGGGGGGGCGCCCTGAGCAGCAATACTGACACCTTGGCTGGCAAACTGGCACCATATATAGCCCCAGAGGCTATATAGGTGCTTTTTAACCCCTGCCAGAATCCATAAAAATGCGGGAGAAAGTCTGCGAAAAAGGGGCGGAGCTATCTCCTTCAGCACACTGGCGCCATTTTTCCCTCACAGCTCCGTTGGAGGGAAGCTCCCTGGCTCTCCCCTGCAGTCAATACACTACAGAAAGGGTTAAAAAGAGAGGGGGGGCACAATTTAGGCGCAGTATACAATATATATAGGCAGCTATAAGGGAAAACACTCTTTATATATGATATCCCTGTGATATATAGCGCCCTGGTGTGTGCTGGCATACTCTCCCTCTGTCTCCCCAAAGGGCTTTGTGGGGTCCTGTCCTCTGTCAGAGCATTCCCTGTGTGTGTGCTGTGTGTCGGTACGGCTGTGTCGACATGAATGAGGAGGATAATGATGTGGAGGCGGAGCGAATGCCTGTAAATGTGATGTCACCCCCTGCGGGATCGACACCGGTGTGGTTGGACTTATGGAAGGATTACGTGAAAGTGTCAACTCCTTACACAAAAGGTCGACGACACAGAACAGCCGGCTACTCAGCTTGTGCCTGTTCCAGCATCTCAAATGTCATGGGGGGCTCTAAAAACGCCCGCTACCTCAGATGGCAGAAACAGATGTCGACACGGATACCGACTCCAGTGTCGACGACGATGAGACTAGTGTACCCTCCAAATAGGTCCACCCGTTACATGATTGAGGCAATGTAAAATGTATTACACATTTATGATAATAACCCAGGTACCACATAAAAGGGTATTATGTTTGGTGAGAGAAAACTACCAGTAGTTTTTCCTGCATCTGAGAAATTAAATGAGGTGTGTGAGGAAGCGTGGTCTTCCCCCGGTAAGAAATTGATCATTTCTAAACGGTCGTACCCTTTCCCGCCAGAGGATAGGTCACGTTGGGAAACACCCCATAGGGTAGATACAGCGCTTACACGCTTATCAGAAAAGGTGGCACTACCGTCTCCGGATACGGCCGCCCTGAAGGAACCTGCTGATAAATAGCAGGGGGTTACCCTGAAAGATATAGTCACACACTGGGGCATTATATTGCGACCAGCCATTGCTTCGGCATGGATGTGCAGTGCTCCCGCTGCGTGGTCAGATTCCCTGTCGGAAAATAACTATGAATAGGGACAATATTTTGCTGACAATAGAGCATATAAAAGACGTGGTCTTATACATGCGTGATGCACAGAGGGATATTTGCCGGCTGGCATCAAAAATAAGCGCTAGGTCCATTGCCGCCAGACGGGGGTTATGGACTCGGCAATGGTCAGGCGATGCCGACTCGAATCGGCACATGGAAGTTTTGCCCTATAAGGGGGTAAAACTGTTTGGGGATGGTCTTTCAGACCTCGTTTCCACAGCTACTGCTGGGAAATCGACTTTTTTGCCACAGGCTACCCCACAACAAAAGAAAGCACCGTATCATCAAGTACAGTCCTTTCGGCCCCAGAAAAGCAAGAGGGCTAGAGGCTCATCCTTTCTGCCGAGAGGCAAAGGTAGAGGAAAAAGCTGCAGCGCACCGCTAGTTCCCAAGAGCAGAAGTCCTCCCTGCGTCCGGTAAGTCCACAGCATGACGCTGGGGCTGCTCAGGCGGACCCGGGTACGGTGGGGGCCCGTCTCAGAAATTTCAGCGCCCAGTGGGCTCTCTCACATGGATCCCTGGGTCCTTCAAGTAGTATCTCAGGGGTACAGGCTGGAGTTCGAGACGTTCTTCCCCCCGCCGTTTCCTAAAATCTGCCTTACCGGCACCTCCCTCTGCCAGGGAGGCGGTGTTGGTGGCTATTCAACACTATAATCACAACAAGTGATTGTCAAGGTGCCCCTCCTTCAGCAAGGAAGGGGTTACTATTCCACAATGGTTGTGGTACCGAAACAGAACGGTTCGGTGAGACCCATCTTAAAATTAAAATACTTGAACTTTTATATCAGAAGATTCAAGTTCGAGATGGAATCGCTCAGGGCGGTTATTACGAGCCTGGACGAGGGGGATTACAGGGTCTCCCTGGACATCAAGGATGCGTACCTGCATGTCCCCATTTACCCTCCTCACCAGGAGTACCTCAGATGTGTGGTACAGGACTGTCACTATCAGTTCCAGACGCTGCCGTTGGAGTTGTCCACGGCACCGAAGGTCTTTACCAAGGTAATGGCCGAAATGATGATACTCCTTCGCAAGAAGGAAGTTTTTATTATCCCGTACTTGGACGATCTCCTGATAAAGGCGAGGTCCAAAGAACAGTTGGTAGTAGGGGTAGCACTCTCTCGGGAAGTGCTACAACAGCACGACTGGATTCTCAATATTCCAAAGTCACAGCTGGTCCCGACGACACGTCTTCTGTTCCTGGGAATGATTCTGGACACAGACCAGAAAAGAGTGTTTCTTCCAGTGCAAGCACACGAGTCCTGGAAAAAATGGTAGCTTCGTACGAAGCATAATTCCATTCGGAAGGTTCCACGCAAGGACGTTCCAGTGGGACCTGTGGGACAAATGGTCCGGGTCCCATCTACAGATGCAACAGCGGATAACCCTGTCGGCAAGAAACAGGGTGTCGCTGCTGTGGTGGCTGCAGAGGGCTCATCTACTAGAGGGCCGCAGATTCGGAATACAGGACTGGGTCCTGGTGACCACGGAGGCCAGCCTTCGGGGCTGGGGTGCAGTCACACAGGGAAGAAATTTCCAAGGAGATTTCGCTTCACATAATTATTCTGGAGCTAAGGGCCATTTACAATGCCCTAAGCCAAGCAAGGCCCCTGCTTCAGAACCAGCCGGTACTGATCCAATCAGACAACATCACGGCGATCGCCCATGTAAACAGACAGGGCGGCACAAGAAGCAGGATGGCGATGGCAGAAGCCACAAGGATTCTCCGATGGGCGACCTACACCCGGGAGAATGGGGACTTCTTCCAGAAGTTTTCCAAATGCGGGTAAACCGTTGGGAATGACCACGGGTGGACATGATGGCGTCCCGCCTCAACAAAAAGTTGAAAAGATATTGCGCCAGGTCAAGGGACCCTCAGGCGATCGCTGTGGATGCTCTAGTGACACCGTGGGTGTACCAGTCGGTTTATGTGTTTCCTCCTCTCCCTCTCATACCCAGGGTACTGAGAATAATAAGAATGCGAGGAGTGAAAACCATACCCATGGTTCCGGATTGGCCAAGAAGAGCTTGGTACGCGGAACTTCAAGAGATGCTGGCAGAGGACCCTTGGCCTCTGCCGCTCAGACAAGACCTGCTGCAGCAGGGACCCTGTCTGTTCCAAGACTTACCGCGGCTGCGTTTGACGGCATGGCGGTTGAACACCGGATCCTAAAGGAAAAGGGTATTCCGGAAGAAGTCATCCCTACCCTGATCAAAGCCAGGAAGGATGTCACCGCAAGACATTATTACCGCATTTGGCGGAAATATGTTGCTTGGTGTGAGGCCATGAAGGCCCCGAAGGAGGAATTTCAACTGGGTCGATTCCTACACTTCCTGCAAGCAGGGGTGACGTTGGGCCTCAAATTGGGGTCCATCAAGGTCCAGATTTCGGCTCTGTCGATTTTCTTCCAGAAAGAACTGGCTTCACTGCCTGAAGTTCAGACTTTTGTCAAAGGAGTTCTGCATATTCAGCCTCCTTTTGTGCCCCCAGTGGCACCTTGGGATCTCAATGTGGTTTTGGCATTCCTGAAATCACATTGGTTCGAACCACTTAAGACTGTGGAATTAAAATATCTCACGTGGAAAGTGGTCATACTGTTGGCCCTGGCTTTGGCCAGGCGGGTTTCAGATTTGGCGGCTTTGTCTTGAAAAAGCCCTTATCTGATTTTCCAGATGGATAGGGCAGAATTGAGGACTCGTCCTCAGTTTCTCCCGAAGGTGGTCTCAGCTTTTCACTTGAACCAACCTATTGTGGTGCCTGCGGCTACTAGGGACTTGGAGGATTCCAAGTTGCTGGACGTAGTCAGGGCCCTGAAAATTTATGTTTCCAGGACAGCTGGAGTCAGAAAAACTGACTCGCTGTTTATCCTGTATGCACCCAACAAGCTGGGTGCTCCTGCTTCTAAGCAGTCTATTGCGCGCTGGATTTGTAGCACTATTCAGCGGCGCATTCTGCGGTAGGATTACCGCAGCCTAAATCAATAAAAGCCCATTCCACAAGGAAGGTGGGCTCATCTTGGGCGGCTGCCCGAGGGGTCTCGGCTTTACAACTTTGCCGAGCAGCTACTTGGTCAGGGGCAAACACGTTTGCTAAATTCTACAAATTTGATTCCCTGGCTGAGGAGGACCTGGAGTTCTCTCATTCGGTGCTGCAGAGTCATCCGCACTCTCCCGCCCGTTTGGGAGCTTTGGTATAATCCCCATGGTCCTTACGGAGTCCCCAGCATCCACTAGGACGTCAGAGAAAATAAGATTTTACTCACCGGTAAATCTATTTCTCGTAGTCCGTAGTGGATGCTGGGCGCCCATCCCAAGTGCGGATTGTCTGCAATACTTGTACATAGTTATTGTTACAAAAATCGGGTTTTGTTGTGAGCCATCTCTTCAGAGGCTCCAATTGTTATCATACTGTTAACCGGGGTTCTTATCACGTGTTATATGGTGTGATTGGTGTGGCTGTTATGAGTCTTACCCGGGATTCAAAATCCTTCCTTATTGTGTCAGCTCTTCCGGGCACAGTTCCTAACTGAGGCTTGGAGGAGGGTCATAGGGGGAGGAGCCAGTGCACACCAGATAGTCCTAAATCTTTCTTTAGATGTGCCCAGTCTCCTGCGGAGCCGTCTATTCCCCATGGTCCTTACGGAGTCCCCAGCATCCACTACGGACTACGAGAAATAGATTTACCGGTGAGTAAAATCTTATTTTCGACCCTGATGTAATGGTGATATTTATAGCAAAAGTCACATAGCTGTCAGAAGCATATACAGTATTATACTGTATCCTATGTATTACATAATGGCCATATATGGGTGATGGGGGGCTCAGAGGTAGCTGTGTACCAGGCCCCAAGATTTCTGTTGCCCGCCCTGTTGATGCATACCATATTTTTACGCACAGTCTCCTATTAATACATACCTCCCAATATGACCCTCTCCAGGGACAAAATGCTCTTTTTCTGGTCTTTTCTTTTAATTTATGATTGTCGGCACCTGTGTTGAACAGGTAAATGGTTAGAAAGGTGTTTCAGCACAGATGATGACAATCATAAATTAAGAGGGAAGCCCAGGAGCAGATCATTCTGTCCCTCCTGGAGAGAGTCATGTTGGGAGGTATGTTAATATCAAATGTTCTTTTTGTGCCATGTAACATTTCAGGAAGTAATATGTAAGCAGGGCCACACCTCCCCACAGGGGAAAACCCTGGTGGGCCCCACCTGCCTCCTCCTCTATGGATCAGAATCACGTACCCTCCAACTGTACCTTTTTAACAGGTACAGTACCTTTTTTTATGGTCTGTACCGATTTTTGGCTCTCCAAACTTTCATTGAAAGTATAGGAAAAGGCCTTTACCCGTGACCACGCCTCTTTTCTAATTTGTACCGATTTTTATGTGTAAAATGTTGGAGGGTATGGAATCATGGATTAATTTACTTTGTTTGTTTCTATGGAAACTACACCAAGATTAGCTGTAAAAATAGGTGGTCCTGACACACCCCTCTCCACTCCTTTATAAAGGCACCTGTTCTTTGCATGTCCAAGTACCTCTGTAGTGGCTGGCCACACCCCTCAAGCTTGGCCCCCTACCAGTGCATTTCCTGGTGGGCCCCTAATGCCCCAGTACAACACTGTTTGTAAGATAAAGAAAAGTATTAAACCACCATGTGTCAAATATATGTATGTTGTATGTATTTATTTATTTTCCATTTCATGCACAGATTCTACAGTCCGACAGACAGGATTATTATTGCACAGGCAAACTCTCCATTGCAATACCCCATGCAAGGTGTAATAGTCTGCCCTCTGAAAACAATAATTATACCAGGTGAGTGGCACAAGTAACTTGCACTTAGAAACTATACTGTACATGTGCATTTTTCTCCACTTGTAATTGGACTTTTTTTCTATTAACCTTGTAATAACTCAACAACTGAGTTCAGAAATAACTTGCTTCCACTCCTCTAGCAGCTCCCATCTTCTCTGTGTAGTCTTCTAATAGGCCCTACATACATACCGATCCGCCGCCGAGATGCCCGACGGCGGATACGGGCGACCCGGCTGCGGGGGGGGGGGAGGTGATGGGGGGAGTGAAGTTTCTTCACTCTCCCCGTCATCCGGCTCCATAGCAGTGCAGGCAAATATGGACGAGATCGTCCATATTGGCCTGCATTCACAAGCGACAGGGTACCAGCAATGAACAAGCGCGGGGCCGCGCATCGTTCATCGCTGGTGCCTTCACACAGAGCGATATGAACGAGTTGAGAACATTCATATCGTTCTGTTTATCTGCCAGTGTGTAGGGCCCATTACAATTTATCCTCACACTGATGACTACAGATAATACAAAAATGTGCATTGCCTTTCTGCACTCAGGACACACCTCGTGAGATCATCTTCTACAGGAAATCATATGCACGGTCAGATCTCACAATCACTTGAGTATGAATCATGCCAGCAGCAGAGGGATTAACCGTTTTCTCCCACGCACTCTGTAAAATGACTATCACATTTTCACAGCTACCAGTGCAGGCTGCAGTTCAGATGGCTGCACTTCTGCACTCACAAATCTATCAAAGTCATTTGCTAACTTGCTGACGCACCTTCACATTTGTCTTTGGTTATGTGCTCACCTTGCAGATTCAGAGCTTTTATTACTGTTTTGTTGCCAAAAGGCATAATATCTTTAATACCCCATATGAGAATAGGCTTAATGTACTCACCCTGGCGACGGCACTGCTCGCACACCGCTAGTTATGGCCCCGATTAAACCACTCCTTTACTCAACATTCCTCAAACTATGTCAATATTTTAAAAAGTTGTGTCTCATTTAGACCTTAGCAATTAATTTGGGATCTGCTCTTTAGGGCGACAGCACTAATGGTCGACATGCATTAGGTCGACATGGTCTATAGGTGGAGAAGTGAGCCAGTGGAGAAGTTGCTCATGGCAACCTATCAGCTGCTCTGTATAACTTTATAGTATGCATATTATAAATGTTACTTCAATGCTGACTAGTTGCCATGGGCAACTTCTCCACTGGCTCACTTCTCTACTCTTTTCACTGCTTAGCACATCTCCCCCTTATTCTCTGCCCACTTTATCTCGCTCCAAGGCATAGTACATAGACCCCACAGTGAGAGGTTTTTGTATACAGTTAATGGCACAAGATCAGAATATGGGACCTCTCGGCTATCAGCTTTACTATTCACGTGGACATCTAATGGGAATGCTAGCCTTACCTGAAGTGTGGCGAGGGTGCACTTTTTAATGTTATTAACAAGTGTAATGATGTTCTGAAGCAGTTTAGTTATACCCCTTTCACACTGCCAATGCCGGATCCCACCCAGGAATTGGAAACGGGTCCTTCCCGGGTGGGATCCGGCATTGGCAGCTGCTGCAGGCTTTCCCGACCCGGCAATAAGCCGGGCGGGTTGCCATAGCAGCGGGAGGGCGGAGCCGGCGGCGGGGGCGTAGGAGGAGGCAGCGCTGGGTGATGAGCTCATCTCCGCGCCGCCTCTCCCTATCTAGTAAACGGATCCCGGGTCGCATCGACCCGGGAGCCCGTTTACGCAGCCAATGACCTGGTATTCAACCCGGGTATAACACTGCTTTATACCCGGGTTGAATTGCTGGGTCAGGCGACCCGCGATTTCGGCAGTGCCCCTTTCACACCGCACGCCGACCCGTGTCAACCCAGCAATATGCCGGGTCGATACCGGGTTATTTGTGCGGTGTGAAAGGGGTATAATGCTGGTCCATGTTGTGAACTTGAACCACAGTTAACAATTTGCAATATTTCACCAAACACTTTTTAATATTACAATTTATTGTTTTTGATTGAAGGCTTAAGTTTGCTGGAACTGAATAAAAAAAACATTTATGAGGTAAGCACTTTATGTTTATACATTAATAAATTATATCCTTCTTTTCTGCTGCAGTAACTGTACATGGTTCATTTTTGATACGGAGGGGTAGATTTATGAAGCCGTGAAAAGAGTGAAGAAGTGAGCCAGTGGAGACGTTGCCCATGGCAACTAATCAGCTGCTACCTATAATATTAAAGAAATAGTTACCAGCCCGTCAAAATGATGGAACGACATAACAGTAATGTCAGCGCCAGTGGTTGTGCCCGCCTGAACGGAGCAACACTTGAATTACTCTGTCGGGAGCCATCTAGTGGCTGCCGCCGCGCAAAACTCTTGAATCCCTCCCCCCCATAGATGGGAGGAGCAACAATAGCCTTTTATTATATAGGATGCACTTGATAAATGTTACTTTGGGGGTATTCAATTACCTCTGATCATTAATCGCGGGTAATTGTCTCACCAGGGGCTATTCAGTTAGCCCCGATAAGCCAGCATGAGACACGGCATATCAGGGATTTTGTTTCACCTGCCTCAGGAGAAGCAAAATCCCAGAAAACAGACCTGTTTTCATCTGAAGTGTGAGCTATTAAAAGGATTACAATATGTAAAATCTCAGGAGTTTGACAGGGAGTATGACAGTGTCATGCATGTCCCTGATTGGAAGTATTGTCAGAAACAGGCTGATAGAGGGCAGCAAGCGCTGTATAACAGTACCCTCCTGACTCCAGTATAAAAGGTATTTTTTGCAAAGTAATATCATCCAGTTGTGGTAAAAAAAAAAAAAAAAAAAAAGGTCAATTTGCAACGACATAATGCCTATTTAGAATTTTCCTCAAAAAGGCCTTGTAAATGATTCCTTATTGCCGCTTATTACAACGATCCATCCTTGGCGGTAATGCCTCCATAGGAACAAAGTGGCTAACGCCATCTGAAGATGGCACATTATGTTAAGTTTTATTGTTGTGTCACAATATTTGGAATATGCTTTTCTGTTTGTAGATGTTTGTTTAACATTTACTTTTATGATTTCTATAGACCAGTCGGTCAGTTAGTGGAGCTAATCATGCCAGATGCTCCATAAGTGTGCACTATGGACAATGCGGGAAGAATGGGGCTTTTCACATAGGCAAAGTTCAGGAAGGCTGTGTTCACCCAAATGTAGCCCTTGCAGATCTGCACACAGGCAGAAATCCACACCTTGGGCCGGATGTAATAAAGTCTGAGTTGGCCAGAGTTGCGAGTTCCCGGCTGAACTCGGACGTCTTTTTTTAAAGTTGCAATCATTTACATGCATGGTTTTGCCTTGTACATGATTGCAGCCTTTAAAAAACGTCTGAGTCCGTACGGAAACCTGCACCTCCGGCCAGGGGCGTTTTAAGAGAGGAGGAGGCCCGTGTGCAGCCTTCTGCATCAGGTGCCCCCTCCTCTCTGACAGTGCACAAGGATTTAATACTTACCTCCTCGGAGTTCCCCGGCGGTGCCATCCTTCTCCGCAGCAGCATTAGAGTCTGAGCACAGACTCTATTGCGCATGCGCAAACCTTTGGGAAAATGGCTTCGCGACCATTTTCCTGAAGATTTTCCTAATGCGCATCCACAAAACTCCGGAAAAATGTGCCCCTCACACACTGCACCCATTATAGATACGCCAATGCGTCCGACCTCTAGTATAGAGCAGGTGCAATCACTGATGATGACTAGTGGCAAAACAGGTGCATAAAACAGTATGCGGCACACGCAGATGCAAGTGCATCTTAAGATGCATCTAGCTCCGATTTACGTCTAAAGGTGCGTACACACGTACCGATGCAGGCGCACATTCAATACTTACTATATTTTACCCGGAGGAATGTAATCAGTATCGGCCCCGCCTGCATACACTATATTTTCTTATGATGCCAATCCCGCGGGACCTCGCATCGGCATAGCAAGCTTATACACACGGTGCGATATGCACTATGTTTCCGTGCGATATGGTCCATATTGCACGGAAAATCGCACCGTGTGTATGCAGCATTACTCTCCATTGGTCCAAAGTGTACTATTTTGCTAGAAAATATTTGTACATCAAATATATGAATTCATTAATTATAAGTTAAGACTGTGCTGACATTTACAATATACTTTTTACCAGCACAATAATCAGGGAAGAAATATGAATTAAAGGACCCCATAGAAAAATGATTCCGCCATAGCCCATAAATCTTTAATAAAAATAACAATAAACCCATAAACCATACTCAATACATGAATTACCACTTACACTATGATAGTAACATATACAGTCAATCTTTCAGGTGACCCTGTCATGCACAATGGGGACATTTGATGTGGCTGCAGAAGTGGACAGTGTGACGATAAAAGGTGCAGGAGAAAAAAAAATCACATTATCCAGCTCCATTTTGGATAATCTGAATCGTCAACTCCAGTTAATTTCATATACTAGCACAGTTTTCCATCCAAACACAGCTGACACTGGTAAGTAGTAAATTATTATAACAGGATTACAGGTGTAACGTATCACTAATTATTTATTATAATATGGTGATAAACTTTTCAACCAATTAGAGAAAAAGAAACCTGACACTTTAGTTAGCTTGGTAGTTTATTATTATAAGAGATAATGGTCTACTCTAGATCATTAGATGAATGATACTGTAGCTAAACTTGTGCTCACTAATTGTTGTGATATATTATATGTGCATGTATACTGAATTGCATAGTCATATTCTTTGTGTTATCAGATCATATTTTACAGCATAAAGTACCTTTCAACCATCCTGATTTATGGACACTGTCCTCTGTCCATCTGCGGGCCCCAGTAACAGGAGACAAGGGGGGGGGGGGGGGGGGGTTTGGAAGTGAATGCAGGACATCCAAACGTTGGCCTCTAACTGGACCTCAGTTGGGAGTCTTCGACCCGCCGCTACACTCCTGCACTTCCTCAATGTGAGGAGTGCTGCGTCAGCTCCACTTAAGAGACAGGCAGAGCTGAGGCAACGCCGCCTTAGTAAGACCAGCATCCTGCCTAGGTGTTCTGCCCCCACAGCTACCATCAAGAGGGGACGGACAGGACCTTAGTCCTGGGCCTAGACCGAGAGGGATCCGGGTGGCAGCAGCGTTGATCATGACCACCAGCAGACAACTATGGATGGAGAGGCAGAGCCAGCAACGGCAGTATTTTGAATTCAGTGACGGCGGCTAGCCAATCGAAGCTCGCAGACTGGCAGCTCTTGACTGAGTGCAGGTCAGCTCAAATTGGCTTGCAGCCGACACTGACTAAATTCAAAATACTGCTGCTGCTGGCTCTGTCTCTCTATGCGTAGTTGTCTGCCGGTGGTCCTGATCAATGCTGCTGCCAGCCGGGCCCGCTCACAATGCATGGACTGCTGTGATCCAGTGCCCAGACTGCTAAGCAGTTGGTGCTAAATCTGTGAGGGGTTGGTGCAGCGGTGTGTGTGTGGCAATGTGTGGGTTGCGGTGGGGGCCCCTGCCTATTTTGTAAGTCCCAGTCCCCACAATTTCTGGTGTTAGCACTGTCTGCCCCTAGTCCCCTGTCCCAGCTACGAGACTCCTATCTAGTCACAGAGTCAGACAAAGGGCGGATAAGAACCGGAGGTTGCTTCTGAGGAGAATTGGGACTATGCTATGAGGAAGAGAGGGTCCTGGGTAGTATTTATAGGGATTGAGGCTAATATCTGAGGGAAGACAGGCACTGGGGACTGTGTATCATCCTGTAGGATGGGGCTGGGAGCATAAGATGTAGAAACAGTATCTTAGAAGGAGAAGAGGTACCATATCCTGAGGATAATACAGACCAGAGTTACTATCTGAGGGACAGTATCTGAGGAGACTATAAACCAGGGACTCTCGTCTACAGTCAAAGTCACATTTCCCTTTAAACTTATGAAAGTTATAGTTCTTTATTCAGTGCCATTTTTCTTCACATGCAGTGCTTGCGACTTGTCTGCATATATATATATATATATATATATATTTACCTTTTTGGTTCACACTTGAAAACTTAATTTTGGGCTTCAGTTGTCTATTTTTCTCTGTGCCTTGTTTCGGTATATGGCAAATGACACAATTTAATAATTTGTCATGTTCTTTCGTTTCAGTTCAGTTTCAGACAGATGGACACTCTGCGACATTTAACATCAAAATCCGGCACCCCGTTGTTCCAAAATTATATGTCACGCCATCTAGTAACTGTAAGTGGTAATGTTGGAATAGATATCTAGCTTGTCAATTATTGGTTTACAATATACTGTCTTTATTATTAAATCCCAATAATTCCTACTGTCCCTCCCCGACAAAGATCCTTCTTCCCATGCTTCCAAGTAGTACAGGTCACGGTGCTATGCAAAAATTTTGGATGCGCAGTGTGGCACACTAATCACTCCACCCCCTTCTGCTATCATCGCATTACGTGACTGACAGTGGAGCTGAAGTATGAATGGGAGGTATATAGCTGCTGTGGACTCGTGCACTCGCGGAGTTTAAAGTGCGGGGGATACAGGACCAAACTGACTAGATCAGGGCCGACAATTAGCCGCGAAGTAAACCCTGCGGCAAACACAATTAGACACAATTGCACCTCTAATCGCAGGTGTAAATAGTTTTCATAAGAAGACGCAATTGATAGAACATACCAAGTGGTAATCATCTGCATTTTCATGTAGATCTGCAGCAGTAGCATATATGCCAGGTTTAACCAATATATACAAATACGCAGCAAATAAAACACCTATCAGCACCTGCTCAGCATTCGCAATGAGCCAATCACAAACAGTATGTATATCATGATTGTTTAATGAAACTTGCATAGGAGCAACCACATATAATACAGCTTGGACAGGCGTATATGCGACTCTGTGCAGGCTGCATGTGTGAAATAAGTGAACAGGCCCCTACTCTGCCTAGGTTAATCTGCCCATTCTCTCCCCTGTTCCACCTCTGCAGGCATTAGCATGCATACATTTTAGATTCAGACAAATTTGCATGGGCGCGGGTATGCTTGTGGCCTGTTTCTCGTGCATGTACAGAGCAATTTTATGCTACGCAAACTGGTGTAGATCTCACTCTCCATCGGTGTTGATTTGTCATACAATAATATGGCCATTATTGGTAACATGGCTGATTATGTAACTGCATTAGATGGGATTTATGAAATAATTGCAGGATAATAAAGTCTGGATTATGGGAATTATGGAGGAAGATGAGTCAACTGGAAAATTGTTGGTTAATTGGTTTATTAGTGGATTAGAAAATATGCGATCAATTGAAGATAATGGGAGGATTAAGGTGTTCTGCATAGCCTGAGCAGAAACTCACATGACCAGAATATGTGGGGGAGGAAAGCCTGAGACATATTTGTTCTCCTGACAGTGGAAGACGAGATGGGAAAAGCAGAGCAGTATTATTCTTCCCACACAGCCATCTGCAGCATCAGCATGACTGCAGACACTTGTTTCTGCGGCATCTGGAGTGTCAGCACTTGAGACACAAGGCTTTATCTCAAGCAAGTTTTGAGGAATTCATACACCGAGTGTTGGGCAATTGAAAGAGTTCCTTTGTAGAGTAAAGTGTTTATTGTATAATAATCTCTGTAAAATTGCCATGTAAAAAATATCTAGAAATAGAGGGTCTTAGTTCGCATTGTGATCAAATTGTGGAAGTCCATCAACTGTAACAAGAGGGTTCCCATTCAGATGGACTTTTTATGTCAAATGTACTAAGACATAATAATGTTGCACAGTGTAACCAGTGCTGTACATACAAATAATTTAAGGGTGGACAGGGCCAAAGCCCCATTTCATTGTGATATGGACCACCTCCAGAAGGTGAATTTCTGGTGGGCTTAGAACTTTTATACAACTTTTTGGGGGGAATGATAATCATTTACAAATAATAGAATTCACCAGTGCACTGTGCTTTATTGCAAACCTGTGCTACTTAGCAGTGCTGTGCCAGAACATTAACATTTTTTTTCTTTTGACTACATGCTCACAGGTTGTGTAGTGTTCAGACATTAACTCGGAGCCTAGGGAGCATTCAGGGAAGCTAGGGCTATTACAAAGCTTTGGAGGGTCGCACCTGGCCCTTTGGCTCACAGCTGGGCAGTCCTGCCATGTAGTACTGCACTGTATGTTATGATGGGTACAGATTTTATGTGTGTTTTATGTATAACTTATACACTTTTTCCATTTTCCAATCCATAGTAAATTGAATAATTTTTTTTGTCACTAATAATAACAGTAATAGTTAAAAGCTGAAATATCTCCAACAGCACTGCAAAGAATGTATCATGATATACTATTGAATATTATTTCTTTCTCTGACGTCCTAGTGGATGCTGGGAACTCCGTAAGGACCATGGGGAATAGCGGCTCCGCAGGAGACTGGGCACAAAAGTAAAGCTTTAGGACTACCTGGTGTGCACTGGCTCCTCCCCCTATGACCCTCCTCCAAGCCTCAGTTAGATTTTTGTGCCCGGCCGAGAAGGGTGCACACTAGGGGCTCTCCTGAGCTGCTTAGTGAAAAGTTTAGTTTTAGGTTTTTTATTTTCAGTGAGACCTGCTGGCAACAGGCTCACTGCATCGAGGGACTAAGGGGAGAAGAAGCGAACTCACCTGCGTGCAGAGTGGATTGGGCTTCTTAGGCTACTGGACACCATTAGCTCCAGAGGGACCGAACACAGGCCCAGCCTCGGAGCTCGGTCCCAGAGCCGCGCCGCCGGCCCCATTACAGAGCCAGAAGCAAGAAGAGGTCCGGAAAAATCGGCGGCAGAAGACATCCTGTCTTCACCAAGGTAGCGCACAGCACTGCAGCTGTGCGCCATTGCTCCTCAGCACACTTCACACTTCGGTCACTGAGGGTGCAGGGCGCTAGGGGGGGGCGCCCTGAGCAGCAATAAAAACACCTTGGCTGGCGAAAATACATCACATATAGCCCCCAGGGCTATATGGATGAATTTTAACCCCTGCCAGATTCCACAGAAAAACGGGAGAAAAGGCCGCCGAGAAGGGGGCGGAGCCTATCTCCTCAGCACACTGGCGCTATTTTCTCTCACAGCTCCGTTGGAGGGAAGCTCCCTGGCTCTCCCCTGCAGTTACTACACTACAGAAAGGGGATAAAAAAGAGAGGGGGGCACTAATTAGGCGCAGTATAACAATACAGCAGCTATAAGGGGAAAAACACTTATATAAGGTTATCCCTGTATATATATATAGCGCTCTGGTGTGTGCTGGCATACTCTCCCTCTGTCTCCCCAAAGGGCTAGTGGGGTCCTGTCCTCTATCAGAGCATTCCCTGTGTGTGTGCTGTGTGTCGGTACGTTGTGTCGACATGTATGAGGAGGAAAATGAGGTGGAGGCGGAGCAATTGCCTGTAACAGAGATGTCACCCCCTAGGGAGTCGACACCTGAGTGGATGAGCTTATGGAAGGAATTATGTGAGTCAGCTCTTTACAAAAGATTGATGACATGAGACAGCCGGCGACTCAGCCTGTGCCTGTCCAGGTGTCTCAAAAGCCATCTGGGGCTCTAAAACGCCCGTTACCGCAGATGGCAGATACAGACGCCGACACGGATACTGACTCCAGTGTCGACGATTAAGAGACGAATGTGACTTCCAGTAGGGCCACACGTTACATGATTGAGGCTATGGAAAATGTTTTTACACATTTCTGATAATACCAGTACCACTAAAAAGGGTATTATGTTGGGTGAGAAAAAACTGCCTGTAGTTTTTCCTGCATCTGAGGAATTAAATGAAGTGTGTGATGATGCGTGGGTTTCCCCCGATAAAAACTGTTAATTCCTAAAAAGTTATTAGCATCATACCCCTTCCCGCCAGAGGATAGGGCACGTTGGAAAACACCCCTTAGGGTGAATAAAGCGCTCACACGCTTGTCTAAACAGGTGGCACTACCGTCCCCGGATACGGCCGCCCTTAAGGAACCTGCTGACAGAAAGCAGTAAAATATCCTAAAATGTATATACACTCACACGGGTGTGATACTGCGACCAGCAATCGCCTCAGCCTGGATGTGCAGTGCTGGGGTGGCTTGGTCGGATTCCCTGACTGACAATATTGATACCCTAGATAGGGACAGTATATTACTAACTATAGAGCATTTAAAAGATGCATTTCTATATATGCGTGATGCACAGAGGGATATTTGCCGACTGGCATCAAGAGTAAGTGCGCTGTCCATTTCTGCCAGAAGAGGGTTATGGACAAGACAGTGGTCAGGTGATGCGGATTCCAAAAGGCATATTGAAGTATCGCCTTATAAAAGGGAGGAGTTATTTGGGGTAGGTCTAACAGACCTGGTAGCCACGGCAACGGCTGGAAAATCCAAATTTTTACCCCAGGTAGCTTCTCAACCTAAGAAGACGCCGTATTATCAGGCGCAGTCCTTTCGGCCCCATAAGGGCAAGCGGGCAAAAGGCGCCTCATTTCTGCCCCGTGGCAGAGGGAGAGGAAAAAGGCTGCAGCAAACAGCCAATTCCCAGGAACAGAAGCCCTCTCCCGCCTCCGCAAAGTCCTCTGCATGACGCTGGGGCTTTACAAGCGGTCTCAGGCACGGTGGGGGCCCGTCTCAAGAAATTCCAGACGTCTCCCCCTCGCCGTTTCATAAAGTCTGCTTTACCGACGTCTCCCTCAGACAGGGAGACAGTATTGCAAGCCATTCACAGGCTGTATTCCCAGCAGGTGATAATCAAGGTACCCCTCCTGCAACAGGGAAAGGGGTACTATTCCACACTAATTGTGGTACCGAAGCCGGACGGCTCGGTGAGACCAATTTTAAATCTAAAATCCTTGAACACTTACATACAAAGGTTCAAATTCAAGATGGAGTCACTCAGAGCAGTGATTGCAAACCTGGAAGAAGGGGACTATATGGTCTCTCTGGACATCAAAGATGCTTACCTACATGTCCCAATTTACCCTTCTCCAAGGGTACCTCAGGTTTGTGGTACAGAACTGTCACTATCAGTTTCAGACGCTGCCGTTTGGATTGTCCACGGCACCCCGGGTCTTTACCAAGGTAATGGCCGAAATGATGATACTCCTTCGAAAGAAGGGAGTTTTAGTTATCCCTTACTTGGACGATCTCCTGATAAGGGCAAGATCCAGGGAACAGTTGGAAGTCGGGGTAGCACTATCTCAGATAGTGCTGCGGCAGCACGGTTGGATTCTCAATATTCCAAAATCGCAGCTGATCCCGACGACACGTCTTCTATTCCTAGGGATGATCCTGGACACAGTCCAGAAAAAGGTGTTTTCTCCCGGAGGAGAAAGCCAGGGAGTTATCCGAACTAGTCAGAAACCTCCTAAAACCAGGCCAACTGTCAGTGCATCAGTGCACAAGGGTCCTGGGAAAAATGGTGGCTTCCTACGAAGCAATTCCATTCGGCAGATTCCACGCAAGAACTTTCCAGTGGGACCTGCTGGACAAATGGTCCGGATCGCATCTTCAGATGCATCAGCGGATAACCCTGTCACCAAAGACAAGGGTGTCTCTCCTGTGGTGGTTGCAGAGTGCTCATCTTCTAGAGGGCCGCAGATTCGGCATTCAGGACTGGGTCCTGGTGACCACGGATGCCAGCCTGCGAGGCTGGGGAGCAGTCACACAGGGAAGAAATTTCCAGGGCTTGTGGTCAAGCCTGGAGACATCACTTCACATAAATATTTTGGAGCTAAGGGCCATTTACAATGCCCTAAGCCAAGCAAGGCCTCTGCTTCAAGGTCAGCCGGTGCTGATCCAGTCGGACAACATCACGGCAGTCGCCCACGTAAACAGACAGGGCGGCACAAGAAGCAGGAGGGCAATGGCAGAAGCTGCAAGGATTTTTCGCTGGGCGGAAAATCATGTGATAGCACTGTCAGCAGTGTTCATTCCGGGAGTGGACAACTGGGAAGCAGACTTCCTCAGCAGGCACGACCTCCACCCGGGAGAGTGGGGACTTCACCCAGAAGTCTTCCACATGATTGTAAACCATTGGGAAAAACCAAAGGTGGACATGATGGCGTCCCGCCTAAACAAAAAATTGGACAGGTATTGCGCCAGGTCAAGGGACCCTCAGGCAATAGCTGTGGACGCTCTGGTAACACCGTGGGTGTACCAGTCAGTGTATGTGTTCCCTCCTCTTCCTCTCATACCAAAAGTACTGAGAATTATAAGACGGAGGGGAGTAAGAACTATACTCGTGGCTCCGGATTGGCCAAGAAGGACTTGGTACCCGGAACTTCAAGAGATGCTCACGGAGGACCCGTGGCCTCTACCTCTAATAAGGGACCTGCTCCAGCAAGGACCCTGTCTATTCCAAGACTTACCGCGGCTGCGTTTGACGGCAGGGCGGTTGAACGCCAGATCCTGAAGGAAAAAGGCATTCCGGATGAAGTCATCCCTACCCTGGTCAAGCCAGGAAGCATGTAACCGCAAAGCATTATCACCGCATTTGGCGAAAATATGTTGCGGGGTGCGAGGCCAGTAAGGCCCCGATGGAGGAATTTCAACTAGGTCGATTCCTGCATTTCCTGTAAACAGGAGTGTCTATGGGCCTAAAATTGGGGTCCATTAAGGTTCAAATTTCGGCCCTGTCACTTTTCTTCCAGAAAGAACTAGCTTCACTACCTGAAGTTCAGACGTTTGTAAAAGGGGTACTGCATATACAGCCTCCTTTTGTGCCTCCAGTGGCACCTTGGGATCTCAATGTAGTTTTGGGGTTCCTAAAGTCACATTGGTTTGAACCACTTGAATCTGTGGAGTTAAAATATCTCACATGGAAAGTGGTCATGTTGTTGGCCCTGGCCTCGGCCAGGCACGTGTCAGAATTGGCGGGCTTTATCCTGTAAAAGCCCTTATCTGATCTTCCATTCAGACAGGGCGGAATTGAGGACTCGTCCTCATTTTCTCCCTAAGGTGGTTTCAGTGTTTCATCTGAACCAACCTATTGTGGTACCTGCTGCTACTAGTGACTTGGAGGACTCCAAGTTGTTGGACGTAGTCAGGGCCTTGAAAATATATGTTTCCAGGACGGCTGGAGTCAGGAAATCTGACTCGCTGTTTATCCTGTATGCACCCAACAAGCTGGGTGCTCCTGCTTCTAAGCAGACTATTGCTCGTTGGATTTGTAGTACAATTCAGCTTGCACATTTTGTGGCAGGCCTGCCACAGCCAAAATCTGTAAAAACCCATTCCACAAGGAAGGTGGGCTCATCTTGGGCGGCTGCCCGAGGGGTCTCGGCGTTACAACTTTGCCGAGCAGCTACTTGGTCAGGGGCAAACACGTTTGCTAAATTCTACAAATTTGATACCCTGGCTGAGGAGGACCTGGAGTTCTCTCATTCGGTGCTGCAGAGTCATCCGCACTCTCCCGCCCGTTTGGGAGCTTTGGTATAATCCCCATGGTCCTTACGGAGTTCCCAGCATCCACTAGGACGTCAGAGAAAATAAGAATTTACTTACCGATAATTCTATTTCTCGTAGTCCGTAGTGGATGCTGGGCGCCCATCCCAAGTGCGGATTGTCTGCAATACTTGTACATAGTTATTGTTACAAAAATCGGGTTATTATTGTTGCGAGCCATCTTTTCAGAGGCTCCTCTGTTATCATGCTGTTAACTGGGTTCAGATCACAGGTTGTACGGTGTGATTGGTGTGGCTGGTATGAGTCTTACCCGGGATTCAAAATCCTTCCTTATTGTGTACGCTCGTCCGGGCACAGTATCCTAACTGAGGCTTGGAGGAGGGTCATAGGGGGAGGAGCCAGTGCACACCAGGTAGTCCTAAAGCTTTACTTTCGTGCCCAGTCTCCTGCGGAGCCGCTATTCCCCATGGTCCTTACGGAGTTCCCAGCATCCACTACGGACTACGAGAAATAGAATTATCGGTAAGTAAATTCTTATTTTTTCATCCACTAGGGGTCACTGGAGTACTCTTGGGATATGGACGGTGTTAGCAAGGACTGGGCACTGAATATTCAAATTTCAGTAACTCACCTCCCCTCCATACTCCCAGAATACCTCAGTGTTTTTTCGGTGCTCACATGGACAGGAAGCACAAGTGTGGACCTCCAGAGGGGGACATACATTTTTCACTTTTAAATATTTTTGTTTTTATTTTTTATACATTACAATCCTTTCCCAGCTTATACAAAAGCTCTGGGTACGGGATTATAGAAGCTGCTGCGTGCAGCTCTTGGCGTGTCGGGCCTCACAAAGGAGCCCCCTCACAGCCACAAGCAGCTCAGCTAACAACAGCTGAGGCTGCAGAAAGGACTGGACGGAACTTGTTGGAGAAGCCCCGCCAGAGTCCAGGAGCACTGGATCGCAGGTATTTTTTCCCCGGGGCGGTCAGCTCCCGCTGCCGCCCCGCCGTGTGTGGTACTGCGCACCGCCATCTGCTGCCTGCCTCTTGTCACAGGCTCCATAGCGCCCGCACTACCCGCCGCTCCCGACCCGCCGGCCAGTGTAACAATCCGGCGCAGAGGGGAGCCAGAGAGACATCATGCCTGTTGCCGCCACTACCCAGCCCCGGACTGATAGTACTAGCAGCCGCAGCTAGGCGCTCCCCACCACCCGGCTCCCTGCGCCGCTGCTTTTCCCCTCCCTCCCGTTTCAGAGCTCCGGGCCGCGAACGGCGGCTGGCGCGGCTCTGTCTGCAGGGGGAGGAGAGAGGGGAGACTGACCGCGGACAGTGCTTGCTGCCGCGGTCCGTCTGTGAGGGGGAGGTCGCGCGGGAGAGGGGAGGATTGTGCTCGCATTGAAGCGAGAGGCCCTATAAACTAAGCTGCATTTTAATGCAGCAGCACGTGCACAGCACACGTTCAGGCTTTTAAGCCTACATTGCATATAGCTTTAAATGGGTATATATGCTTGTGTATTTGGATATATATATATGTATATGTGTAGATATATATATATATATATATATATATATATATACACACTGGATGTAGGTATATATATTTTTGTATATATTAAGCACATGGCAAGATGCCATTTTAACTCTTCTTCCTGCTTCTTTTTTCAGGAAGTTGCTGTCCTACTACACTCGGCCATCGGATGGAGCATGGGTGTTACTAGGAATTTCTCTGACGTCCTAGTGGATGCTGGGGACTCCGTCAGGACCATGGGGATTAGCGGCTCCGCAGGAGACAGGGCACAAAAATAAAGCTTTAGGATCAGGTGGTGTGCACTGGCTCCTCCCCCTATGACCCTCCTCCAAGCCTCAGTTAGGTTTTTGTGCCCGTCCGAGCAGGGTGCAATCTAGGTGGCTCTCCTAAAGAGCTGCTTAGAAAAAGTTTTTAGGTTTTTTATTTTACAGTGAGTCCTGCTGGCAACAGGCTCACTGCAACGAGGGACTTAGGGGAGAAGAAGTGAACTCACCTGCGTGCAGGATGGATTGGCTTCTTAGGCTACTGGACACCATTAGCTCCAGAGGGATCGAACACAGGCCCAGCCATGGAGTCCGGTCCCGGAGCCGCGCCGCCGACCCCCTTGCAGATGCCGAAAAGTGAAGAGGTCCAGAAACCGGCGGCAGAAGACTTTTCAGTCTTCATGAGGTAGCGCACAGCACTGCAGCTGTGCGCCATTGTTGTCACACACTTCACACCAGCGGTCACGGAGGGTGCAGGGCGCTGCGGGGGGCGCCCTGGGCAGCAATGAAATACCTATACTGGCTAAAAGATACATCACATATAGCCCCTGGGGCTATATGGATGTATTTAACCCCTGCCAGGTCTCAGAAAAACGGGAGAAGAAGCCCGCCGAAAAGGGGGCGGGGCCTATTCTCCTCAGCACACAGCGCCATTTTCCCTCACAGAAATGCTGATGGGAAGGCTCCCAGGCTCTCCCCTGCACTGCACTACAGAAACAGGGTTAAAACAGAGAGGGGGGGCACTTATTTGGCGATATGATTATATATATTAAGATGCTATAAGGGAAAAACACTTTTATAAAGGTTGTCCCTGTATAATTATAGCGTTTTGGTGTGTGCTGGCAAACTCTCCCTCTGTCTCTCCAAAGGGCTAGTGGGGTCCTGTCCTCTATCAGAGCATTCCCTGTGTGTGTGCTGTGTGTCGGTACGTGTGTGTCGACATGTATGAGGACGATGTTGGTGAGGAGGCGGAGCAATTGCCTGTAATGGTGATGTCACTCTCTAGGGAGTCGACACCGGAATGGATGGCTTATTTAAGGAATTACGTGATAATGACAACACGCTGCAAGGTCGGTTGACGACATGAGACGGCCGGCAAACCAATTAGTACCTGTCCAGGCGTCTCAAACACCGTCAGGGGCGTTAAAACGTCCTTTTACCTCAGTCGGTCGATACAGACACAGACACGGACACTGACTCCAGTGTCGACGGTGAAGAAACAAACGTATTTTCCTTTAGGGCCACACGTTACTTGTTAAGGGCAATGAAGGAGGTGTTACATATTTCTGATACTACAAGTACCACAAAAAAGGGTATTATGTGGAGTGTGAAAAAACTACCTGTAGTTTTTCCTGAATCAGATAAATTATATGAAGTGTGTGATGATGCGTGGGTTTCCCCCGATAGAAAATTATTGGCGGTATACCCTTTCCCGCCAGAAGTTAGGGCGCGTTGGGAAACACCCCTTAGGGTGGATAAGGCGCTCACACGCTTATCAAAACAAGTGGCGGTACCGTCTCCAGATAGGGCCGCCCTCAAGGAGCCAGCTGATAGGAGGCTGGAAAATATCCTAAAAAGTATATACACACATACTGGTGTTATACTGCGACCAGCGATCGCCTCAGCGTGGATGTGCAGCGCTGGGGTGGCTTGGTCGGATTCCCTGACTGAAAATATTGATACCCTTGACAGGGACAGTATTTTATTGACTATAGAGCATTTAAAGGATGCATTTCTATATATGCGAGATGCACAGAGGGATATTTGCACTCTGGCATCAAGAGTAAGTGCGATGTCCATATCTGCCAGAAGTTGTTTATGGACACGACAGTGGTCAGGTGATGCAGATTCCAAACGGCACATGGAAGTATTGCCGTATAAAGGAGAAAAAGACAACGTCTTTTCAGCCTCAGTCCTTTCGTCCCCATAAGGGCAAGCGGGCAAAAGGCCAGTCATATCTGCCATGGGATAGAGGAAAGGGAAGAAGACTGCAGCAGGCAGCCCATTCCCAGGAACAGAAGCCCTCCACCGCTTCTGCCAAGTCCTCAGCATGACGCTGGGGCCGTACAAGCGGACTCAGGTGCGGTGGGGGGTCGTCTCAAGAGTTTCAGCACGCAGTGCGCTCACTTGCAAGTGGACCCCTGGATCCTACAAGTAGTATCCCAGGGGTACAGATTGGAGATTCGAGACGTCTCCCCCTCGCAGGTTCCTGAAGTCTGCTTTACCAACGTCTCCCTCCGACAGGGAGGCAGTAGTGGAAACAATTCACAAGCTGTATTCCCAGCAGGTGATAATCAAAGTACCCCTCCTACAACAAGGAAAGGGGTAGGGGTATTATTCCACACTATATTGTGGTACTGAAGCCAGACGGCTCGGTGAGACCTATTCTAAATCTGAAATATTTGAACACTTACATACAAAGGTTCAAATCAAGATGGAGTCACTCAGAGCAGTGATAGCGAACCAGGAAGAAGGGGACTATATGGTGTCCCGGGACATCAGGGATGCTTACCTCCATGTCCAAATTTGCCCTTCTCACCAAGGGTACCTCAGGTTCGTGGTACAGAACTGTCACTATCAGTTTCAGACGCTGCCGGTTGGATTGTCCACGGCACCCCGGGTCCTTACCAAGGTAATGGCCGAAATGATGATTCTTCTTCAAAGAAAATGGACGATCTCCTGATAAGGGCAAGGTCCAGAGAACAGTTGGAGGTCGGAGTAGCACTATCTCAAGTAGTTCTACGACAGCACGGGTGGATTCTAAATATTCCAAAACCGCAGCTGTTTCCGACGACACGTCTGCTGTTCCTAGGGATGATTCTGGACACAGTCCAGAAAAAGGTGTTTCTCCCGGAGAAGAAAGCCAGGGAGTTATCCGAGCTAGTCAGGAACCTCCTAAAACCAGGAAAAGTGTCAGTGCATCATTGCACAAGGGTCCTGGGAAAAATGGTGGCTTCTTACGAAGCGATTCCATTCGGCAGATTTCACGCAAGAACTTTTCAGTGGGATCTGCTGGAAAAATGGTCCGGATTGCATCTTCAGATGCATCAGCGGATAACCCTGTCTCCAAGGACAAGGGTGTTTCTTCTGCGGTGGCTGCAGAGTGCTCATCTACTAAAGGGCCGCAGATTCGGCATTCAGGACTGGGTCCTGGTGACCACGGATGCCAGCCTGAGAGGCTGGGGAGCAGTCACACAGGGAAAAAATTTCCAGGGAGTGTGATCAAGTCTGGAGACTTCTCTCCACATAAATATACTGGAGCTAAGGGCAATTTACAATGTTCTAAGCTTAGCAAGACCTCTGCTTCAAGGTCAGCCGGTATTGATCCAGTGGGACAACATCACGGCAGTCGCCCACGTAAACAGACAGGGCGGCACAAGAAGCAGGAGGGCAATGGCAGAAACTGCAAGGATTCTTCGCTGGGCGAAAAATCATGTGATAGCACTGTCAGCAGTGTTCATTCCGGGAGTGGACAACTGGGAAGCAGACTTCCTCAGCAGGCACGACCTCCACCCGGGAGAGTGGGGACTTCATCCAGAAGTCTTCCACATGATTGTGAACCGTTGGGAAAAACCAAAGGTGGATATGATGGCGTCTCGCCTCAACAAAAAACTGGACAGGTATTGCGCCAGGTCAAGAGACCCTCAGGCAATAGCTGTGGACGCTCTGGTAACACCGTGGGTGTTCCAGTCAGTGTATGTGTTTCCTCCTCTGCCTCTCATACCAAAAGTACTGAGAATTACACGGCAAAGGGGAGTAAGAACGATACTCGTGGCTCCGGATTGGCCAAGAAGAACTTGGTACCCGGAACTTCAGGAGATGCTCACGGAAGATCCATGGCCTCTACCTCTAAGACGGGACCTGCTTCAGCAGGGACCGTGTCTATTCCAAGACTTACCGCGGCTGCGTTTGACGGCATGGCGGTTGAACGCCGAATTCTAAGGGAAAAAGGCATTCCGGAAGAGGTCATTCCTACACTGGTAAAAGCCAGGAAGGAGGTGGCTGCACAACATTATCACCGCATTTGGAGAAAATATGTTGCGTGGTGTGAGGCCAGGAAGGCCCCCACGGAGGAATTTCAATTGGGTCGATTCCTACATTTCCTGCAAACAGGATTGTCTATGGGCCTCAAATTGGGGTCCATTAAGGTTCAAATATCGGCCCTGTCGATTTTCTTCCAGAAAGAATTGGCTTCAGTTCCTGAAGTCCAAACTTTTGTAAAAGGAGTACTACATATACAGCCCCCGGTTGTGCCCCCAGTGGCTCCGTGGGACCTTAATGTAGTTTTGGATTTTCTCAAATCCCATTGGTTTGAGCCACTCAAATCGGTGGATTTGAAATATCTTACATGGAACGTAACCATGCTACTGGCCCTGGCTTCAGCCAGGAGAGTGTCAGAATTGGCGGCTTTATCGTATAAAAGCCCATATCTGATTTTCCATTCGGACAGGGCAGAACTGCGGACGCGTCCTCAATTTTCTGCCTAAGGTGGTGTCAGCGTTTCACCTGAACCAGCCTATTGTGGTGCCTGCGGCTACTAGCGATTTGGAGGATTCCAAGTTGCTGGACGTTGTCAGGGCATTGAAAATATATATTTCAAGGACGGCTGGAGTCAGAAAATCTGACTCGCTGTTTATACTGTATGCACCCAACAAGCTGGGTGCTCCTGCTTCTAAGCAGACGATTGCTCGTTGGATTTGTAGCACAATTCAACTTGCACATTCTGTGGCAGGCCTGCCACAGCCTAAATCTGTCTAGGCCCATTCCACAAGGAAGGTGGGCTCATCCTGGGCGGCTGCCCGAGGGGTCTCGGCATTACAACTCTGCCGAGCAGCTACGTGGTCGGGGGAGAACACGTTTGTAAAATTCTACAAATTTGATACCCTGGCTGAGGAGGACCTGGAGTTCTCTCATTCGGTGCTGCAGAGTCATCCGCACTCTCCCGCCCGTTTGGGAGCTTTGGTATAATCCCCATGGTCCTGACGGAGTCCCCAGCATCCACTAGGACGTCAGAGAAAATAAGATTTTACTTACCGATAAATCTATTTCTCGTAGTCCGTAGTGGATGCTGGGCGCCCATCCCAAGTGCGGATTGTCTGCAATACTTGTACATAGTTATTGTTACAAAAAAATCGGGTTGTTATTGTTGTGAGCCGTCTGTTCAGAGGCTCCTACGTTTGTCATACTGTTAACTGGGTTCAGATCACAAGTTGTACGGTGTGGCTGGTATGAGTCTTACCCGGGATTCAAAATCCTTCCTTATTGTGTACGCTCGTCCGGGCACAGTATCCTAACTGAGGCTTGGAGGAGGGTCATAGGGGGAGGAGCCAGTGCACACCACCTGATCCTAAAGCTTTATTTTTGTGCCCTGTCTCCTGCTGAGCCGCTAATCCCCATGGTCCTGACGGAGTCCCCAGCATCCACTACGGACTACGAGAAATAGATTTATCGGTAAGTAAAATCTTATTTTTGCACAGATCAGATTTCATGTAGTGTAGCCCATGTGCACTGCACTTCAGGCTTATATACACTTTAGTAACATTTACTGAGTCGTGGGACTTGTTATCTTTGTCTACTTGTCTGTATCTGTACATAATAAGTCAGGCTAATGCTAACTCAAAGGCAGCTTAACTGCAACGTCTGTGCGTGTGTGACACAATATGTTTGTAAATACAACAAATACGTTCCCTTCCCCTCAGCCTCCATACCAAGGCTGGAGGATGTTATGTCGGGTTTACAATCAAAAATGGCCACGGCAGGTAAGGAACGTGAGACGGCGAGATCTGAGGCTAGGACAATGCCTCCTGAGATACCAGTAGGGGTTCAGGAGTCGTCCAGCACTTTGCACAAAAGTCTAGCTCTATTCCGAAAAATAGTTATGACGATTCAATGCCATACCTCATATTGCAAGAAGAATATGAGGAGGGTGAGGTGTGCCAGTAGTCAGATAGTGAGGGTACTATTAGCCCCGCCAGTGATGATCTCATCAGGGCAGTACGTCAGGTTCTAGATTGTACAGACTGAAGAACCTATTTCAAATGAAGTGTTATTTGCTAAACAACAGAGATCTTCAGTGTGTTTTCCTTATTCAGATTCTCTTAATAAACCAGAGTCTATGAATGGGAATATCCACCGGCTGTGGATTCGCTGGTGTCAAAACTTTCACAGTTACCCATTCCATCTGCTACTACGCCCCGTCAGAGTGTAAGCTAGAAGCTATACTAAAGTCAATGTATACAGCAGCCGGGGTGTTGCTTAGACCTACTTTAGGGGGAATTTGGGAGAATAAGGCTATAGTTGCGTGGAACACAGCTCAGGTCAGCCTACAGAAAGATGATCATGCGGCACGACGTGCCCTCTGGCTGCATTCTTGGCAGACGGAGGCAGAGGTTAAACGAGGTATAGAAGCGTTACCTTATGCTGGTGAGAAATTGTTTGGTCCTGAAGTGGACATATGGATTTCTGAGGTAATACTCTGAACCAGCGTTCCAATCCTTTAGACCTCAGCCCTATCAAGGCCGTGATACAGGAACAACCACACATGGTAGACGTGGTAGAGGATGTGGTTTCAACAAACCACTAACCGTCGTCAGGACGCTAAGACCATCAACAAGCCAGTGGCATGACGGGCTCCCAGCCATCTCGGATCTCCAGTTGTGGGGGCACGCCTTCAGACGTTCCATTTGGCGTGGTTCCAGACATCCACAGATGGGTGGATCCGCAATTTAATGTAAAAAGGTTACAAAATACAGTACGACTGTCTCCCGCCACTGCGGTTTTTCAAGACAGGACTGCCTGTGTCGGACGACAAGAGGGCGGTTCTGCAAATTGCCATTCAGTCTCTGCTGGATTCAGCAGTTTTGATTCCGGTCCCTGTACACCAACAAGGTCAGGGTTATTATTCCAGTCTGTTTGTGCCACTAAAGCCGGATGGCTCGGTCAGGCCAATATTGAACTTACAAGGTCTCATTCAGTACGTCACTTACTACAGATTCAAGTTGGAATCTCTGCGGTCAGTAATTGCAGGTTTAGAGCCACAGGAACTCAGGATTGCGCTGGATCTCAAGGATGCGTACTTACACATTCCGATTTGGCCACCTCATCAGAGGTTCTTGCGTTTTGCGATACGGCAGAACCATTACCAGTTTCTCTGACGTCCTAGTGGATGCTGGGACTCCGTCAGGACCATGGGGAATAGCGGCTCCGCAGGAGACAGGGCACAAAATTTAAAAGTTTGACCACTAGGTGGTGTGTACTGGCTCCTCCCCCTATGACCCTCCTCCAAGCCTCAGTTAGGTTTTGTGCAATCTAGGTGGCTCTCCTAAAGAGCTGCTTAGAAAAAGATTGTTAGGTTTTTTATTTTCAGTGAGTCCTGCTGGCAACAGGCTCACTGCAACGAGGGACTTAGGGGAGAAGAAGTGAACTCACCTGCGTGCAGGATGGATTTGCTTCTTAGGCTACTGGACACTAGCTCCAGAGGGACGATCACAGGTACAGCCTGGATGGGTCACCGGAGCCGCGCCGCCGACCCCCTTGCAGATGCCGAATAGAGAAGAGGTCCAGAAACCGGCGGCAGAAGACGTCTCAGTCTTCATGAGGTAGCGCACAGCACTGCAGCTGTGCGCCATTGCTCTCCGCACACTTCACACCAGCGGTCACTGAGGGTGCAGGGCGCTGGGGGGGGCGCCCTGGGCAGCAATGTAATATACCTATTCTGGCTAAAATATATCACATATAGCCCCTGGGGCTATATGGATGTATTTAACCCCTGCCAGGTTCCAAAAAAACCGGGAGAAGAAGCCCGCCGAAAAGGGGGCGGAGCCTATTCTCCTCAGCACACAGCGCCATTTTCCTGCCCAGCTCCGCTGCGTTTATGCTCTACCGTTTGGCTCTCGTCAGTGACTCGGGTATTCACCAAAGTGATGTCTGTGATGATAGCTCATCTCAGATCCTTGGGAGTGATAATAGTTCCGTACTTGGACGATCTGCTCATCAAAGCTCCGTCTCAACAGATGCTCCTCCAACATGCGTTGTTAACGTACAATGTACTAGTTCAGCACGGTTGGATTGTCAACTTCAAGAAATCACATCTAATTCCGTCTCAACGACTTCAATTCCTAGGTATGATTCTCGATACGGTAAATCAAAGAATTTACCTACAAGAACAGAAAGTACAGATTATTCGTCATCTGGTACAATTAGTGCTCAAGCCACGCACAGTCTCGGTACATTTGTGCATTCGCCTCTTAGGCACAATGGTGGTGGCTTTCGAAGCGCTTCAGGTCGGAAGATTTCACTCGCGTCCTTTTCAACTGGATGTGCTCGCACAGTGGTCGGGCTCGCATCTGCAGATTCACCACAGGGTGAGGTTGTCGCCACGGACCAGAGTATCTCTACTCTGGTGGCTCAAAGTACACAATCTAACCGCAGGGAAACGGTTCAACGCCTGGAATTGGATAATTCTAACGACGGACACGAGTCTCAGAGGTTGGGGAGCTGTGGTTCAAAATTCTCAGCTCCAGGGTCTCTGGGCAGATCACGAAAGGTTGCTGCCTCTAAATGTCCTGGAACTCCAGGTAATTTACAATGGGCTACGACAAGTAGTGCACATGCTCCGGTCTCAGACTGTCCAGATGCAGTCAGACAACGCGATGGCGGTCGCGTACATTAACAAACAAAGAGGAACGAGAAGCCACATGGCAATGTGGGAAGTAGCTCGAATCCTCATTTGGCCCGAGCATCTCCAAGTGATATTGTCGGCAGTGTTCATTCCGGGAGTGGACAACTGGGAGGCGGATTATCTCAGTCGTCGGGATTTTCATCCAGGAAAATGGGCATTAAATCCAGAAGGGTTTCACATGTTGGTCCAAAGGTGGGGTTACCCTCAAGTGGACCTGATGGCATCTCGCCACAATCACCAAACGCCCCAGTATGTGTTCAGGACAAGAGATCCAAAGGCAGTGGCGGTGGATGCTCTCACAATCGCGTGGCCGTACAGCCTCGTGTATCTGTTTCCACCGTTTCCGCTGCTCCCTCTGTTGCTAAAACGGATCAAAAGGGAGTCCGCCACAGTCATACTAGTGGCGCCTCATTGGCCTCGGAGAGCTTGGTTCTCGGATCTCCGCGGATTACTCGCAGACGATCCTTGGCCGCTCCCACTACGTCCGGACTTGTTACAACAGGGTCCGTTCCTTTACCCCGATTTAGCGCGGCTGCATTTGACGGGGTGACTGTGGAGACCGCCCTCTTAAGAAGAGAGGGCATTCCAGAATCGGTTATACCAACCATGTTACGTGCTAGGAAGCCAGTTACGGCAGCTCATTATTACAGAATTTGGCGAGCCTATATAGGTTGGTGTGAAGCTCGGAAGTTTCCGGCATCATCTTTCAAGTTATCCCGTCTTTTGTTATTTCGACAGACGGGGTTAGATGGAGGACTGCGTTTATCTACACTAAAGGTGCAGGTCTCTGCTTTGTCAATTTACTTTCAAAGACGATTGGCTCTATTGCCGTCTGTACACACCTTTCTGCAAGGTGTCCTCCGAGTACAGCCTCCATTCATTCCACCTACAGCGCCATGGGACTTGAATCTGGTTTTAGATTTCTTACAGTGGTCATATTTTGAACCCTTACAGCAAGTGGATATTAAGTTTCTCACTTGGAAAACAATTTTTCTTCTAGCCTTAGCTTCGGCAAGGCGTGTTTCAGATTTGGGTGCCTTGTCATGCAAGCCACCGTTTTTGGGGTTTCATGATGACAGAGCGGAACTTCGGACGAATTCCGTTTTATTGCCAAGGGTAGTGTCATCTTTTTTACATCAATCAACCAATGGTAGTTTCTGTGTGAACAGGTAATTCGGGAACTTTGGATGTGGTACGCGCATTACGCGTTTAGGTATCCCGAACGTCTACAGTTCGTAAGACGGATACGTTGTTTGTTCTCTATCATGCTGCCAAGATGGGTTGGCCAGCTTCTAAGCAAACCTTATCCAGATGGATAAAACTGACCATACGTCAGGATTACCTTCATGCTAGGTTACAGCCGCCTACATCAGTAACAGCTCATTCCACACGTTCTGTGGGAACTTCATGGGCAGCTGGTCGTGGAGCTTCTACGACGCAGCTTTGCCGTGCGGCTACATGCTCATCAGTGCACACGTTTGTGCGCTTTTACAAGTTTGATACGTTTGCTGCATCAGCATATAGCTTTGGCCGCTTAGTGTTACAGGTGCCAAACAGCTCTCCCGCCCACAGGGGAAGCTTTGGTACGTCTCAAGAGTACTCCAGTGACCCCTAGTGGATGAAAAAGAAAATAGGATTTTGGTACTTACCAGGTAAATACTTTTCTTTGAATCCATAGGGGGCACTGGACGCCCACCCAGAGCAGTTTTACCTGGTTGTGGTAAGTTCAGTGGATCTTATGGTAACACATTCTCACCGATTTATCGGTTATGGTGTCAACTGGTTAGTTGTCAGTTACGTTATGTGTCAACTTTATTGTTGTCCGTTATGTTATAATGTTGTAGGTAATTCTCCATTGTTCATCCTCTCTATCCTGTTCGCCTCAGGAAAAAACACTGAGGTATTCTGGGAGTATGGAGGGGAGGAGAGTTACTGAAATTTGAATATTCAGTGCCCAGTCCTTGCTAACACCGTCCATATCCCAAGAGTACTCCAGTGCCCCCTATGGATTCAAAGAAAAGGATTTACCTGGTAAGTACCAAAATCCTATTTTTAGTATATGCATGTATATGGCACAGGCTTCCTGCTGCTCTGCTGTAAGTAGGACCTACTTCCCAACATCCCCAGCAGTCACACCATATACATCCTAACTCTCTGGATGATAGTTCCTTTGAAACCAGTCTCTCTTGCCTAAATCAGAACAATTGGATCATGTAGTAATTGCCTAATGCAATGATTTTCAACTCCCCCCCCCCCCCCTTCCACACCACAGTAAGTACACATATTGCCTCCCCCACAGTAATTACACATCCCCCCCCCCACCCCCAGTAGTTACGCATATTGGCCTCCCCACATTAATTATTACACCAATTGGCTCCCCCACAGTAGTTACACACATTGGCCTCCCACAATAATTACACACATGGCCCCCCACAGTAATTACATACAGTGGCCCTCTGTAAGTCCATTTTCCATTTCCGTACCTCACCGGCAGGAGATTAAGCAACCAGAGTGTCAACTTCAAGTGTTAAATAGCACCGAGCAGGGAGCATTACTGGCTGAGCGAGTTGGCGAAGGGAATGGATGTGGCGTGTGTGATCTACGAGTCATGTCGTGTCTCCATAGATCATGGACCGGCCACAGAAGCGCTCAGCGCTGCCTGAGCCCAATGATGGCAGTGGTAGTGGCCAGTAGTTGAAAAAAAATCGTAACACAAGATTTTCCAACTGGTAGCTTGTAAGATGGATGTGACCATCTAGAAGTGGAGTGCGCTACTGCGCAGTCTCCAACAAAATGGCTCCCCTGAGAAAACTTTATTCCCTAACCAAAATGGCCACCAATAGTGTATCTACACATGTGAGGAGCCATCTTGCCACTGTGTATCAACGACATTCTGGAGGTTAACTTCTGAGAGGAATCACTTCACCCTGCTAATACAGCAGTTTTAAATCCTTGCACTGCTATGGTCATTAAATTGTGGTGGTGGTGGAGGAGGGATGTGGGGGGTGGGGCTGCTTTGGTAGTTAGGAGGCATTGGAACTGGCCCTGACATAAAGGGAGCATTGACGTCATGTGGAGGGGAGGGGGACAAAAAATGTGTACCTGGGGGCGGCCTGACCACTAAATTCGCCCATGTTTGTGAGAAGACAGTCACTGGCTCCATCACTAAACCAACCAGTGTAACAGTGAGTATGGCTGTACATTCACTTGCACAAATAAACCCCAAAGCCTTCTTAGGTTACTGGACTGGTCATTCCCTACACAATAACTGTTAGTATGTACAGTACTCTGCTCACTCACAAAATTGCACACACATACCCAGCAAGGCTTTCATGTTACACCAATTATTACTGGCAGTCTACACAATGTATTGCATAATATGATTTTTGAATAATTGGCTGTACTGTGTTTGTATCCACTATTTTACTGTTACTACCTGTACTTGGACACACCCGGTGTACATTTGTTGCCTAAGCACATTTCTTTACATTCTGACTGTTACTTTGTAAACAAAACTGAAATTAATTTTACAAACATTTCTTTATCAGTTACTGTTGCCTTTACAAATACGTTGAATGCATAAACTTAATTTCTGCATAGTTATGTTTGACACCACAACCGTCTCACACCAATCTAACTGAGGCATTCTGTACTGTTGGGCGGTCCTGCTCTTTCCCTCATTTATCATTCAGTCTGTGGCTTGCACGTTCCCCTCTTTATTGCCTTCACTTCACATCCCAGTTAACATGCAGCCCTCACCTCACTGACAAAATACCGCAATTCACTATTCCCCTGTTCTGCTGTGAACCTTCCAATGCTCTGATTGGCTACAGTTTGTTCTATTTCTGGGATGGCATTGGAATACCATTGCTTGGGATATCAACAGCAGCATCCCGACGCTCAGGATCCCAACACCTACTAAGTAAGCATGCTGCTCATAACAAAGACCTCCTTACCCACAGCCTGACCCTAACCCTAACTCCAACCCCCCCCCTCCGCAGCCTAACCCTAACCCCGCTTCCCACAGCCATAAACTAACCGTCCTTCCCCGGCAGCCTAACCCTAACGCTCCCCAGTGGTGTCTAGCCCTAACCATCCCGTCCTGTAGCCTAACCCTAACCCCCCTTCCCGACAGCCTAACACTCCCCCGCAGCCAAAGATTTGCCTCCCCCACGGTTTACCTGTCATCAGTCCCAGCATACTTACATTCGGGATCCTAGCGTTTCGGATCCCGATACCAGCATTGCAATCCATATCGGGATCCCGGCGTCGGTATTCCAAGCAGTGTCAGGATTCCAGCATTGGTTTTCCGACTGCCGGGATCCTTACCGGATTCCCTAATACTAAACACTAACAACATTGTATGTTTTACATTCAAATATTTTAATAAACTCCAAACAAAACCTAAATTAGTGGGACATTCAATTAATGTTTCCTGGTGTGGGATTTTCATAGACACTGTCCTTGATGTGGCAGCCTCCACTTTTTACAGTTGTAAGAGAGAGTGCTTGTGACCTTTTTTGTAGTTTAGAGAGGCTGTCACATGACCTCGCTGCTGCTGTTCCTCTTAATTGCGGTGAGGAGGCATGACACTGTTATTTCCGTGTCCTTACATAGCTGCCTGCAACATAGGTTACAGTACATCCTATCTCAGCATGGCACGGGCTGTCCATTCTGTGTACTCTCATGGGCATTAGCTATGTAACCCTAGTGCAATGTGCCAATTGCAGTTGAGATACACCTTCCCTCTCCTTCCACCCTTCCAGCCGATCTTTTTTCTGTCATCAACTTTCTGTGGTTCTCTTCTTGTACATATTCCCTAAATGCCAGACTTTGGTGCAAGCAAAATCTCACGAAAGTCTGGGAAAGTTCTTTAGATATTTATTGTGCATTTCAATGTTAGATTATATAGACCTTTTAATCAGTAATAATACGTTTATATATTCTTTTTTTTACAGCTAAATACAACATCAGTGCCCTAGTCACCTTCGCAACCAAAACGTTTCTTCGCTATGACAAGCTGCAGAATTTGATAGACAGCATTAGGAAATTTTATCCCACTGTGACCATTATAATTGCTGATGATAGCAAAAAAACGCAGAAGGTTGAGGGTCCTTTTATTGAACATTACATCATGCCATTTGGGAAGGTACAGTATTAAAGTATGACTGCTTTTCCTTTTTCTATTCTGTGTTTTTTCCCCCCCAAGATTGTCCTTTTTCCCTGCGTGTTGTTTCTACATTATTATTTTAGGAAGGGAATTTCAGAGAACTATCCTTTGGAATTTTATAATTATTAATATAATTTATTTATGTTGCACCCATGAAAGTACATTGCGCTGAACAGAGAATATTTAGTCACAATAGTCCCTGTTCCTGCTAGGACGCAGTATCGGATCATCTCCGACACTATCGTCCGGCTGCGTGACCCATGGGGTTGCACAAGCGGGCTGCCACAGGAGCTACCAAGAGGCCAGGAAATCTCCGTCCTCTGTCAGAGATCCTGGCCTTGTCCCTCCTCTGGTGACATGCCTCCATTTGGAGACTGACTGACAGTCTCATGCCGATCTGTGTCCAATGTCACAGGACCTGTTCTTTCATGTGCAGAACGGGTCATGCACATGCGCATAGTACCAATAATCAGTACTTTGCATCAGACACTGCACTTCCAACCACATCTGAATAAGGGCCATGACCGTGGTGATTAGGTTACATACTACCATATGATGATACCAAACAAGTTCTACAGGAAAAATAACACTTTTTTTTTTGTTTACTTCCTGGGAGCTACATAAATTTGCATATTGGCGCACTCCTAAAGTTCTCCTGAGAGCCACAGATATAAAAGCAGATGCATAAAAAAAAAGAAGAAAGCACTTAGAATAACATATGACATTATTAAAGGGTGTGGTTCATTAGGTCGACATGTACAAGGTCGACATGGAAAAAGGTTGACGTGAGTTTTTTTTACTGTTTTTGGTGTCGTTTTCTTCGGAAAGTGATGGGGAACCTCAATTAGTGCACCGTGTCCCCTCGCATGGCTCGCTTCGCTCGCCATGCTTCGGGCAGGGTGCCTCACTCCGCTAACGCGGTACTCGGCACAGGTTACCGTTCCCAATTGTAGTCCACGTGGATCATTAAGTATGAAAAAATTATTTTTTTTTAAAAAAAAACCTCATGTCGACCTAGTACATGTCGACCTACTGGCCATATCGACCTAACGCATGCCGACCTTCAGTGGTCAACCTAATGTATGTCGACCTAATGCTTGTCGACCTAACGACCACCTCCCATTATTAGAAACAAACATGATGGTGCCTCATACATACTAAAATCAACAGATAACTCCTAGGTGGATGGAACAGCTAGATACTTTGTAGCTCAGGCACAAATAGTTATATCACTTTTATAGCAAAAGTTTTATAGTCTTGTCAGCAGAGCTAGCAGTTTGCAAGTTCAAAAGTTAAAAGGGAAAACGGCAAAAAAATTGACTAAAACTATAGAAAGTAATCAAGGGCTTCACATATCAAACCCACTAAAATTAGCAGGGGAGGTAGACTGATGTTGTTCCCAAGCAGAGACTAGCCTGAAGAGGTGGCAGACGAGAATGAGGTAAGCCGGAGAGGAGTAGGTTACACTAATCGAGGTGAGAAATGACAATGTCGTGGAGAATAGTTTCAGTGGCTATGAGGGTGAGAAAAGGTCACATCCTGAAAATGTTACAGAGGTGAAAGCGACAAGATTAGATGTGGGACTGAATGTGTGTGTGTGACAGGAAGGGGATGCGAAGTCAAGGATAGCATGCAAACAGCGGAGTCAGACTGTACTCGCTACACTTATTAATAACAAATATTTATTATGTGTTATACAACAATGTATACTCTAAAGCAGGTCTATAATACCATTGTTTTATTTTACTATGCACCAGCCTATTCACTTACAGTACATTGGGGGTCATTCCGAGTTGTTCGCTCGCTAGCAGATTTTAGCAGCATTGCACACGCTAGGCCGCCGCCCTCTGGGAGTGTATCTTAGCTTAGCAGAATTGCAAACGAAAGATTAGCAGAATTGCGAATAGAAAATTCTTAGCAGTTTCTGAGTAGCTCGAGACTTACTCCTACACTGCGATCAGCTCAGCCCGTTTCGTTCCTGGCTTGATGTCACAAACACGCCCTGCGTTCGGCCAGCCACTCCCCCGTTTCTCCAGACACTCCCGCCTTTTATCCTGGCACGCTTGCATTTTTCCGCACACTCCCAGAAAACGTCCAGTTTCCGCCCAGAAACACCCACTTCCTGTCAGTCACACTCCGATCACTTCAACGATGGAAATTCTTCGTTCGGACGTGAGTAAATCTACTAAGTTTTGAGCTAAAATACTTAGCGCATGCGTACTGCGTACCATGCTCATGCGCATTTTCGCCTTAATCGCTCCGTTGTGAAAATCGTCAACGAGCGAACAACTTGGAATGACCCCCATTATTCAGTCCACCTACTACTTTTATCCCAGCCTCCATTTTTATCTGTATGGCTGAATCTTTAAAACCCACAATAAAAGTCAACTACAAAAATGTCCAGTTGTTTCTGAACTCTTTTCCTAGATATACTGTACACCGTCAGGACAGACTGAAGGGTTTTTCCCTGACTGTAGCAAAACAACTGGAGCAGGTTTTACACTACAACTTAATCCGTCAAGTGTTAAGATATCACACCCGTGACCCCAGAGATATTACAAAAAGCTGTTTCTTACATTGTATTACCTGTGGGAGATGTGGAGAATACAGGAGCACATTGATTCATATCCTTTAGCCCTGTGTAAAAGTAAAGCAGTACTCATTTACTACTCTGCCATGACTATAATAATGTATTGAGTCCCCTAATTATATATGTAGTCTTATCATCATATACTCACCCAATTCTCATCAAGAAACAGAGAATTTGACAGCAGATAAGAAGCACTTGGCCCATCTAGTCTGCCCCTTTTTATGGTTTGGTTTCCTCAGCCCTATTTGGTCCTTAGTTCTTTGTAAGGATATCCTTCCTGCCTCTATTACGGTTGTTCCAATTGTAAAGCACAGCGGAATATGCTGCGGTATATAAAAAGCTGTTAATACAAATTATAAATAAATATCCTTTGTCTATCCCCAGCATGTTTAAAATTGCTCTACTGTCTAGCCTCTACCACCTCTGATGGGGGAGCTATAATAATTTATAATTAATTGGCAATCTCGCTAACTAATTTTAACTTGTTTACAGGGCTGGTTTGCTGGTAGAAACCTGGCTATATCGCAAGTGACAACAAAATATGTGTTATGGGTCGATGATGATTTCATATTTTGCCCTCGTACTAAGATTGAAAAACTGGTGAATGTTTTAGAGAAGACAACTCTGGACGTTGTGAGTATATTTGCTACAGTACAGCTATAGGATACATTATCCACAAGTATGTTATTCAGAATGTGCTGAAAATAAAGGCAGTGCAGAAAATAATTGGTACAGTCCGGCTGGGCTTTAACTAAGGGACCAAATACCCTTATAGCACTTAGTGATGCATACAACATCATTTTACTAAGGGTGTGCGAGTGGTTCCGTCACCCGGTGTGCAGCATCTTTGGGCAGCACGGTCTCTGACCCACAGCACCTGCATGTGGCTTACAGGGTGACTGGATCGGCACACTCCTGCTATTCGCAGTACCGCAGAGTCACCCGGAGCCTCCAAGAAACACACCTTGCAATTTTGGTGATTTACAGAACCCGCAAGTGGCAATTTTTTAGGCACATCCTGGTTGGTTGTATTGGGTAGATATAATGGAGAAAAATAGATCATTAATACTTGTGACAAAACTAGATGGACTTGGACTGAGAACCTTTTTATTCATCACTCGTTTCTCACAGTGTAATGTACTTTTTAATCCTTGGCCGATCTAGGTATATAAACCAGAGCATAGGTGTATCATGTATACTGTTGTTTCATGTTATTAGGTATATATTTCCCTTGCTATTACTGGCAATATGGTATGTATTGGAAATATTAAGACCATTGCAATATAGTGTGACTACAGCAGGGCAGCAGAAGCCATAGTGTGTGACAGGAGTGAGAGCCAGGCAGCTCTGCTAGCTCATTACCATTTGTATCACATATATGAGGCCATTGTGTGAGGTGTGATAGGTGTTCCTGGTAATGTAATCAGAACAATGACTGAGTGACTGGTAAAATACAGATGGAGCCACCTTTATCTTGGCCTTTAATAGGATTAATTGAGCCAGGGCAGTCGGACTTAATCCCCTGCTGTAATGACTTAATCCCCTGATATATTGTTCTCTGTGTATTGTATTTTAGTTGAGAACAATAGATGAAGGGTTTATGCTAATAAACCATGGTGTGCCTAGGCGCAGCAGAGAAGTCAAAATGACCGTGGCTCCAGCCCAAGTTATTTATCTAGATCATCAGGTAATCTGGGAGGTAATTAGGTTAGTACTCCCAGCACTATACTGGCTGAAATAGCCTTGGGATATCCTGACCCAACCCCCTGAGTAGACTGTTTGGCACCAGAGGGGATCTGCCAGTCACGTATATAAGGAGAGCAGGTCTCAATGGAGGAGATTCTATTGTGGTGGATCCTGTGAATCAGACATAAGCAAGAAACCCTCTGAACTGGGCATCGCTGTGCCACCAGAGGAAACCCTACCAGGACAGGGTCAGTGTGAGCCAATACCCCAGGCTGGGGGACACAGGACTGTCTAGAAAGCGGTAGTGGTAAGGATACAGATTATTGCTGTTGCTGTTTACAGTATGGATGCTGACTGCAAGAGGCTGCTGGAGGATATGTGCTACCAAATACCCTGTAACATGTGACTATCTTATGGTGTTGTGCTGTCATAATAAATACTTATTTCTCTAACGTCCTAAGTGGATGCTGGGGACTCCGTAAGGACCATGGGGAATAGACGGGCTCTGCAGGAGACTGGGCACTCTAAGAAAGATTTAGTACTACTGGTGTGCACTGGCTCCTCCCTCTATGCCCCTCCTCCAGACCTCAGTTAAGAATCTGTGCCCGAACGAGAAGGGTGCACCTTAGTGAGCTCTACAGAGCTTGCTGAGAGAAAAGTATTTTGATTAGGTTTTTTATTTTCAGAGAGCTTCTGCTGGCAACAGACTCTCTGCTACGTGGGACTGAGGGGAGAGGAGCAAACCTTACCAACTGCGGGATAGGTTGTGCTCCTTAGGCTACTGGACACCATTAGCTCCAGAGGGATCGAACACAGGTACTAACCATTGGCGGTCCGATCCCAGAGCCGCGCCGCCGTCCCTCTCGCAGAGCCAGAAGCAAGAAGCACGGCGTGGAGTGAAATCGGCGGCAGAAGACTTCTGTCTTCATATAAGGTAGCGCACAGCACTGCAGCTGTGCGCCATTGCTCCCACAGCACACCACACACTCCGGTCACTGTAGGGTGCAGGGCGCAGGGGGGGGCGCCCTGGGCAGCAATAAGGTACCTTTTGGCAAAAGTAAGCAGACATACAGGTAGGCACTGTATGTCTGCATGAGCCCCCGCCATTATTTACACAAAATCGCGGGACAGAAAGCCGCCATGAAGGGGGCGGGGCTTCTTCCTCAGCACTCACCAGCGCCATTTTCTCTTCACAGCTCCGCTGGAAGGAAGCTCCCCAGACTCTCCCCTGCAGAATCACGATTGAGGGGTGAAAAAAAGAGGGGGGGCACATAAATTTAGGCGCAAATCATATAATACAGCAGCTACTGGGTAAACACTGAGTTACTGTGTTTTTTCCTAGGTCATATAGCGCTGGGGTGTGTGCTGGCATACTCTCTCTCTGTCTCTCCAAAGGGCCTTGTGGGGGGACGGTCTTCAAAAAGAGCTTCCTCTGTGTGTATGGTGTTCCGGTACGCGTGTGTCGACATGTCTGATGTAGAAGGCTCCCATAAGGAGGAGATGGAGATAATATGTGTGTAAGAAGGTGTCGCCGTCGACAACGCCGACACTTGTGTGGATATGTGTAAATTAGTGCTGAGATAAAGTTATTGCACAAAGAAGGTTAGGAAACAGACAGGATATCTACCCAGGTCTGTCCCTATGTCGCAGAGTCCGTCAGAGTCTCTCAATGTTCACTATCCAAGATAATAGACACTGATATCGACACAGAGTTTGACTTCGGTGTCGACTATGATAATGCAAAATTACAGCCAGATTGGCAGTACAGTATTAAATATATGTTTATTGTAATAAAATGTGCATATCACTGATGACTCATCTGTCCCTGACATGAGGGTACACAGGTGTAAGGGAAAGGAAGCTGAGGTAACTTTCCCTCCTCTCATGAGGAAAAAGAGCGGGAATCTCCAGACAAGACTGCAGCTTCCCACAAAGATTTCTCAGACAGTATCCTTTACCCACTAGGGCCAGGATAAGATGGAAATCTTCCCCTAGGGTGTCACAAAAGGCAGCCCTGATGCTACAGCTATTCTCAGGAATCCTGCAGATAGCGTGCACATTATGGTACACTACTCAGACCGGCGATTGGGTCGGCATGGGTTTATAGCGCTGTGGCAGCATGGACAGGTACCTTATCAGCAGAGATAGAGACCCTAGTATGTATAGATATATATATATATATATATGTAGGGATATATATATTTATATTAATGATGCTGTCTTAAGAGATATGTATATATATATATATATATATATATATATATATATATAGCATGCCTATAGAGACATGAGTATACTGGGTCCTAGTGACAAAGCTATGTCGATTTCTGCTTGACGTGTCCTGTACAATGGACAGACGATGCAGCCTTAAGAGGCATATGGAAGGCTGAGGATTGGGTGGAGATGGTTTATCGGATCGGGTCTCCACGGCTATATCTGGTAATTCTGATATTTGGCCTTATATCCCTGCACGGCCTAGGAAAGCACGACATTATCAAATGTAGCTTTTCGAATAAAGAAACAAGAAAGTCCGAGATGCGTCCTTTCTTGCCAGAGGCGGGGGCAGAGAACAGTCCTCCCCGGCCTCTACATAATCCACCGTATGTCGCTGGGGCTCCACAGGCGGAGCTAGGCCCGGTGGGGGCACGCTTTCGGAAGTGCAGCCGCAAGTGGGTTCACTACCTGTTAGATATTGTGTCTCAGGGATACAAGAAAAAATGCCCCCTCACCGACGGCCCTGACGGCTTCCCCTCACAAGAGGGAAACAGTGTGAACTGCATTTCACCTATTGTATATTCAACAGGTGGTGGTCAAGGTTCCCCTCATTCAACAAGGAGGGGATTGTTTTTATTTGACCATGTTGTGGTCCCAAAACCAAAAGGTTTGGTCAGACCCATATTGAATTAAAATCCCTGAACATATACCTGAAAAAGGGCAAGTTCTAGATGGCATCGCTTAGAGCTGTCATTGTAAGCCTGAAAGGGGGTTCGGGACATAAGGATGAATACCTTCAGGTCTCCATTTACCCACCTCATCAGGCGTACCTCAGTATTGCGGTACGGGATTGTCATTACCAGTTTAGACCAGGATAATGGCGGAAGTGAGGGTGATCCTGTGGAAGCAAGGTGTCACTATTGTCACGTATTTAGAAGATCTCTACATAGAAGTGAGATCAAAAGAGCAGTTGCTGAACAGCGTGTCACTTTCTCGGAAAGTGTAACGGTAACACGACTGAATTCTATATATTCCAAAGTCGCAGTTGGTTCCTACAGCTCATCTGCCCATCCTAGGCATGATCCTAGACACAGACCAGAAAGGGATGTATCTCCCAATAGAGAGAGCTCAGGAGCTCGTGACACTGGTCAGAAATCTATATACACAAAGAAGGTGTTAGTGCATCACTGCACTCGAGTCCTGGTAAAGATGGTGGCATCATAAGAGGCCATTCCCGTCAGCAGGTTCCATGCGAGGACCTTTCAGTGGGACTTACTGGACAAGTGGTCCGGATCACAGCTTCAGAAGCATCGGTTAATCACCCTATCCCCCAGGGCCAGGGTGTCTCTCATGTGGTGGCTGCAGAGTTCTCACCTTCGCGAGGGCCGCTGATTCGGCATTCGGGACTGGGTCCTGGTGGCCACGGATGCAAGCCTCCGAGGGTGGGGGGGGGGGGGGGGGCAGTAACACAGAGAAGAAAATTTCCAAGGTCTGTGGTCAAGTCAGGAGACTTGCCTTCACATTAACATCCTGAACCTAAGGGCCATATACAACGCCCTAAGTTAAGCGGAGACCCTGCTTCGCGACCAACCGGTTCTGATTCACTCAGACAACATCACCGCAGTGGCTCATGTAAACCGCCAAGGCGGTACAAGGAGCAGGGTGGCGAGGATGGAAGCCACCAGATTTCTTCGCTGGGCGGAGAATCACGTAAGCGCACTGTCAGCAGTGTTCATTCCGGGCAACTGGAAAGCAGACTTCCTCAGCAGGCACGGCCTATACCCGGGAGAGTGGGGACTTCATCAAGAAGTTTTCACGCTGATGGCGAGTCGGTGGGAACTGCCACAAGTAGACATGATGGCATCTCGCCTCAACAATAAGCTACGGCGGTATGGCGCCAGGTCAAGAGACCCTCAGGCGATAACTGTGGATACGCAAAGGACACCGTGGGTGTTACAGTCGGTGTATGTATTTTCCCCTCGTCATCTCATACCCAAGGTACTGAGAATCATAAGGAAGAGAGGGGTGTGAACAATACTCACTGTTCCGGATTAGCCAAAAAGAACTTGGTATCCAGATCTGCAAGAGATGCTCACAGAGGACCCATGGCCTCGGCCTCTAAGACAGACTTGGTTGCAACAGGGGCCCTGTATGTTCCAAGAAGATGGAGCAAATATGTGTGTGAGTGGGTGTCTCCGTCGACGCCGCCGACACCTGTTTGGATATGTGCTAAGGTGAATTTATTGCACCTGAGTTGGAGAACGGACAGGGAATCTACCCATGTCTGTCCTTATGTCGCAGAGATCGTTAGAGTCTCTCAAGGTTCACTATCCAAAATAAGGGACGCTGAAATAGACACGGCGTTTGACTCCAGTGTAGACTACTATAATGTACAGTGTTCAATGTGACGGTTGAACATTATCACCGTATATGGCAAAAAAATGTTGCTCGGTGTGAGGCCAGGAATGTTCCTACTGAGGAATTCCAGCTGGGCCGTTTTCTTTCACTTCCTACAATCAGGAGTGTCTTTGGGCCTAAGAATAGGATCCATTAAGGCCCAGATATCAGGCTTAGCCATTTCTTTAAAAAAGAACTGACTTCTTCTCCTGCAGTTCAGACCTTTGTAGGGGAGTGCTGCATATACAGCCCCCGTTTGTGCCTCCAGTGGCACCTTGGGATCTGAGCATGGTGTTGATTTTCTTGAAATCACATTGGTTTGAACCACTAACATCAGTAGAGTTAAAATATCTCACGTAAAAGGTGGTCATGTTTTTGCCTTAGCTTTAGCTAGGCGTGTGTCGGAATGGGCGGCTTTGTCACATATAAAGCCCCTATCTGGTTTTTCATATGGACAGGGCAGAATTGCGGATTCGTCAGCAATTTCTGCCGAAGGTAGTGTCATCTTGTCATATGAAACAACCTATTGTGGTGCCTGTAGCTACCAGTGGCTGGGAGAATTCCTAGTTACTAGATGTAGTGCGGGCTTTGAAGAGTTATGTGGCCAGAACGGCTAAGGTCAGGAAAACGGGGTCGCTGTTTATCCTGTATGCATCCAACAAGCTGGGTGCTCCTGCTTCAAAGCAAACTATTGCTCGCTGGATCTGTGACACGATTCAGCAGGCTCATTCTGCGGCTGGGTTGCCGCATCCAAAATCAGTAAAGACCCATTCCACAAGGAAGGTGGGCTCTTCTTGGGCGGCTGCCCGAGGGGTCTCGGCATTGCAACTTTGCCGAGCAGTTACTTGGTCGGGTTCAAACAAATTTGCAAAGTTCTACAGGTTTGATACCCTAGCTGAGGAGGACCTTGAGTTAGCTCATTCGGTGCTGCAGAGTCATCCGCACTCTCCCGCCCTTTGGGGTGCTTTGGTATAATCCCCATGGTCCTTACGGAGTCCCCAGCATCCACTTAGGACGTTAGAGAAAATAAGATTTTACTCACCGGTAAATCTATTTCTCGTAGTCCGTAGTGGATGCTGGGCGCCCGTCCCAAGTGCGACTTCTCTGCAATACTTGTATATAGTTATTGCTTAACAAAGGGTTATGTTATGATTACATCAGGTTGTCTGATGTTTTGTAATTGTTCATACTGTTAACTGGGTTTGGTTATCACAAGTTATACGGTGTGATTGGTGTGGCTGGTATGAGCCTTACCCTGGATTCCAAAATCCTTTCCTTGTAATGTTAGCTCGTCCGGGCACAGTTTCCTTAACTGAGGTCTGGAGGAGGGGCATAGAGGGAGGAGCCAGTGCACACCAGTAGACCTAATTCTTTTCTAGAGTGCCCTATCTCCTGCGGAGCCCGTCTATTCCCCATGGTCCTTACGGAGTCCCCAGCATCCACTACGGACTACGAGAAATAGATTTACCGGTGAGTAAAATCTTATTTTTTTTATATAGTCTGATCTGCCCGAGTGAATTGAATCCCACAGGGGGTAACCACCGTCCCAGCGAAGTGTGGTTCCTCCACAATACTAATGAAGTCTAGCACAGAAGGAGGTGCAAGTAATACAGACATAGCATCTCGTCCAGATAGCCACGGGTGTACCTACTGTATAATGGGTGCAGGGTGTGTGGTGCACACGGGCCCCATTACACCAATAGATCCCATCAGGAGACTGCACATGGCCCCAACCCTGCAGATGGCATTCATCCATGTGTGATACCTGAACAGTTACTGAGAGACCACTTTATTCTTATATTTATACTTATATACTCGCTCAAAACTATGTCAGTGCCACAATCTTTAAAAATTAGATTTAGGAATGTATAACCCTATGAGCATGATTTGTATCATTAGTAAGGGATGCGATTCTGACATATATTGTAGAAATTAAACAGTGTCAGCATTGTCTATGAAGGGGTGTAGTATGTTATGCCAGCGGTCGGGGCTCGCGGCGGCCAGCATACCAGCGCCGGAATCCCGACTGCCGGCATACCAACAGCTGGGCGAGCGCAAATGAGCCTCTTGCGGGCACGGTGGCATGCTACGCGCGCCATGCGAGCTATTCTCCCTCCAGGGGGGTCGTGGGCCCCCAAGAGGGAGAAAAGCTGTTGATATGCCGACGGTCGGGATTTCGGCGCAGGTATGTTGGTCGTTGGGAGCCCGGCCGCCGGCAAACTGAAGACCATCCCTATGAAGGACCATAATAAATATGATTAGTTTCTACAAGGAAGTAAGTTTTACATTTTGTCTTGGTAATGTGGATTGTGCAAAATAATTCAACATTGTTAAACACAAGTCTGGTATGAAAGCAGTAGTTTATGGGAAGCAGAATGTACCAGGGCCATGACAAGATGTGTTTGAGCGGTGCCTTCTCACAGAGCATCAGATTCTGGGCACCATTGCTGCCAGGATCACTGCTGCAGTGCCGCACGGATCATCAGGGGGCAGGGCCAGCACAAAGGGAAATGCCAACATGCTACGCTGCTGGGTAGAGGAGAGGATGATGGATTGACGGCAAAGTTATAAATTGAACCTGATAGGCGAACATTATTATGAATGTACCGCAGAGTGAGTATTAAGCTCAGTCCATGAATATGGGTTATAGCTTTCAACGCTCACTGTAAAAAGGACATGGTAGATCTTTGTTTTAGAGACCGGAAACCTCATCAACATTGAGAATGGAAGAGTTACATTAAAAGGGGTTGGTTTACCAATGGGCATATTAGGCTAAATTGGCACCTGTCACACTTGGGTTTGGTTTGGCCTGGTTTTTAAAACCTTACAAATGGTGTAACTGTGGGGGAGATGTATAACAGCTTCTAAAGAGTGGAGAAGGGGACAAGTTGAGATGTTGCCCATAGTAACCAATCAGCCTCTTCTCTTACCTATCATTTTATAGAATATACTTGATAAATGCTAGCTTAAAGCTGGTTGCTTGCTATGGGCTACATCTCCCCGTATGTGTAATTTACAATATCGATATTGTACTACCAAATACATGTAGCTCACTGTGCTGTACAATGTTGCTTGCATGAGTCCACTTGCTTCATGATTACAACCATGTGAAGTCTATGGAGGGAATTCAATTGGGCACAAGGTTTAGAGAGGTAAAAAACCTTGAGGACTTCACGCCCAAGTTTACATTACCGGTGGATAATACCCACGGTATCCAATTTAAAAAAAATGGCCACTGGGTAATTAAAAATACAATTAATGATACTTACTTGTCCAGTTGTCTCCGCTCCATCTTTACACTGGGGAAGGGGCTGCTGGGAGATGTGGGAGCTGCTGGGAGGGGAGGTGGCTGCTGGGAGGTGTAATTCTCTCAACTACTGCCTCCAGGGGTGTCACACAGACCAGGGGTCACACACACAACACTCACATACTCATCCTGCTGCAGAGAACCGTATCTAGACACTGCCTCGGTAGGTGAGTAATTACAGACTAATTAAGCTAATTAGAAACTTCCAATTGCTTATTTAACTCTCAGGGAGGGTGCAGCTGGGTTGCTAGAGCAAGTCCCTGTGATTTTTCCCTCTAATTAAATAGCAAAACCCTGCAGCTGCGGGGGGAAAAACAGCACTGCAGGGTTTTAAAAGTTCACGCCGTCAATTGAATTCCCCCCAATGAGGTAGTAAATAATAAGATTTTACTCACCGGTAAATCTATTTCTCGTAGTCCGTAGTGGATGCTGGGACTCCGTAAGGACCATGGGGATTAGCGGCTCCGCAGGAGACTGGGCACAACTAAAGAAAGCTTTAGGACTACCTGGTGTGCACTGGCTCCTCCCACTAAGACCCTCCTCCAGACCTCAGTTAGGATACTGTGCCCGGAAGAGCTGACACAAATAGGAAGGATTTTGAATCCCGGGTAAGACTCATACCAGCCACACCAATCACACCATATAACTCGTGATACTATACCCAGTTAACAGTATGAAATATAACTGAGCCTCTCAACAGATGGCTCAACAATAACCCTTTAGTTAGGCAATAACTATAAACAAGTATTGCAGACAATCCGCACTTGGGATGGGCGCCCAGCATCCACTACGGACTACGAGAAATAGATTTACCGGTGAGTAAAATCTTATTTTCTCTGACGTCCTAAGTGGATGCTGGGACTCCGTAAGGACCATGGGGATTATACCAAAGCTCCCAAACGGGCGGGAGAGTGCGGATGACTCTGCAGCACCGAATGAGCAAACTCTAGGTCCTCCTCAGCCAGGGTATCAAACTTGTAGACTGTTGCAAAAATGTTTGAACCCGACCAAGTAACAGCTCGGCAAAGTTGTAAAGCCGAGACCCCTCGGGCAGCCGCCCAAGAAGAGCCCACTTTCCTCGTGGAATGGGCTTTTACAGATTTAGGGTGCGGCAGTCCAGCCGCAGCATGTGCAAGTTGAATCGTGCTACAGATCCAGCGAGCAATAGACTGCTTAGAAGCAGGAGCACCCAGCTTGTTGGGTGCATACAGGATAAATAGCGAGTCAGTTTTCCTGACTCCAGCCGTCCTGGAAACATATACTTTTCAGGGCCCTGACTACGTCCAGTAACTTGGAATCCTCCAAGTCCCAAGTAGCCGCAGGCACCACAATAGGTTGGTTCACATGAAAAACTGATACCACCTTAGGAAGGAATTGGGAACGAGTCCTCAATTCCGCCTTATCTATATAAAATACAGATAAGGGCTTATGTATGACAAAGCCGCCAATTCTGATACACGCCTGGCCGACGCCACGGCCCACAGCATGACCACTTTCCACGTGAGGTATTGTAGCTCCACGGATTTAAGTGGCTCAACCCAATGCGACTTCAGGAAATCCAACACCACGTTGAGATCCCACGGTGCCACTTGAGGCACAAACGGGGGCTGACTATGCAGCACTCCCTTAACAAAAGTCCGAACTTCAGGCAGTGAAGCCAGTTCTATTTTGGAAGAAAATCGATAGAGCCGAAATCTGGACCTTCATGGAACCCAATTTTAGGCCCATAGTCACCTCTGACTGTAGGAAGTGCAGAAATCGACCTAGCTGAAATTTCTCCTCTGGGGCCTTCCTGGCCTCACAGCACGCATCATATTTCCACCATATGCGGTGATAATGGTTTGCGTTCACTTCTTTCCTAGCTATAAATAGCGTAGGGATAACTTCCTCCGGAATGCCCTTTTCCTTCAGGATCCGGCGTTCAACCGCCATGCCGTCAAACGCAGCCGCGGTACGTCTTGGAACAGACAGGCCCCCTGCTGCAGCAGGTCCTGTCTGAGCGGCAGAGGCCATGGGTCCTCTGAGATCATTTCTTGGAGTTCTGGTTACCAAGCTCTTCTTGGCCAACCCGGAACAATGAGTATAGTTCTTACTCCACTCCTTCTTATTATTCTCATTACCCTGGGTAAGAGAGGCAGAGAAGGGAACACATACACCGACTGGTACACCCACGGTGTTACCAGAGCGTCCACAGCTATCGCCTGATGGTCCCTTGACCTGGCGCAATATCTTTGTAGCTTTTTGTTGAGGCGGGACGCCATCATGTCCACCTGTGGCCTTTCCCAACGGTGTACAATCATTTGGAAAACTTCTGGATGAAGTCCCCACTCTCCCGGGTGGAGGTCTTCTGAGAAAGTCTGCTTCTCAGTTGTCCACTCCGGGAATGAACACTGCTGACAGTGCTAACACATGATTTTCCGCCCATCAGAGAATCCTTGTGGCTTCTGCCATCGCCATCCTGCTTCTTGTGCCGCCCTGTCGGTTTACATGAGCGACCGCCGTGATGTTGTCTGACTGGATCAGCACCGGCCGGTGTTGAAGCAGGGGTCTAGCCTGACTTAAGGCATTGTAAATGGCCCTTAGTTCCAGAATATTTATGTGTAGGGAAGTCTCCTGACTTTTCCATAGCCTTGGAAGTTCCTTCCCTGTGTGACTGCCCCCCAGCCTCGAAGGCTGGCATCCGTGGTCACCAGGACCCAGTCCTGTATGCCGAATCTGCGGCCCCCTAGAAGATGAGCACTCTGCAGCCACCACAACAGCGACACCCTGGCCCTTGGAGACAGGGTTATCCGCCGATGCATCTGAAGATGCGACCCGGACCACTTTTCCAACAGATCCCACTGGAAAATCCTTGCATGGGACCTGGCGAATGGAATTTCTTCGTAAGAAGCTACCATCCTTCCCAGGGCTCGTGTGCACTGATGCACCGACACCTGTATGCGTATTAGGAGGTCTCTGTCTAGAGACGACAACTCCTTGGACTTCTCCTCCGGGAGAAACCCTTTTTATCCTGTTCTGTGTCCAGAACCAAACCCAGGAACAGTAGACGCGTCGTAGGAACCAGCTGCGACTTTGGAATATTCAGAATCCAGCCGTGCTGTTGTAGCACTTCCCGAGATAGTGCTACTCCGCCGAACAACTGCTCCCTGGACCTCGCCTTTATAATGAGATCGTCCAAGTACGGGATAATTATTTCGGCCATTACCTTGGTAAATACCTCGGTGCCGGGGACAGACCAACGGCAACGTCTGGAATTGGTAATGACAATCCTGTACCACAATTTTGAGGTACTCCTGGTGAAGAGGGTAAATAGGGACATGCAGGTAAGCATCCTTGATGTCCAGTGATACCATGAAATTCTCCAGGCTTGCAATAATCGCCCTGAGCGATTCCATTTTGAACTTGAACCTTCGTATATAAGTGTTCAAGGCTTTCAATTTTAGAATGGGTCTCACCGAACCGTCTGGTTTCGGTACCACAACATTTTGGAATAGTAACCCCGGCCTTGTTGAAGGAGGGGTACCTTGATTTCACCTGCTGGAAGTACAGCTTGTGAATTGCCGCCAGTACTACCTTTCTCCGAGGGCAGCAGGCAAGGCTGATGTGAGGTAACGGCGAGGGGGAGTCGCCTCGAACTCCAGCCTGTATCCCTGTGATACTATTTGCAGAACCTAGGGATCCACCTGTGGGCAAGCCCACTGGTCCCTGAAGTTCCCGAGACGCGCCCCTACCGCACCTGTCTCCACCTGTGGAGCCCCAACGTCATGCGGTGGACTCAGAGGAAGCGGGGGAAGATTTTTGATCCTGGGAACTGACTGCTGGTGCAGCTTTTTCCTTCTTCCCTTGTCTCTGTGCAGAAAGGAAGCGCCTTTGACCCGCTTGCTTTTCTGAAGCCGAAAGGACTGTACCTGAAAATACAGTGCTTTCTTAGGCTGTGAGGAAACCTGAGGTAAAAAATTTTCTTCCCAGCTGTTGCTGTGGATACGAGGTCCCAGAGACCATCCCCAAACAATTCCTCACCCTTATAAGGCAGAATCTCCATGTGCCTTTTATAGGCAGCATCACCTGTCCACTGCCGGGTTTCTAATACCCTCCTGGCAGAATGGACATTGCATTAATTCTGGATGCCAGCCGGCAAATATCCCTCTGTGCATCCTTTATATCGAAGACGACGTCTTTAATATGCTCTATGTTAGCAAACGATTATCCCTGTCTTAGAGTATTAATATTATCTGACTGGGTATCAGACCACGCTGCAGCAGCACTATTTATGCTGAGGCAATTGCAGGTCTCAGTATATAACCTGAGTGTGTATATATACAGACTTCAGGATAGCCTCCTGCTTTTTATCAGCAGGCTCCTTCAAGGTGGCCGTATCCTAAGACGGCAGTGCCACCTTTTTTGACAAACGTGTGAGCGCCTTATCCACCCTAAGGGATATCTCCCAACGTGACCTATCCTCTGGCGGGAAAGGGTACGCCATCAGTAACTTTTTAGAAATTACCAGTTTCTTATCGGGGGAACCCACGCTACTTTACACACTTCATTCATTCATCTGATGGGGGAACAAAACACTGGCTGCTTTTTCTCCCCAAAAATAAAACCCCTTTTATGTGGTACTTGGGTTCATGTCAGAAATGCGTAACACATTTTTCATTGCCGAGATCATGTAACGGATGTTTCTAGTGGATTGTGTATATGTCTCAACCTCGTCGACACTGGAGTCAGACTCCGTGTCGACATCTGTGTCTGCCATCTGAGGTAACGGGCGTTTTTCTGAGCCCCTGATGGCCTTTGAGACGCCTGGGCAGGCGCGGGCTGAGAAGCCGTCTGTCCCACAGCTGTTACGTCATCCAGCCTTTTATGTAAGGAGTTGACATTGTCGGTTAATACCTTCCACCTATCCATCCACTCTGGTGTCGGCCCCACAGGGGGCGACATCCCATTTATCGGCCTCTGCTCCGCCTCCACGTAACCTTCCTCATCCAACATGTCGACACAGCCATACCGACACACCGCACACACACAGGGAATGCTCTGACTGAGGACAGGACCCCACAAAGTCCTTTGGGGAGACAGAGAGAGAGTATGCCAGCACACACCAGAGCGCTATATAATGCAGGGATTAACACTATAACTGAGTGAATTTTCCCCAATAGCTGCTTGTATAAACAATATTGCGCCTAAATTTAGTGCCCCCCCCTCTCTTTTTAACCCTTTGAGCCTGAAAACTACAGGGAAGAGCCTGGGGAGCTGTCTTCCAGCTGCACTGTGAAGAGAAAATGGCGCCAGTGTGCTGAGGGAGATAGCTCCGCCCCTTTTTCGCGGACTTTTCTCCCGCTTTTTTATGGATTCTGGCAGGGGTATTTATCACATATATAGCCTCTGGGGCTATATATTGTGATGATTTTGCCAGGCAAGGTGTTTATATTGCTGCTCAGGGCGCCCCCCCCCCCCCCCCCAGCGCCCTGCACCCATCAGTGACCGGAGTGTGAGGTGTGCATGAGGAGCAATGGCGCACAGCTGCAGTGCTGTGCGCTACCTTGGTGAAGACTGAAGTCTTCTGCCACCGATTTTCCGGAACACTTCTTGCTTCTGGCTCTGTAAGGGGGCCGGCGGCGCGGCTCCGGGACCGAACATCAATGGCCGGTTCCATGCGGTCGATCCCTCTGGAGCTAATGGTGTCCAGTAGCCTAAGAAGCCCAAGCTACCACCAGTTAGATAGGTTCGCTTCTTCTCCCCTTAGTCCCTCGCTGCAGTGAGCCTGTTGCCAGCAGATCTCACTGTAAAATAAAAACCTAAAATATACTTTCTTTCTAGGAGCTCAGGAGAGCCCCTAGTGTGCATCCAGCTCAGCCGGGCACAAGAATCTAACTGAGGTCTGGAGGAGGGTCTTAGTGGGAGGAGCCAGTGCACACCAGGTAGTCCTAAAGTTTTCTTTAGTTGTGCCCAGTCTCCTGCGGAGCCGCTAATCCCCATGGTCCTTACGGAGTCCCAGCATCCACTTAGGACGTCAGAGAAAATTTAAATATTAATCGTTAGATTGTAACTTCACGTTTCTGCTTTATGGCAGTACAATGCTACAAGTTACGAGTTATGAGTGGACTATGCTTCGTAATGTAGATTATGTTTTGTTTTTTCTATAGGTAGGGGGTGCTGTAAGAGAAATTACAGGATATGCTACAACTTACCGGCAAAAGATTACTGTCCTGCCTGGAGACAAGGAAGGGGACTGCCTTATGACTCGACTAGGGTATCACCATGTCATTGAGGGCTTCCCTAACTGTGTGGTGACAGATGGTGTGGTAAACTTCTTCCTGGCACGAACAGACAAGGTGCTGAAAGCTGGCTTTGACCCTCGACTTTCCAGGATTGGTCATTTAGGTAAGTTAGAGAGTCCAGGAATAGTGCATTTATGGAAGACCAGCAAGATAATTCATAATGTATTAATATTTGTGACAACAGATTTTCCCTCTTTGCAACACCCACCAGGCATGTTGTGGGTATTGCAAAATTAAAGAAGCTCTGAAGAAAATATTGGGCCTAATTCAGACCCGATCGCTGCTGTGTGTTTTCGCACAGCTGGTGATCAGGTCTGATCTGCGCATGCGCCAGTGGCGCAGTGCGCCGGCACATGCCAGAGATGCGACCGGCTTCTCTGCCCAGCGATCACCTCTGCCTGATTGACAGGCAGAGGCGTTGGCTGGGCGGGAGAGGGCGGGCCGTTTTGGGGGCACGGTCCGGGCAACGCAGGTGTTCCTGGACCGTACGAGGTAGATCTCACAGACCATGGAAGCAGCCATTTTATGTGCCCAAACAATGTATAATGGTGCCCATACACTTGTGCGATTATCGGTACTAGCCTTCGATTTCGACCACATCTGTGAGAGAAATAGAAGGATTGTATGCACATTTTAGTACCTTGAGACGCGAAGCGCGGGCACGCCGGTCGAATATCGAGTCTCAAGATATTATGTGCTGCACTTAATATTTATCGAATCACAGTGCGATTGCATGTGTTTTTAAAAACACATGCAATATATCGCACTGCGATGCGGTGACGTGCCCATCACGTGATTACCATGCGATCTATCGCATGATCGCATGGTAATCACTTTGGCAGTTCAGGTGCGATTTCATCGCACCTGAACTGCTGGTGCGATGCCCTGCGATGTCGAGTCGTGGGGCATCGCACAAGTGTATGGCTAGCATAAGATAATGAGGGAGATTTACAAATGTGACCTTAGTACGCCATACAGCGGGAGATGCCTGGCGTGAGTGAGCTGACAGGTCCCGTGGAATACAGTTAACATTGGGTGTCTTTTTTGCTGAAAATACATTAAGATGCACAAGCAACTTATGATTATTAAAATGATATGCCCCATGCCTATATTCTGAATGCGACCGCGCATGTATCTGCATATGTAATGGTACGTTACAGTGTTTTCTAGCGTAGCATTTAGTATGCAAATATAGTTGCAGTAGCACACAGAATATAGGCATGCTGCATATTATTATAAAATTGTATTTATAAGGCGCCACAAGTGTTTTGCAGCGCCGTAAATAATTTTAATCAGCACAAGCTGCATGGGTGTCCTGTTTGCATCATTTTGCCAATAAGATGCCTTTTAATGGAAAAAGTCATAGAAAAAGATCCTCTGCGCTACCGAGTCACTCCAAGGCATGGCGTGAGTAGAAGGGCTGTTTAACAAGCAGGAAAACTGTCTGTAAGAAGTGTCAAATGTGCTGTAACCAGCACTATTGGACACTGTCAATGAGCCTCAGTATGTATGACAGTAGATAACATACAGAAAAATAACCTTTCCCTGCGTTATCTGCAAACATTAATATAACGAAAAATCATATGTTATGCAAATCGATAAATGCACTTTTGTGGCTAATAGGTCTTTCACATAACAGCAGGATTACTTGCCAGTGGTGGCTTCTGGGAGTCTGTTTGCACATGAGAGATCTCGGAATGTTTGCAAGATCTCGTGTATGCGCAGTGGAGCGGCTGGGAGGTGAGATACAGCACATCAGCACTGGCCTGATGCGTTGTGGCTCCGGCAGGAATCGCCGGAGAGGGGACTATTCTCTCCTCCACTCCAGTGGCCAAGATGTTAATACATCTGAGCGTTATTGCTTGCTGCACCTTGATAAGAGCCAAAGTAGGAAGAGCTATAGCCACTATAGTACATCTCCCTGAATGAGTACTACCAATTCATTATGAAATGGTAACATCATCACCACTATATTTCATAAATCTTTGATTGCTATTGAATCAATAGCTTACGTTGTCCCATATACTATATATTTATGCCTTCATAAGTAGTGCTCTCTCTACCAATGGTACCAGTTTATAGGGGGTTATTCAGAGCTGAACACAGATTGCTGCATATGCAGCCAGATCTGCGTTCATCTCCTCACATGTGAAGGGCCGCCCAACACAGGGCAAGGCTGCCCAGCATGTGTAAGGCCGCCTCACGATACATTGAAACTAAGGTTGACCTTTGGCAGCGTAGCCAGTCTGCACTGTCAGGCGGTCATTTAAAAAAAATATTGGAACGGCTGCAACGTCACACAGCCACCCCGAAAGTTCCACTGACCTGCCCCCGTTTTCCCGGTTCTTCCCCTGCAACGCTGTAACTCCGCTCCAGCAACGCCCACCGCTGTCAATCACACTGCAGAACTATCCCCGATGTGTGTGTGTTCGCACAGCCGCTGTGCGCCCGCTGCCATGCACATTATATTAGATGTAATTAAGGAGTAATTGTTATGCATACTTTTCTTATTCTTCTAAACTATTTTTTATCCCTTATAATACTTATGTTCTACCATTGAGTAGGTGAAGTCTGTCATTGAAGTACTAGAGAAGAGGGCTGTGGGAACAGACGGGCTGGCGGACCCTGCTCCTAGGAGCTTATAATCTAGGAGGGAGGGGAAACCGACAGATGACATGAGGGAGGAGCATGTGGATGGGGATTTGAGGGCAGGAGCTAGGTGAGATAGAGATGACTGAGGTAGGAAAGTGTGGTGTATGAACTGGTGACAAGGTTAAATGGTGGAGCTCTGCCCATTTATGTAGAAACGTGGAAAAGACATAGGGCATTATTTTCTGTAATAGTCATCAAACTGTTAATAGCTACAAAATCAATGTAACCGGTATGCCAGTGAAGTACTTGGTAATAGTATTCCTAGTCTGTTGGCATATCACCACCTAGAGGCAACTACTACTAAAACACATTTTGAACATTTTGCTTTTTTGTTTACTTTGGCAGAATTCTTCATCGATGGACTTGGGATACTGCACGTGGGCTCATGTGATGATGTCATCGTAGATCATGCTTCAAAAATCCACCTCCCCTGGTTCAAGACGCAGTCAGATAAAGAGTATTCCAAATTCCGCTATACCAAAGCCTCCAATTCCGTAGAAATAAGACATGAACTATTTTACTTTAAAAACTACTTCAAGTGCATGACTGGGAACTAAAGAAAACACTGAAATGAGTTGAAGAAAAGGGATCAAGTTTTAAATTAAATAGAATTGACTATTTAAGTTCACAGCACTGATGGATCTCTTTAACCACTGGCTGGCCTAAAAGTATGGTGAAGGTACTAAACTAGACATAATGGCGACAATAACAACAATGAGAAAATGGCTTTATGTTCTGCAAAATATGTTGCCTGAATTATTCATCACAATATATACTATGACAGACACAAAAAATATTTAACCCCTTTGAAGCATGTTATCTGGAGGTACAAGCCAATGCGTCGATGGAATTAAGAGTGTGGCCTTAGTAAGAAATGCTGCTACACATACTGTGAAATTAACCCATGATGACAATTGCACATGGTGAATAAGCCATAAGGAGGCAGCACAATGGCAGTCTAACATCAGTGTGATGAAGGTTTGAGTACTAGTGTGCCTCCTAACAGGAGACTTTTTTAGCATGATTAAGCATTTACAAGTCATTATAATAGTAACCCTGTGAATAGGTTAATATGTCAATTTACTAGGAACAAAGGACATTGGTGTGAGCTCAGTGCCTGAATTTCAGCACATGGAATAGCTGCGCACAGATTAAATGGTATACATGGAATGTTATGCACAGGGGCATACACTAATTCACCTTGTTTAGTCTCAAGTATTTGGCCAGTTCCTCATTTGAGGTCTGATGTAGAGTCAGATGATAATCAGGCGTATGTTGCTTATGAACTGTGTGCACAGGATAAAATTAATATAATGGTGAATATAATGGCCTATATGTAACTTGCCCACTATGTGTTCACCGGGTTTGCTGTTAGTCATCATCACAGTACACTTTCATATAACCTTAGATGTGTCCACATACGTCTATCCTCAAATCACACCAGGTAGCTGTCAGGAATCCGCATTCTCCATTGCATCACTTCCAGTGAACAGGCGTCTCCTGGCTTCAGTCCTCTGTTTTCTGAGTATTCCGTGTGAATTGGACCTGTGGAACTACAGGTCCCAGCAGTTCCAGTCGTCAGTCTCCTGCAGCCCACAGCTCACTGTGCTCCACCTAACCAGTTCTATCTTTTAGTAACCACTGGTTTCAGCCAGCAGCCTGGAGTACACAGTGCTTCTAGCTAAACAGCATTAACTCCCGGTCCACTACTGATCCCAGCCAGCAACCAGCAGTGCATTGCATTAACTGTCTATAGAATTATTCTCCCGGTTAATCACCAGCTCGAGTTAACACTCAGCTCGTCCCGGCATCCAATCCAGCGCTGTGTTTCCAGCCAGGGCCCTGTGACCAATCACTGCAGAGCAAGGGGTATAAGTTCCTGTCCGGGGCTCACTCACATCACCTCGGACAACGAGTCACATATGGTGTGTCTAGTTCTCCTGGTTCCCGTGTTCCTGTCTCCAGTGATTCCTCCGTTGTTGTTCCCGTGTATCTGTCTCCAGTTATTCACCGTGGTTACTCTCATCATTCATCACTCTGCAATTCTCTTGTTTACTCTGGACTTCAAACCACAGCTACAAGCTCATCAGCAGTAAGAGACTCTCCTCAGGTGTTCATTCCATTTCCTTACCTGTGCACTTCGTTATCAGTATATCAACCTGTGCATCTCAGCAGTAATACCAACTAATTGCATTGAGACTGTCTCCTGCTTGGGCCTAGTGAGGCCATAAGGACTTATGCTATATAGAGACTGTGTATTTTCAAATAATACCGGAGTTCTGCCTTTTCCATCTGCATTTCAGTTTTCAGTTCATTTCATATTGTGTTATACAGAGACTGTGTGTTTCTAAATAATACCGGAGTTCTGCTTTTCAATCCATCTGCATTCAGTTATCCATTCATTTCATATTATACAGAGACTGTACTTTCAAGTATTACCGGAGTTTTGTTTATTCATCTGCATTCAGCCAATTAAGTTATTTCATATTTTGTTGCAAGAGACTTTCAGTTACTTTTGGTTTCAGTTATCAATCATTGTTTGCTACATTGCCGGTCTTCAGTTATTATTCATTATTATACCATCTGCTTTGTTACCTCTGTGCTAATAAACATCAGCGCATATGCGCAGGACTTTCATATTGCCCCCACGCTTTGTACATTGAACCAACACTGACCCACTAGTGCCCCCTCCGGGGACAGACAAAACCTGAGACCTGACAGTTTGTCCGAGGCCCATGGACCCGGACGGTGGTCAGAGTGTGGGGTCAGGGTCACTCCAGAGTTTGGTGTCACGACTCAATGATTAGGCTGCACAACAACAAGTGATCCTGTTTCTACAGGGAATGTCTGTCCGTTTGGATACCTTGCAGCAATCCCTTCCAAGTTCTGTTGTTTCTCCAGTTCCTGTTCAAGTCACTCCTGCTCCAGTCATTTCAACTTTCCCTGCACAATCCGTTCCTGTGGATGGATCTTGCTCAAGTCAGTCCTATGGCAGTCCCTTCACAGCTAATTCTCCTGAGAGAGCGAATTCCTCCTTTGAAAGCTTCAAGACTCCTTTGTTGTCTGCTGTGAACTCTGAACCAATAAGAACTCTTTATCATCTATTGGAACAACTTCAAAGTCTCCTAACAAAAATCATTCCAATAATGCCAGAAATCCTGGTTGGTGCTTTAAACGCAGTGAAGAGTCCTGCTCAAAGTATTGAGACTAGTGCGACCTCCGTGTCAAGCTTCCTTCAAACTAAAGTCTCTTCTCCTATGCAGAGAGAGGGCAGATTCCAAAGCTACCCGCGCTCCAAACTCACGGAAGCTGAACGCCGGCATCGCAAGCAGCTTCACATCTGCTTATACTGTGGGAGTTCTAGTCATCTTTATTAAGGACTGTTCCTTCCGCAACTCAAAAGTTGGTGACAGGTCCCAACATCACAGAGTTTTCACCTGCAAACCTTCCAGCGTATCCTCTACAGTTTCAAGTTCCTTTACCTCGGACAGGAGTGTCCAAAAAGTCTACGATTGGGGTCCTGTGACAAATAGACCCAATCCCAAGTACGGAAATCAAAAGAGACTATCTATGTTACCCATAACTAAAGTAGTTTCTGTGTCTACAGCCCGAGAAGGGACATCTGTGTCTACAGCCCGAGAAGAGGCATCTGTGTCTACAGCCCGAGAAGAGGCATCTGTGTCTACAGCCCGAGAAGAGGCATCTGTGTCTACAGCCCGAGAAGGGGCGTCTGTGTCTACAGCCCCGGTGGGGCATCTGATGTTGTGACCCCAGAAGGGGTATCTGATGTTCAGGTTCCAGAAGTGGCATCCGGGCATGCAACTCAAAGAAGTGTGTCTGATCTATTAACCCCAGGAGGGGTCTTTGGAGTTTCAGCCTCAAGAGAGGAATCCAGAGCCAAGATCCCAGGAGGAATTCTTAAAGCCACAGATACAGACATGAACTTTTGTTTGCCAACTTCAGAGAGTGCTACCAGCTCAGTACCACTCCAAGAGGGATCATCAGAACATCCGGATTCTGTCTATACAGAGTCACGTGTCAATGGACCTAGCCTGGTTCCAACCGTCGGTCCAAAGACTCCACTGGTTCCAGCCAGCCTGAGTAGCTTCGTTTCCAACAATGAGCTACCTCCTTCGGTTCCAGCTGATTCCTGCATCTTCGGATCAAATTCGGTCCTATCCGTCAGTCCGAAGACTCCTCCAGTTCAAGCTTTTCTGGACCCAATCCGGTCCCATCCGTCTGTCCAGATCAGCCTCCTCTGGTTCCAGCCAGCCCGAGTAGCTCTGTTTCCAATGCTGAGCTACCTCCTTCGGTTCCAGCTGATTCCAGCCTCTTCGGATCAAATCCAGTCCTATCCGTCAGTTCTTGCAGATATTGCAGTTGCCTCAACCCAGCATCTAAGCATCTCACCCCAAGATAAAGCTTCTAGTGTTCAGTCAACCTCAGCTGGGAACTCCCGTCAGTCAATTCTGGACATGACGTCCTCTCTCCACCCTAGAGCATTTCAAGTTGATTCTACTCCTGCTTCTGAAAGCTTATTCCAGTCCTCTACTCTCAAGTGTCCTACATTGTCTTCTGAGACTTCAATTGACATTCAGCCTTCCAAGTGTCCACTTGATACACAAGCGCCAGTCTACTTTTATGGTGACTATGCTCAGTTCCGTGCATTAACGAGCCAATATCTCGCTTTTACTAACTCAGGATCTTCAGTGAGTATTACTCCAGTCAATGCAATCCAATATTTCCTCCTGTTCTTCAAAGGTAAAGCACTGGATTGGGCGAATCCTCTCATTGAGTCTAAAGATCTGCTACTGAATGATCTTCCTGCTTTCCTCGAAGCAGTAATACAGGAGTTTGCTCCAAATTTAGTGCATTCAAAGTCATCTGGGCATTCTGGCCAATTTGTCAACAGTTTGTCTACTGCTAAATCCTCTCCAACATCTCTGTCTGTGCAAAATCAGGATACATTAGACCAAGCTATTAAAGATTTCCAAGCTGCAAAGTCAAGACAAGGTTCTCAGACTTTAGATTTGAAAGTTGCATATACTTCAGTGTCTCCATCCTACAGCAACACTTATGAAAGTATTGACTCCCCGGATTCAACATCTGCTCAGTCTTCTGATCAGTCTTCCAGTTCTCAGTTTTTCGACTCAACGCTTTCCAAACATGATCAAGTTCTGTTTAATCAGTGTATCAGAGATTTCAAGAATTACAGGAATTGGAGAGCTGAAAAACCAGTTCAAAGTCTACCATCTGTTGATGTAAGTGTTGGCTATGCTGCCGTTACCCCTAGTCCTGGTGTCTCATATAGCTTCAAATTTCCCGTGTATCTGTCTCCAGTTATTCACCGTGGTTACTCTCATCATTCATCACTCTGCAATTCTCCTGTTTACTCTGGACTTCAAACCACAGCTACAAGCTCATCAGCAGTAAGAGACTTTCCTCAGGTGTATATTCCATTTCCTTACCTGTGCACTTCGTTATCAGTATATCAACCTGTGCATCTCAGCAGTAATACCAACTAATTGCATTGAGACTGTCTCCTGCTTTGGCCTAGTGAGGCCATAAGGACTTATGCTATATAGAGACTGTGTATTTTCAAATAATACTGGAGTTCTGCCTTTTCCATCTGCATTTCAGTTTTCAGTTAATTTCATATTGTGTTATACAGAGACTGTGTGTTTCTAAATAATACCGGAGTTCTGCTTTTCAATCCATCTGCATTCAGTTATCCGTTCATTGCATATTATACAGAGACTGTACTTTCAAGTATTACCGGAGTTTTGTTTATTCATCTGCATTCAGCCAATTAAGTTATTTCATATTTTGTTGCAAGAGACTTTCAGTTACTTTTGGTTTCAGTTATCAATCATTGTTTGCTACTGTCAAAGTCGAAAAATATCATGATGCATATGCCTTGTATTAACCCCTCATGCACACGCGCGCTGCTCGAGCACCCACTCCCCCGTACGTGCACATACCCGCAAGTTGCGTAGGGGACGCTACAGCGTCTCGTGCGCATGAGATGTGTATTTACGGCGGAGTTTGTGAGCATCTAGCGTGCGACTCGATCGTAGCATATTTAACCCATATAGTGTGTTTTATAGCTAATATTCCCCTAGACAATGTCAGCGAGTATGTTTATTTTAAACGGTTCCTGGACAGAGAGATTCCTCTTTGCATGATAGGAAGGGTCAGATAAAGGTTGAAAGGTGGTGTCTAGTATCCAGCTGTAGGATATTTTAAGGGTAACATTTCGGTGTTGGTTAGGAAAGGATCGCTCGCTCCTGCGTATAGTTATGTGCAAAAGTAGTTTATGAACATATATTGTATTTGCTGTAAATTACACATGCGGCGGGAATCCTGAGGATACCTCCCACCAGAGCAGTTGGAGAAAGACACAGCCCACCTGGTCAAATCCACCTATGACCTTTACTATAATGTGGAGACACATTCCTGTGTCCAATGAACAATGAGATTATAGGGACCATTGTATTGTGAATGTATGTTGTGTATATAAAGACCACCATTGCCTGGCCAGACACTCACTCTATCTGAAGGCTTTCTCTCTGAATGCTGAGGGCTGGATCCAGGACGCGCTTGCGAATCATCCCCACGTATGTATATTTCTCTGTAGCCATTTTGTTATCCATTCTGTTTGCCATTCGTTTCAATTTGTTCACTCTTGTTTGTTATTGTTCATATTATTCTCTGTTATTGTGTTAGATTTTGATGTTAGTTTGTAGTATATAACTTGTATTGTATTTTTCCCCTTTTCTCTAAACCATCCACGGCGGTGTTAGAACCGCTGTGGTTTTTAAATCCAAACCAGGTCTTGTGTTTTCACTTCTCCACAAAGGGCTTTCCTTAGCGTCTCAATCGCTCGAACAGCATACACATAGTTAAGGTTTTTAAGCGTTACATCATTGTAGTATTTGACTACTAAGGTTTAGAGTATAAGCATATTCTTAATGTGTGTTATTAATAAGGTTTACTGCGTATCATTCTGTGAGCATCTGCGCCGCTCGTGTCTCACTCTCACGGCGCAGCGTCCGCTACGCCAATAGCGTAGCAGTACGGTACTCGGTACGCCTATAGCGTGCTTGGTACGAAGCGTGAAACCGTGAGCGTACGCATCGCTCGTGCGTCGCGCCCACGGCTTAGCGTCTGTTACGCTAAGTGCGTACCCCTATGGTACTCAGTACGCAAATAGCGTACTTAGTCCGTAATAGTAAATAGCTTATGTTTAATGGTAATAATTGACATTATCACTACATTGCCGGTCTTCAGTTATTATTCATTATTATACCATCTGCTTTGTTACCTCTGTGCTAATAAACATCAGCGCATATGCGCAGGACTTTCATATTGCCTCCACGCTTTGTACATTGCACCAACACTGACCCACTAGTGCCCCCTCCGGGGACAGACAAAACCTGAGACCTGACAGTAGCCCTATTTAGCGTGCCACAGACTGTACTACTTATCTGCAGTAAACTAAGACGGAAAATTGAGGAAAAGATAAAAGTAGAAAAGTTGAGGAAAGAGAACACACCAAGTTAAACAGACAGGTCCATTCTGAGCAGGGAGGGGGAGCGGATACTGATTACCCGGACCCGGGCTTGTTGGAGGGGCCCAGCAGGGGCCTGGGTCAGCACAGCTGCGCATAGTATTTTTTTTTTTTTTTTTAGGAGGGGACATGGCCACACCTCCACGGATTTGGACACGCTCTCTCAGTATCTGTACGGCTCTTAATGGCTCTGGATCAGAGTGACCCACGTCATCCATTGTTATGCTTCATCTGTAACATACCAGTTACTTTGCTACAAAGTAAAAAAAATCCTAAGCAGCCAACACACGATATGCAGACTAAGGGGTGTATTCAATAAGTGTCTGACATACATTTGTCGGAATGGATCCGACAAGGGTTATTCAATAGAGTGGCCAAATCCGACTGTCGGATTTGAGCCTAATCCGACTGTAGGATTTGGCCGGCGTCCGTGCTGCTGCTGTCACATAAAAGTTAGTGTCAGGGCTGTTATTGATTTTTGAAAAAGACATTTTCTTAAATAAGCCCTAACATATTCCTCACGCCAGCTGGCTTCCTTTTCCCCTGCCGCCCTGTGTGATACATCCTGTGCAGCAGCCGCCTCGCTGAGAGCCGCCCAGCGCCGCTGACACTGTCACTGTGGTGAGAGCGAGGCGGACGGGAAATCCCCACTTTCAGTGTCAGCGGCGCCGGGCAGCTTTCAGTGAGGCGGCTGCTGCACAGGATGTATATCACACAGGGCAGCAGGGGAGAAGGAAGTCGGTTGGCGTGAGTTGGACCCGACAGCACTCTATTCAATGCCGGGCCAATCCTGTCAGATTTGGCCTGCTCCTGACAGTTTCAATCTGACTTTTTTAAAGGTCGGATTGACATTGTCGGAAACGGGGGAGGAAAACCTGTTGGGTTTAGCCCCGCTTCCGACAGTACATGCGGCTCGGTCGCTGAGGCCGCCGATCCGCGTGCTTTCCGACAAGTCGGATTTCCTGACTTGTCAGAAAAAAATTGCCGGTGATGAATAGGTCGGAACCCCTTCCGACCTCAATCAGTCGGAAGCTGCCGTCTTTCCGACAAGACGGCAGCTTCCGACTCTTATTGAATACACCCCATAAATGGAAAATCGGTGGAAAGAGTAGTCGAGCAAAAATTATTCAGTCAAGAGACAGGTCCGATAGGAGTGGCCCGCTTCATGCATCATTATCCCTTCCTGACAACAAAATAATCCTAATTACCTGGTACACTATCTGCAAACTACTGTGAGATGCACAACTGAGGGAAAAGTAGCAGAATGAAGGAAAAAGTAATGTTGAGGAATAAGTACACAGCACAGGAGTCGCAGCTGGTGTCTTGCACCATATGCCAAAAAGAAAGAGAAAGAGAAATCCCTGTGGTGCAGAAGAGGAGTTACATGTAGAGCAAAATAAATAAATGTATAAGTAAATAGAACCAAATGCAGTCCTTTAGTCTCAAATCCTCCAAGGCAAGTCCTGGTTGTCTTTCGATTTGTTGTACCTCAAACGGGAGAGAGACACTTAGTGTAACACCATTTTAACAGTACACATAACCCATATTGAGGTAAGTATCACACTCACATTCGATAGGATAAATTAGGGCTCATCATCCCCCAGATTGGAAGTGATAACGTCGAATGTCTTCCTCCAATGAGATATATGTAAATATAAGAAGAGGAAATATAGTGCAACACTGTTTTTCATAAAAAATAAGAATTTTCTCACCGGTAATTCTATTTCTTGTAGTCCGTAGTGGATGCTGGGAACTCCGTAAGGACCATGGGGAATAGCGGCTCCGCAGGAGACTGGGCACAACTAAGAAAGATTTAGGACTACCTGGTGTGCACTGGCTCCTCCCTCTATGCCCCTCCTCCAGACCTCAGTTAGGAAACTGTGCCCGGAAGAGCTGACACAATAAGGAAAGGATTTGGAATCCCGGGTAAGACTCATACCAGCCACACCAATCACACCGTACAACTTGTGATACTATACCCAGTGAACAGTATGAATAACAACTGAGCCTCTCAACAGATGGCTCCAAACAATAACCCTTTAGTTAGGCAATAACTATATACAAGTATTGCAGACAATCCGCACTTGGGATGGGCGCCCAGCATCCACTACGTACTACGAGAAATAGAATTACCGGTGAGTACATTCTTATTTTCTCTGACGTCCTAGTGGATGCTGGGAACTCCGTAAGGACCATGGGGATTATACCAAAGCTCCCAAACGGGCGGGAGAGTGCGGATGACTCTGCAGCACCGAATGAGCAAACTCAAGGTCCTCCTCAGCCAGGGTATCAAACTTGTAGAATTTAGCAAATGTGTTTGAACCCTACCAAGTAGCAGCTCGGCAAAGTTGTAAAGCCGAGACCCCTCGGGCAGCCGCCCAAGAAGAGCCCACTTTCCTCGTGGAATGGGTTTTTACAGATTTAGGATGCAGCAGTCCAGCCGCAGAATGTGCAAGTTGAATCGTACTACAGATCCAGCGAGCAATAGACTGCTTTGACGCAGGAGCACCCAGCTTGTTGGGCGCATACAGGATAAATAGCGAGTCAGTTTTCCTGACTCCAGCCGTCCTGGAAACATAGATTTTCAGGGCCCTGACTACGTCCAGCAACTTGGAATCCTCCAAGTCCTTAGTAGCCGCAGGCACCACAATAGGTTGGTTCAAATGAAAAGCTGATACCACCTTAGGAAGAAATTGGGGATGAGTCCTCAATTCCGCCCTATCCATATGGAAAATCAGATAAGGGCTTTTACATGACAAAGCCGCCAATTCTGACACACGCCTGGCCGAAGCCAAGGCCAACAGCATGACCACTTTCCACGTGAGATATTTTAGTTCCACGGTTTTAAGTGGCTCAAACCAATGTGACTTAAGGAAATCCAACACCACGTGGGGGGGCTGAATATGCAGCACTCCTTTAACAAACGTCTGAACTTCAGGCAGTGAAGCCAGTTCTTTTTGGAAGAAAATCGACAGAGCCGAAATCTGGACCTTAATGGAACCTAATTTGAGGCCCATAGTCACCCCTGACTGTAGGAAGTGCAGAAATCGACCCAGCTGAAATTTCTCCGTTGGGGCCCTTCTGGCCTCACACCACGCAACATATTTTCGCCATATGCGGTGATAATGGTTTGCGGTCACCTCCTTCCTAGCTTTAATCAGCGTAGGGATGACTTCCTCCGGAATGCCCTTTTCCTCCAGGATCCGGCGTTCAACCACCATGCCGTCAAACGCAGTCGCAGTAAGTCTTGGAACAGACAGGGTCCCTGCTGCAGCAGGTCCTGTCTGAGCGGCAGAGGCCATAGGTCCTCTGAGATCATTTCTTGAAGTTCTGGGTACCAAGCTCTTCTTGGCCAATCCGGAACCACAAGTATAGTTCTTACTTCTCTCCTTCTTATTATTCTCAGTACCTTGGGTATGAGAGGCAGAGGAGGGAACACATAAACCGACTGGTACACCCACAGTGTCACTAGAGCGTCCACAGCTATCGCCTGAGGGTCCCTTGACCTGGCGCAATATCTTTTTAGCTTTTTGTTGAGGCGGGACGCCATCATGTCCACCTTTGGCCTTTCCCAACGGTGTACAACCGTTTGGAAGACTTCTGGATGAAGTCCCCACTCTCCCGGGTGGAGGTCGTGCCTGCTGAGGAAGTCTGCTTCCCAGTTGTCCACTCCCGGAATGAACACTGCTGACAGTGCTAACACATGATTTTCCACCCATCGGAGAATCCTTGTGGCTTCTGCCATCGCCATCCTGCTTCTTGTGCCGCCCTGACGGTTTACATGGGCGACCGCCGTGATGTTGTCTGACTGGATCAGCACCGGCTGGTGTTGAAGCAGGGGTCTTGCCTGACTTAGGGCATTGTAAATGGCCCTTAGTTCCAAAATATTTATGTGTAGGGAAGTCTCCTGACTTGTCCATAGTCCTTGGAAGTTTCTTCCCTGTGTGACTGCCCTCCAACCTCGAAGGCTGGCATCCGTGGTCACCAGGACCCAGTCCTGTATGCCGAATCTGCGGCCCTCTAGAAGATGAGCACTCTGCAGCCACCACAACAGCGACACCCTGGTCCTTGGAGACAGGGTGACCAGCCGATGCATCTGAAGATGCGATCCGGACCACTTGTCCAACAGATCCCACTGAAAGATCCTTGCATGGAACCTTCCGAATGGAATTGCTTCGTAAGAAGCCACCATCTTTCCCAGGACTTGCGTGCAGTGGTGCACCGACACCTGTTTTGGTTTTAGGAGGTCTCTGACTAGAGATGTCAACTCCATGGCCTTCTCCTCCGGGAGAAACACTTTTTTCTGTTCTGTGTCCAGAACCATCCCCAGGAACAGTAGACGCGTTGTAGGAACCAGCTGCGACTTTGGAATATTCAGGATCCAGCCGTGCTGTTGTAGCACTTCCCGAGCTAGTGCTACTCCGATCACCAACTGTTCCCTGGACCTCGCCTTTATAAGGAGATCGTCCAAGTACGGGATAATTAAAACTCCCTTTTTCCGAAGGAGTATCATCATTTCGGCCATTAGCTTGGTAAATACCCTCGGTGCCGTGGACAGACCAAACGGCAACGTCTGGAATTGGTAATGACAGTCCTGTACCACAAATCTGAGGTACTCCTGGTGAGGAGGGTAAATGGGGACATGCAGGTAAGCATCCTTGATGTCCAGTGATACCATGTAATCTCCCTCGTCCAGGCTTGCAATCACCGCTCTGAGCGATTCCATCTTGAACTTGAACCTTCTTATATAAGTGTTCAAGGATTTTAAATTTAAAATGGGTCTCACCGAACCGTCCGGTTTCGGTACCACAAACATTGTGGAATAGTAACCCCATCCTTGTTGAAGGAGGGGTACCTTGATTATCACCTGCTGAGAATACAGCTTGTGAATCGCCTCCAGCACTGCCTCCCTGTCCGGGGGAGCTGTCGGCAAGGCAGATTTGAGGAAACAGCAAGGGGGAGACGTCTCGAATTCCAGCTTGTACCCCAGAGATACTACCTGTAGAATCCAGGGATCCACCCGTGAAGAGCCCACTGGTCGCTGAAGTTCTTGATACGGGCCCCCACCGTAACTGGCTCCGCCTGTGGAGCTCCAGCGTCATGCGGTGGACTTAGAGGAAGCGGGGGAGGACTTTTCTTCCTGGGAACTGGCTGTATGTTGCAGCTTTTTCCCTCTACCTCTGCCTCTGGGCAGAAAGGACGCGCCTCTATCCCGCTTGCCTTTCTGGGGCCGAAAGGACTGTACCTGATAATACGGTGCTTTCTTTGGCTGTGAGTGAACATGGGGTAAAAATGCTGACTTCCCAGCAGTCGCTGTGGAAACAAGGTCCGAGAGACCATCCCCAAACAACTCCTCACCCTTGTAAGGCAAAACTTCCATGTGCCTTTTAGAATCTGCATCTCCTGTCCACTGCCGAGTCCACAATCCTCTCCTGGCAGAAATGGACATTGCGTTTATTTTAGATGCCAGCCGGCAAATATCCCTCTGTGCATCTCTCATGTATATATTGCTCTACGGTTAGCAATATAGTGTCCCTGTCTAGGGTATCAATGTTTTCCGACAGGGAATCTGATCACGCAGCTGCAGCACTGCACATCCATGTTGAAGCAATAGCCGGTCTCAGTATAATACCTGAGTGTGTATATACAGACTTCAGGATAGCCTCCTGCTTTCTATCTGCAGGCTCCTTTAGGACGGCCGTGTCCGGAGACGGTAGTGCCACCTTTTTTGACAGACGTGTGAGCGCTTTATCCACCCTAGGGGATGTCTCCCAACGTGACCTGTCCTCTGGCGGGAAAGGGTACGCCATTAGTAACTTTTTAGAAATTACCAGTTTCTTATCGGGGGAAGCCCACGCTTCTTCACACAATTCATTTAATTCATCAGATGGGGGAAAAACCACTGGTAGCTTTTTCTCCCCAAACATAATACCCTTTTTTGTGGTACCTGGGGTAATATCAGAAATGTGCAACACATTTTTCATTGCCGTAATCATATAACGAGTGGCTCTATTGGAATGTACACTAGTCTCATCGTCGTCGACACTGGAGTCAGTATCCGTGTCGACATCTGTGTCTGCCATCTGAGGTAATGGGCGTTTTAGAGCCCCTGATGGCTTTTGAGACGCCTGGGCAGGCACGGGCTGAGCAGCCGGCTGTCCCACATCTGCTATGTCGTCAAACCTTTTATGTAAGGAGTTGACACTGTCGCGTAATTCCTTCCACATGTCCACCCATTCAGGTGTCGACCCCGCAGGGGGTGACATCACATTTATCGGCACCTGCTCCGCCTCCACATAAGCCTCCTCATCAAACATGTCGACACAGCCGTACCGACACACCGCACACACACAGGGAATGCTCTGACTGAGGACAGGACCCCACAAAGTCCTTTGGGGAGACAGAGAGAGAGTATGCCAGCACACACCAGAGCACTATATAATGCAGGGATACACACTACACACAGTGATTTTTCCCCTATAGCTGCTATAATACACAGTTTTGCGCCTCAATTTAGTGCCCCCCCTCTCTTTTTTACCCTATTGAACCTGGAAACTGCAGGGGAGAGCCTTGGGAGCGTCCTTCCAGCGGAGCTGTGAGAGGAAATGGCGCCAGTGTGCTGAGGGAGATAGCCCCGCACCCTTCACGGCGGACTTCTCCCGCTTTTTTCAGGATATTTTTGGCAGGGGATTTTACACATATATAGTCTTACTGACTATATTATGTGTTATTTGCCAAGCTAAGGTATTTTTATTGCAGCCCAGGGCGCCCCCCCCCCCCAGCGCCCTGCACCCATCAGTGACTGGAGTGTGTGGTGTGCATGGGGAGCAATGGCGCACAGCTGCAGTGCTGTGCGCTACCTTAATGAAGACCGGAGTCTTCAGCCGCCGATTTCCTGGGCGTTCTTCTTGCTTCTGGCTCTGCAAGGGGGACGGCGGCGCGGCTCCGGGACCGGACGACCGAGGCTGGGCCTGTGTTCGATCCCTCTGGAGCTAATGCTGTCCAGTAGCCTAAGAAGCCCAAGCTAGCTGCAAGCAGGTAGGTTCGCTTCTTCTCCCCTCAGTCCCTCGTAGCAGTGAGTCTGTTGCCAGCAGATCTCACTGAAAATAAAAAACCTAAATATACTTTCTTTCTAAGAGCTCAGGAGAGCCCCTAGTGTGTAACCAGCTCGGCCGGGCACAAAATTCTAACTGAGGTCTGGAGGAGGGGTATAGAGGGAGGAGCCAGTGCACACCAGGTAGTCCTAAATCTTTCTTAGTTGTGCCCAGTCTCCTGCGGAGCCGCTATTCCCCATGGTCCTTACGGAGTTCCCAGCATCCACTAGGACGTCAGAGAAACATTTAAATTTTAATACCCAGGTAACTCACATTCTTTAAAAACATATAAGCATAAAATCTCCAATAGGAGTAGCAGCTCACACTCGGACACAGCTTCCAAACTGGTGAATTCAAGATGGAAAAAGTCAAAGTCCTCGTTTAGAAGATGTTCAACAAAGTGCCCACGGGAGTCATCCAAAACCACCTGCTTTACGCGTTTCAGACTTTAAAAGTCCTTCATCAGAAGCATGGTGGTGAAGTACAATGTTCATCTATTTATACCTTGGATAATTAACCAAAGAATACAGCTGAAACGGCCTCCCACCCTCTGTGTTTCCGGGCGCCCACAAACGGACATTCAAACCAACGAATCGCATATTAGCGGTCATCACGTCACTTCCGCTGAGTACAGGAAGCGTTCTCTTGCGTTCCACTCCGTTACAATGACCCAAGGAGCGAACACGTGAAATCCCGTTACGTCACTTCCGGTCGACGAATGGGCCGCATAATGCGTTCCACTGTACACCATGAATGCGGAAGCAGATTAGATGGCCGTAGTAGATCATCGCCATATCAACATTTTTTATAAAATATATAACTTTGTGGACGCATCCAGTTTCACAGGTGGTGGGAATCCTTAAAAAAAGAAAAACACATATGATGACTTATCAACCATAACTCGTAATTTTAAGGTATATGGAAAAATACAAGGGAGAATACATGGAGGAATATATAAAAGGCAAGAAGCTACAAGAAATGCTTTAACTCAAACTCCCCATTTAAACCTCTGGGGACTAGGGTCTTAAGTTGGTAAATCCATTTCATCTCTGCTTTAGAGAGTCTTAAGTCAACATCTCTGGATCTCCAATTTGCTTGAATTTGTTGAATACCCCAGAATGATTTAATAAAGCATTCTTTGGAATTATGCTTCTCCTTAAAATGTGCGGAGAAAGTATGAGAGTCAAGGCCCTTTTTGACATTGTAAACATGTTCAGCTAGGCGAGTTTTAAGATATCTTGTAGTCTTGCCTATATAAATTAAATTACATGTGCATTGTACCGCATAAACCACATTCTTGGAACAACAGGTAATAAAATCCTTTATCGGATATATTTTTCCATTTACTGTAAATTCTTTTATTTTTGATGGATTATTTTTAGTGGTTCTGCACATAAGACACAGGCCACAGCGATGGAAACCTTGTATCCTCAAACTAGTCCGTTTCACTTCTTCTACACTACTTTGAACTAATTTATTTTTAAGATTTGGTGCCCTTCTATAAATAAAAGAGGGTTTGTCAGGAAGTTCTTTTCCAATCACTGGATCTTTCAGAAGTAACGACCAATTCTTTTTGATACATTTTTCTATTTCCTTATGATTGGAACTATACCTACTGATAAAAGACCACAGGAATCCACTTTGCTTAGATTCCGAGGTTTTCTTTTTACATTTAAGTAATTCAGATCTATTAATAAGGTTAATACGATTCTCTGCCCTCTCCAATTCGATCATCTTATAACCCTTCTCTAAAAATCTTGATTTAGTTTCTTTCATCAGAGTTTGACAGACTTGAGGTTCAGAACAATTCCTCTTAATGCGGCTATATTGTCCAAAAGGAATCCCACTTAACCAGCTATCATGATGGAGACTATCTCTATAAATATAGCTATTGCAGTCTGTTAATTTACGATGATTTTTTGTATGGATTTCTCCATTTTTTATGTAAATACACAAGTCTAAGAAAGTTATCTCATTCTTACTGATCTGAAATGTCAGGGCAATATTGAAATCATTAAGATTAAGAGAATTACAGAAATTAATTAAATCATCATTAGATCCATTCCAGATGAACAAAACGTCATCAATGAACCTTTGCCAGGATACCAGGCCCGCCCCCAGCTTACCATTTTGCCAAACTGATCCCTCCTCCCAGTAGGACATGAAGAGGTTGGCATAGCTGGGGCGAACCTGGTACCCATGGCAGTCCCAATCATTTGCATATAATAAATGCCATAAAAAAAGAAATAATTATTTTTAAAAATAAATTATATTCCTTTCAGGATAAATTCTCTGGTTTCCAGATCCAGGTCACTTTGGTCTAAAAAGAAAGACACAGCTTCCAGACCCTTGACAGAGTCAATAATAGTATATAACGTACTAACATCAGCACTGCAGAGGATATAATCCTCAACCCAATTTATACTATTAATTTTAGTTAAAACATCAGTTGTGTCTTTAAGATATGCTCTGGTTTTTTTGACCAAAGGTTGTAAGAAACCATCTATTACTGCAGAAAGATTGCTAGTAATACTATTAGTCCCAGAAATTATAGGTCTTCCAGGGGGGTGTAGGGGGTCTTTATGGATTTTTGGCAAAATATATATGGTTGGTATTGACGGATTTTTTATGTTAATAAAATCACATTAATTTTGTGTCAAAACCCCTTTTCCCACTGCGGAGGATGTAAGATCTAGTAGTTCTTTTACTATTCTATTTGTGGGGTCTACTTTTAATTTTTTATAAGTATTTCCAGAGTTAAGTTGTTTATGGATCTCTCCCATATATGCATCTCTATCCAACAGGACCACACTCCCCCCTTTGTCAGCGGGCTTAATAATTAAGTTTTTATCTTCCTGAAGATTTTTTAGGGCCATATGTTCCCTCTTCGTGAGGTTGCACCTTGATAATTTTTTGGGGGCTGAAGTAAGCTCCTCCAATTCTTCACTAACAATCTTGTTAAAACAATCAATAAAACTTCCTTTACAGAAAGTAGGGCAAAAAGTTGATTTATTTTTATAATGGGATCTAGAGGAGGCTTCAGTGCTCTCTTCATTATTTTCTCCGACATTTTTACTCAAAAATAATTTTTTTACAGTTAATTTACGTATAAATTTTTGAAGATCGATGAATGTCTCAAATGGATCTGCTTTTATACTTGGAGCATATTTTAAACCTTTCATGAGGACTTTTTACTCATCTTCAGATAATTGTCTCTTACTGAGATTGAAGATTTTCATCCTATCTTTCTCTATCAGAGGTTCTGAGGATTCTACAATTGTAGATTTAATTTTTTGGGGGCTTTTTTTGGCCTCCTCTCTTTCCTCTCTTTGTTGGAGCTGACTTTTTCAGAACTTTCTTTTGTATCTGAAATCCCGCTCCGGAAAAGGTGAAACGGGATTAGTCCCATTCCAGTCATCTTGCAAAGGCAAATACCTATTCTCAGTAGTTCTAATTCCTCTTTGGAACCGGTCAAAATTATACGTAGATGGCCTTTGGCGTCTATCATTCCAAACTTCCTCTTTACTGTCATTTTTCCTCCATGTTTGTCTATCTGTTCTTTGTCTTAATTTCTTTCTATCCCCATAGTTAAACCTCCTCTTCTGTGTATATCTCTGATACTTGGGAGTTTCCAATTCCCTAGGTAATTTCATTGGTGCCTTAGGGGGTGGTGCTCTTACTTTAGTATTAACATTTTTTGAGACGGTGTATCAATCTGATCTTTATCACCCTGTACCTCAAAAGTTTTAATGGAAGCGTTTAGGATCTCTATTAAATTTGCGGATCTTCCTGTCTCTTAACTCTCTAGTTTCTTTATTAATTTTTCTCATAATTTCTTCTTCAGCTGTTTTGAAATCTTCTAATTCCTTGAATGGATTAATCAAGGTAAACAAATTGTTAATTTCATCATTAACCAAATTAAGAAACTTTTTCCGTTCTCTAAGAATTAAATCTATCAATTTGTGTGAACAATGATCTAAAATCATTTGCCATTCATTCTGAAAACTAATGTCCGTACCATTTGAAGGAAGGAGGTTTAGATATTTGCAGGCCTTTGGGGATCAAATTATCAGTCTGATATTTGTCTAAGGTAACAACCTCCCATCATAGCCTATTCTCTTTAAGCATGGCAAGTTCCAATTTCTTACATATGCTTTCTAAATCCTCTTCACAACAACTACTTTCAATAGTAGGGGTTTGAAACAGTTCTTTTACAGAAATATTTCTATTATCACGAAAAGTAAACATGTTTGCACCAGAAGTATGGGGTGAAAGGTGAGGGTAAACGAGGTATAGAAAGAAAACACCTTAACCACTGCGCAATACACTCCCAAATGCAGCCCAGGTTACTCTAGGTCCACCAAACCATATGCCAAAAAGAAAGAGAAAGAGAGATCCCTGTGGTGCAGAAGAGGAGTTACATGTAGAGCAAAATAAATAAATGTATAAGTAAATAGAACCAAATGCAGTCCTTTAGTCTCAAATCCTCCAAGGCAAGTCCTGGTTGTCTTTCGATTTGTTGTACCTCAAACGGGAGAGAGACACTTAGTGTAACACCATTTTAACAGTACACATAACCCATATTGAGGTAAGTATCACACTCACATTCGATAGGATAAATTAGGGCTCATCATCCCCCAGATTGGAAGTGATAACGTGGAATGTCTTCCTCCAATGAGATATATGTAAATATAAGAAGAGGAAATATAGTGCAACACTGTTTTTCATAAAAACATTTAAATTTTAATACCCAGGTAACTCACATTCTTTAAAAACATATAAGCATAAAATCTCCAATAGGAGTAGCAGCTCACACTCGGACACAGCTTCCAAACTGGTGAATTCAAGATGGAAAAAGTCAAAGTCCTCGTTTAGAAGATGTTCAACAAAGTGCCCACGGGAGTCATCCAAAACCACCTGCTTTACGCGTTTCAGACTTTAAAAGTCCTTCATCAGAAGCATGGTGGTGAAGTACAATGTTCATCTATTTATACCTTGGATAATTAACCAAAGAATACAGCTGAAACGGCCTCCCACCCTCTGTGTTTCCGGGCGCCCACAAACGGACATTCAAACCAACGAATCGCATATTAGCGATCATCACGTCACTTCCGCTGATTACAGGAAGCGTTCTCTTGCGTTCCACTCCGTTACAATGACCCAAGGAGCGAACACGTGAAATCCCGTTACGTCACTTCCGGTCGACGAATGGGCCGCATAATGCGTTCCACTGTACACCATGAATGCGGAAGCAGATTAGATGGCCGTAGTAGATCATCGCCATATCAACATTTTTTATAAAATATATAACTTTGTGGACGCATCCAGTTTCACAGGTGGTGGGAAACCTTAAAAAAAGAAAAACACATATGAAGACTTATCAACCATAACTCGTAATTTTAAGGTATATGGAAAAATACAAGGGAGAATACATGGAGGAATATATAAAAGGCAAGAAGCTACAAGAAATGCTTTAACTTAAACTCCCCATTTAAACCTCTGGGGACTAGGGTCATAAGTTGGTAAATCCATTTCATCTCTGCTTTAGAGAGTCTTAAGTCAACATCTCTGGATCTCCAATTTGCTTGAATTTGTTGAATACCCCAGAATGATTTAATAAAGCATTCTTTGGAATTATGCTTCTCCTTAAAATGTGCGGAGAAAGTATGAGAGTCAAGGCCCTTTTTGACATTGTAAACATGTTCAGCTAGGCGAGTTTTAAGATTTCTTGTAGTCTTGCCTATATAAATCAATTTACATGTGCATTGTACCGCATAAACCACATTCTTGGAACAACAGGTAATAAAATCCTTTATCGGATATATTTTTCCATTTACTGTAAATTCTTTTATTTTTGATGGATTATTTTTAGTGGTTCTGCACATAAGACACAGGCCACAGCGATGGAAACCTTGTATCCTCAAACTAGTCCGTTTCACTTCTTCTACACTACTTTGAACTAATTTATTTTTCTCTAACGTCCTAAGTGGATGCTGGGGACTCCGTAAGGACCATGGGGAATAGCGGCTCCGCAGGAGACTGGGCACATCTAAAGAAAGCTTTAGGACTAACTGGTGTGCACTGGCTCCTCCCCCTATGACCCTCCTCCAAGCCTCAGTTAGATTTCTGTGCCCGACGAGAAGGGTGCACACTAGGGGCTCTCCTGAGCTTCTTAGTGAAAGTTTTAGTTTAGGTTTGTTATTTTCAGTGAGACCTGCTGGCAACAGGCTCACTGCATCGAGGGACTAAGGGGAGAAGAAGCGAACTCACCTGCGTGCAGAGTGGATTGGGCTTCTTGGCTACTGGACATTAGCTCCAGAGGGACGATCACAGGTCCAGCCTGGATGGGTCCCGGAGCCGCGCCGCCGGCCCCCTTACAGAGCCAGAAGAGCGAAGAGGTCCGGAAAAATCGGCGGCAGAAGACGTTCCTGTCTTCAATAAGGTAGCGCACAGCACTGCAGCTGTGCGCCATTGCTCTCAGCACACTTCATACTCCGGTCACTGAGGGTGCAGGGCGCATGGGGGGGGCGCCCTGAGACGCAATAAAACATTACAGAAATACCTTACATGGCAAAAAATGCATCACATATAGCTCCTGGGCTATATGGATGCATTTAACCCCTGCCAGTATATACAAAAAACCGGGAGATAAGGCCGCCGAAAAGGGGGCGGAGCCTATCTCCTCAGCACACTGGCGCCATTTTCCCTCACAGCTCAGTTGGAGGGAAGCTCCCTGGCTCTTCCCTGCAGACAGAAAGGGTTAAAAAAAAGACAGGGGGGCACTAATTAGGCGCAGTATTAAAACATACAGCAGCTATAAGGGGAAAAACACTTATATAAGGTTATCCCTGTATATATATAGCGCTCTGGTGTGTGCTGGCATACTCTCCCTCTGTCTCCCCAAAGGGCTAGTGGGGTCCTGTCCTCTATCAAAGCATTCCCTGTGTGTGTGCTGTGTGTCGGTACGTTGGTGTCGACATGTATGAGGAGAAAAATAATGTGGAGACGGAGCAGAGTGTCTGTAACAGTGATGTCACCCCCTAGGGGGTCGACACCTGAGTGGATGTACTGTTGAAAATTACGTGACAGTGTCAGCTCTATATAAAAAAACAGTGGTTGACATGAGACAGCCGGCTACTCAGCTTGTGCCTGTCCAGACGTCTCATAGGCCGTCAGGGGCTCTAAGCGGCCGTTACCTCAGATGGCAGATACAGACGCCGACACGGATACTGACTCCTGTGTCGACGGTGAAGAGACAACCGTGATTTCCAGTAGGGCCACACGTTACATGATTGAGACAATGGAAAATGTTTTTATACATTTCTGATAATACGAGTACCACCAAAAAAGGGGTATTATGTTCGGTGAGGGAAAAACTTCCTGTAGTTTTCCGGAATCTGAGAAATAAAATGAGGTGTGTGATGATGCGTGGGTTTCCCCCCGATAACAATTAATAATTTCTTAAAAGTATTGGCTGCATACCCTTTCCCGCCAGAGGTTAGGATGCGTTGGGAAACACCCCCTAGGGGGGATAAGGCGCTCACACGCTTGTAAGAACAAGGGCTCTACCCTCTCATGAGATGGCCGCCCTTAAGGATCCTGCTGATAGAAAGCAGGAGGGTATCCAAAAAAGGTATTTACACACATACTGGTGTTATACTGCGACCAGCTATCGCCTCAGCCTGGAGGTGCAGTGCTGGGTTGGCATGGTCGGATTCCCTGACTGGAAATATTGATATCCTAGATAAGGATAGTATATTATTGCCTATAGAGCATTTAAAAGATGCATTTCTATATATGCATGATGCACAGCGGAATAATTGCCGACTGGCATCAAGTATAAGTGCGTTGTCCAATTCTACCAGTAAAATGGTCAGGTGATGCGGATTCCAAACGGCATTTGGAAGTATTGCCTTTGAAAGGGGACATTTGGGGTCGGTCTTTTAGACCTGGTGGCCACGGCAACAGCTGGGAAATCCACGTTTGTACCCCAGGTCGCCTCTCAAAATAAGACGCCGTATTATCAGGCGCAGTCCTTTGTTGGCAAGCGGACAAAAGGTTCCTCTTTTCTGCTCGTGACAGAGGGAGAGGAAAAAGGCTGCAGAGATCAGCCAGTTCCCACGAACAGAAACCCTTTCCCGCCTCTGCCAAGCCCTCAGTATGACGCTAGGGCTTTACAAGCTCAGGCACGGTGGGGGCCCGTTCTCAATGAATTTCAGTGCGCAGTGGGCTCACTCGCAAGTAGACCCCTGGATCCTTCAGGTAATATCTCAGGGGTACATATTGGAATTCGAGACGTCTCCCCCTCGCCGTTTCCAAAAGTCGGCTTTACCGACGTCTCCCTCTGACAGGGAGGCAGTTTTGGAAGCCATTCACAAGCTGTATTCCCAGCAGGTGATAATCAAGGTACCCCTCCTGCAACAGGGAACGGGGTATTATTCCACACTATTGTGGTACCGAAGCCAGACGGCTCGGTGAGACCGATTCTAAAATCTAAAATCTTTGAACACTTACATACAGAGGTTCAAATTCAAGATTGAGTCACTCAGAGCAGTGATTGCGAACCTGGAAGAAGGGGACTACATGATGTCTCGGGACATCAAGGATGCTTACCTTCATGTCAAAATTTACCCTTCTCACCAAGGGTACCTCAGGTTATGGTACAGAACTGTCACTATCAGTTCAGACGCTGCCGTAGGGATGGTCCACGGCACCCCGGGTCTTTACCAAGGTAATGGACGAAATGATATCCCTACGAAGGAAGGAAATTTTAGTTATCCCTTACTTGGACGATTCCCTGATAAGGGTAAGATCCAGGGAACAGTTGGAGGTCGGTGTAGCACTATCTCAGGTAGTGTTGCGGCAGCACGATTGGGTTCTCAATATTCCAAAATCGCAGCTGGTTCCGACGACTTGTCTTCTGTTTCCTAGGGATGATCCTGTGTTTCTCCCGGAAGAGAAAGCCAGGGAGTTATCCGAGCTAATCAGGAACCTCCTAAAACCGAACCAAGTCTCAGTGCATCAATGCACAAGGGTTCTGAAAAAAAAAAAAAAAAAAATGGTGGCTTCCTACGAAGCAATCCCATTCGTTAGATTCCACGCAAGAACTTTCCAGTGGAACCTACTGGACAAATGGTCCGGGTCGCATTTTCAGATGCATCAGCGGATAACCCTGTCACCAAGGACAAGGGTATCCATCCTGTGGTGGTTGCAGAGTGCTCATCTTCTAGAGGGCCGCAGATTCGGCATTCAGGACTGGGTCCTGGTGACCACGGATGCCAGCCTGCGAGGCTGGGGAGCAGTCACACAGGGAAGGAATATCCAGGGCTTAGGGTCAAGCCTGGATACATCACTTCACATAAATATCCTGAAGCTAAGGGCCATTTACAATGCTCTAAGCTTAGCGAGACCTCTGCTTCAAGGTCAGCCGGTGTTGATCCAGTCGGACAACATCATGGCAGTCACCCACGTAAACAGACAGGGTGGCACAAGAAGCAGGAGGGCAATGGCAGAAGCTGCAAGGATTCTCCGCTGGGCGGAAAATCATGTAATAGCACTGTCAACAGTATTCATTCTGGGAGTGGACAACGGGGAAGCAGACTTCCTCAGCACGACCTCCACCCGGGAGAGTGGGGACTTCACCCAGAAGTCGTCCACATGATTAAAAAACTCGACAGGTATTGCGCCAGGTCAAGAGACCCTCAGGCAATAGTTGTAGACGCTCTGGTAACACCGTGGGTGTACCAGTCAGTGTATGTGTTCCCTCCTCTGCCTCTCATACCCAAGGTACTGAGATTGATAAGATGGAGAGGAGTAAGCACTATATTCGTGGCTCCGGATGGGCCAAAAAGGACTTGGTAACCGGAACTTCAAGAGAGGCTCACGGAGGATCCGTGGCCTCTACCTCTAAGAAAGGACTTGCTCCAGCAAGGACCCTGTCTGTTCCAAGAAGTACCGCGGCTGCGTTTGACGGCATGGCGGTTGAACACCGGATCCTGGAAAAAAAAAGGCATTCCGGATGAAGTCATCCCTATCCTGATCAAAAGCCAGGAAGGATGTAACCGCAAAAACATTATCACCGCAATTGGCGAAAATATGTTGCGTAGTGCGAGGCCAGTAAGGCCCGACGGAGGAAATTCAACTGGGTCGATTCCTACATTTCCTGCAAACAGGAGTGTCTATGGGCCTGAAATTGGGGTCCATTAAGGTTCAGATTTCGGCCCTGTCAATTTTCTTCCAAAAAAGAACTAGCTTCAGTCCCTGAAGTTTAGACGTTTGTAAAAGGGGTACTGCATATACAGCCTCCTTTTGTGCCTCCAGTGGCAATTTGGGATCTCAATATAGTTTGGGTTCCAAAAGTCACATTGGTTTGAACCACTTAAATCTGTGGAGTTAAAATATCTCACATGGAAAGTGGTCATGCTGTTGGCCCTGGCCTGGGCCAGGCGCGTGTCAGGATTGGCGGCTTTATCCTGTAAAAGCCCTTATCTGATTTTCCATTCGGACAGGGCGGAATTGAGGACTCGTCCTCAGTTTCTCCCTAAGGTGGTTCCAGCGTTTTCACCTGAACCAACCTATTGTGGTGCCTGCGGCTACTAGGGACTTGGAGGAATCCAAGTTGCTGGATGTTGTCAGGGCCCTGAAAATATGTTCCAGGACGGCTGGAGTCAGGAAATCTGACTCGCTGTTTATCCTGTATGCACCCAACATGCTGGGTGCTCCTGCTTCTAAGCAGACTATTGCTCATTGGATTTGTAGTACAATTCAGCTTGCACATTCTGTGGCAGGCCTGCCACAGCTAAAATCTGTAAAAGCCCGTTCCACAAGGAAAGTGGGCTCATCTTGGGCGGCTGCCCGAGGGGTCTCGGCTTTACAACTTTGCCGAGCAGCTACTTGGTCAGAGGCAAACACGTTTGCTAAATTCTACAAATTTGATACCCTGGCTGAGGAGGACCTGGAGTTCTCTCATTCGGTGCTGCAGAGTCATCCGCACTCTCCCGCCCGTTTGGGAGCTTTGGTATAATCCCCATGGTCCTTACGGAGTCCCCAGCATCCGCTTAGGACGTTAGAGAAAATAAGAATTTACTTACCGATAATTCTATTTCTCGTAGTCCGTAGTGGATGCTGGGCGCCCATCCCAAGTGCGGATTGTCTGCAATACTTGTACATAGTTATTGTTACAAAAATCGGGTTATTATTGTTGGGAGCCATCTTTTCAGAGGCTCCTCTGTTATCATACTGTTAACTGGGTTCAGATCACAAGTTATACGGTGTGATTGGTGTGGCTAGTATGAGTCTTACCCGGGATTCAAAATCCTTCCTTATTGTGTACGCTCGTCCGGGCACAGTTTCCTAACTGAGGCTTGGAGGAGGGTCATAGGGGGAGGAGCCAGTGCACACCAGTTAGTCCTAAAGCTTTCTTTAGATGTGCCCAGTCTCCTGCGGAGCCGCTATTCCCCATGGTCCTTACGGAGTCCCCAGCATCCACTACGGACTACGAGAAATAGAATAATCGGTAAGTAAATTCTTATTTTAAGATTTGGTGCCCTTCTATAAATAAAAGAGGGTTTGTCAGGAAGTTCATTTCCAATCACTGGATCTTTCAGAAGTAACGACCAATTCTTTTTGATACATTTTTCTATTTCCTTATGATTGGAACTATACCTACTGATAAAAGACCACATGAATCCACTTTGCTTAGATTCCGAGGTTTTCTTTTTACATTTAAGTAATTCAGATCTATTAATAAGGTTGATACGATTCTCTGCCCTCTCCAATTCAATCATCTTATAACCCTTCTCTAAAAATCTTGATTTAGTTTCTTTCATCAGAGTTTGACAGACTTGAGGTTCAGAACAATTCCTCTTAATGCGGCTATATTGTCCAAAAGGAATCCCACTTAACCAGCTATCATGATGGAGACTATCTCTATAAATATAGCTATTGCAGTCTGTTAATTTACGATGATTTTTTGTATGGATTTCTCCATTTTTGATGTAAATACACAAGTCTAAGAAAGTTATCTCATTCTTACTGATCTGAAATGTCAGGGCAATATTGAAATCATTAAGATTAAGAGAATTACAGAAATTAATTAAATCATCATTAGATCCATTCCAGATGAACAAAACGTCATCAATGAACCTTTGCAGGATACCAGGCCCGCCCCCAGTCTTGCATCATATGCCGAAAAAGGGATATTTGTAGGAGGACACATCTGTATAATAGGGGCAAACAATAGTACTGGAAAGTGTATCTACACTTACATCCAGATCAGCATAGCCCGCAGTTGCCCTGACACGTCCTCACTGATTATAGCCTACGTGAGACAGGCCCATTCCAGCTCAGTTACGCCTCTTAAGCCATAAATTTGATGCGCATACAACTCTGCATCCCCTGTACTTGCATGTGCAGTGCGAAACACACAAGATATGCTCCGCAAAAAAGCGCGCGTTCAGCTGCACATAAACCCCCTAATCTCTGCAGCCCTGTGACTTACTATAAGTGTTACAACTCGCCACAATAATAATGATAACAGTGATTAAATATTTTAACAAAGAAGTCAGATTTTGACGGCAAATAAAAAGATCCAGATCCATCTAATCTGGCCTAGTTTCTAATTCATAATAATAGTTAAGCATAATATTTAAATGAACAGATAAATGCATAATTAAACATATTAGCATTATGTTTATCCTGTGCTCTTTTGACTTCTCTTACTGTAGAAGTCCCCACTATGCCATGGTTCTATCTTTTCAGAAATATGTTCTTTCTTATATTAACTTTCAGTTTTCCTCCCTCTAAACTTAAAGTGCGTCCTCATGTGTTAGAAATATTATGTTTAAGAAACACTCTGAGTAATTATACTTTCAATGTATTGGAATGTTTCTATCCTATCACCCACATTTGTCTTTTCTTTAGCTTTATGGGGCTGATATTGAGTCTGACGCAGTTGTGTCCGTCCTTGTGTCTCTTGCCGTAGTTGTGTCTGTGACTTTATGTAAATGCCGCTACAAAGCCCTACCCTGGTGTACATCCGTGTGTCTGAATGTGCAGGACTGAGAGGCCCACTGTCAGTGTCTATAGACGCTCTTACCATGTGGTAAGAGCACATTGAGGCGAAAAGGTTTTTTCACAGTAAGGACAATACATGTTTGGAATTCCCTGCCTGAGAGAGTAGTAACTGCAGACTCTGTCAACACCTTTAAGAATGGGTTAGATAAATTTCTACTGGATAAAGATATTCAGGGTTATGGTGCCTAGGCACGCATTATAGTTAATATAACTAGTCCTAACATAAAAATAACTAGTCCTAAAATAAGACTGCATAGGAGACCACAAATAGGTTGAACTCGATGTACAATTGTCTTTTTTCAACCTTAGTTACTACTATATGGTATGTCTTTATATGCACCATCAGGTGCATTGCATCCATTGACACTTGCACTATCCCATATGAGAGTGGTTGAGCGTCTCTGTATATAACCGCTATCAGCAACACACCTGCAATGTGCCCATAAGACACAGTATCTCTGTGCATCTTATTAGCCACCCACATGTCCAATAATGCCACTTCTACTTCTGCTACCGTCCTTCTCAACTTGTTCTGCAGCTCTGTACAAAACAAAAATCTGGACGTATGTGCGCTGCAACTCGCAACATTGTCCAGTTGTGGGAATATTGGCATAGCACGTAAATCAGGCGCTGTGTGTTCAGCTTTTGAAGTCTTTCTCAATAAGTTTGATTAGTTTTATTTGTATAGGTCAGTGGAAAGCTATATCATCCTGAGCCTTGGCTGCTTGCCATTGTTTTATGGCTTCCATAACCCCCTTCTAATCTTATTGCCGTATTTGTTCACTACATAGATCTGGTGGAAATTTATTCATGGTAGGTAATAGCAGTTCTTTAAATCTTGCAAATGACCTTCTAATCACAGACAGTTAAGACCAAGTGATATAAGAAGACTTATTGCCACCAAGTGGTAACAGTAGAGTAATAGTATTAGTTTCAGAGACTATTAATGTTTTTATTATGCTCACTGATTTTCAATTGCATTTTCCAAAAACTTACATCCAGAATATTTATTGTTGTAGTCTACACACTTGTGCATGTTAGAGGCCACGTTCTAAGCTTCTAGAATTGGCATTTTGCAAATGGATTAGTAATTGGACCTTGTAGTGCAATACCTGAGCGCCATATGCGAGGAAAAAATTATGCCCAATGCAAAAGTTGAGTTCTGTGTCTGTGATCACACGTGCCAATACTACCTCTTCAGGGTCCAGAGATGAGTTTAGTCATTCATTCATACGTGAAGTTGAATGGCTGGACGATGACTTCTGGCATATGTGGCATGGTGGTATGTTCACAACGTCAATAGAAGTCATCCCCTGACATTATTCATAATGGTCCAAAGTAAGCTAATTCATTTTATTAGCTTCATTATTTGGTATCATGGTTTTGGCACCATGCATAGTGCTATATTAGCCCTATATATAGCCATATATTAGCAGCAGTCATACATGTGATCAGCTTTAGCGGGATGAAGTCATCATCCGTATGGTCAGAAACCTGAAATCCACAATTTTTGGTGGCAGGATCCCGACAGGTCAAAATGACAACAATTGCTAATGGAAAGTATGAGGGTTAGGGTTCAGCTGAGGGAGGGGAAGTTTAGGGTTAGGCTGCGGGGAAGGTGGGGGCAGACCATTAGGGTTAGGCTGTCGGAGATTAGGGTTAAGCTGTGGGAAGGGAGGGGAGAGTCAGGGTTTGGTTTAGTCATATATTACTTAACAAAAATTTTCCAGCATTTTCACCATTGGGATTCCGCCGCCAGCATTCTGATGGTCGGGATGCTGACGGTCAGGATTCCGTACCCAGCCCGGCGGGTCAAGATTTGATCAGTGGACAGCTATTGGCTCACAAACTACTGCTGCTATCTGTGAAATTCTCACCAGCTGCATAGTTTATAAAAAAAATTCCAGTTTCATTATAGATATAACATTTCGATGTGTAACATATGATCCCTGTTTTTTTGTATTTTACATTACCAATATGTTTTGTATATATGTTCATGTTGTGTGTACATTTATTTTGAATATAATATAATTTATTTGTTTTTTTAAACTAAAGTCTTATCAGCAAGTAATTGCCAAAATGTAAGCAGTTGTACTACTAGATCTCATGCTGTAAATATTCATATGTGACTTTTTTGTGCAAATTATTTTTATTGAGTTTCAAACAAACCAGAGGATAACAAATACAGTATATTTGCAGGGTGGGCAGATATAACATGTGCAGAGAGTTATATTTGGGTGGGGTGTGTTCTAACTGAAATCTAAATTGCAGTGTAAAAATAAAGCAGTCAGTATTTACCCTGCACAGAAACAATATAACCCACCCATATCTAACTCTCCCTGCACATGTTGTATCTGGCCCCCTTGCAGTGCACATGGGCCCTCATTCCGAGTTGTTAGCTCGCTAGCTACTTTTAGCAGAAATGCAAACACAAAGCCGCCGCCCTCTGGGAGTGTATCTTAGCATAGCAGAATTGCTAACGAAAGATTAGCAATTGGTAACGAAAGCAATTTCCTTGCAGTTTCTGAGTAGCTCCAGACCTACTCCTAGATTGCGATAACCTCAGTCCGTTTAGTTCCTGGTTTGACGTCACAAACACGCCCAGCGTCCGGCCAGCCACTCCTCCGTTTCTCCAGCCACTCCTGCGTTTTTACCTGGCATGCCTACGTTTTTTAGCACACTCCCTGAAAACGGACAGTTTCTGCCCAGGAACACCCACTTCCTGTCAATCACACTACGATCAGCAGAGCGACTGAAAAGCTTCATTCACCTGTGAGTAAAATAGCATAGTTTTGTGAAAAATTGCTTAGCGCGTGCGCCCTGCTGTGCATACGTATACGCAGAACTACCGGATTTTAGCCTATTAGCAATTCTGCTAAAATTAGCAGCGAGCGAACAACTCGGAATGAGGGCCTTGGTTTTGTCCATTAGCTAACAAATTTGCTGCTGTTGCTGCGATCATATCTGAATTACCCCCATTGTTTCTTTCATCTTAATGGCTATGGGGATAATTCAGACCTGATCGTAGTAGTAAATTTGTTAGCAGTTGGGCAAAACCATGTGCACTGCAGGGGGGGCAGATATAACATTTGCAGAGAGTTTTTAGATTTGTTTCTGTGCAGGGTAAATACTGGCTGCTTTATTTTTACACTGCAATTTAGATTTCAGTTTGAACACACCCCACCCAAATCTAACTCTCTCTGCACATGTTATATCTGCGACACGCTGCTGCGGCCCGCTCCCCGTTCGGTCCGGCCACGTCTGCGTTGGCCAGGCCGCGCCTACGAAACGGCGGCCAAACACCGATGTTCCGCCCCCTCCCGCCCATCGATCGCCTCTGCCTGTCAATCAGGCAGAAGCGATCGCAGCCCTGCAACGCCCTTTGGCCGTCTGGCATGCGCCGGCACACTACGGCGCCGGCGCATGCACAGTAGAGACCTGTTTGCTCGACTGCGAAAAACAGCAGCGAGTGAACGGGTCAGAATGACCACCATGGTTTTGCCCAACTGCTAACAAATTTGCTGCTGCGATCAACTCTGAATTTACCCCCTTTGTAACTTGTTATGTTCAAAATTAAAAGGTCATGATTTCAGAAATGTTGAAAAATATTTTTTTTATTGATTGCAGAAAAAAACTTAGATTATTGTAGTCTATGTTTCTGTGTGGATGTTTGTTCCTTTTTTTTTGTATTGATGTAATTTTTTTTCCTTGCAATAAATGTTTTTAATGAAATATTTCAATAACTGAGTTCTGTATCACTGACGATTTATGTAACTTATGTTTTGTAATTTCATTGTACACTAGACTAGTAATGGGGCCCACACACGGTTCTATTTGTGTTAGGTGAGATTTGAGCCTATACAATCTGTGCTATGCGATTTGGACTAAGTGGGGTATGCTATTTGAACTACATCCGATCTTGAATACACTACAATGTACCATGGGGGTCATTCTGAGTTGTACGCTCGCTAGCTAGTTTTAGCAGCCGTGCAAACGCTATACTGCCGCCCACTGGGGAGTGTATTTTAGCTTAGCAGAAGTGCGAACACTTGTACAGCCGAGCTCTGCAAAAACAGTTTTTGCAGTGTCAGAGTAGCTCTGAACCTACTCGGCGCTTGCGATCACTTCAGCCTATTCGTGTCCGGATTTGACGTCATACACCCGCCCAGCGAACGCCCAGCCATGCCTGCGTTTTTTCAGACACGCCTGCATTTTTGCAAACACTCCCTGAAAACGGTCAGTTGACACCCAGAACGCCCCCTTCCTGTCAATCTTCTTACGGCCGTCAGTGCGAAGAAAAACTTCGCTAGAACCTGAGCACAACCACAAAGGGCTTACGTCACGCGTGCGCATTGCGGGGCATACGCATATTTGCTGCAGTCATGACAAACAGCCCCTCTTGGTACACCAGGTCATGTAAGAATCTTCTAGCATCAGACATCTTTATTGCTGAAAATGCTCCTTGGATTGACCCTCTCACACATAAAAAGGTCCCGTGTTGATTGGTAAATTACTGGGTAAATGTTCCTGAAAGAGGTATCACTGGAGTATACCGGCAGTGGCATCCCATCTGTCGGATTCGAGTCCCCTTACGGGCTCGCTGCGCTCGCCATGCTTCGGGCCTATATTCCCACTTGGTTGGTGGTTAGTATCCAGAAAGTTGTAAATGCCATAAAGAAAAAGTAATTACCTACTACTACTACTACTGCTGCTGCTGGCTGACAATGTCATACACAGAGATGATGGTAGCTCACACAATGTCTATTGCCAAGGGACTGACTGAAATCACTGTGAGACAGTAAGCCATATGGAGGAGATAACCTAAATACTGTATGCGCTGCTGCAAGTACTGGTCAACTGTCACTGGGTAGTCAGCTGTTGGTAACTGTAAAGAGATCCTATTGCCAAGTCAGCATCAATGCCGTTTCTAGTGGTGGGCTAGCCGTGCGGTCGCACAGGGCACCCATCGCGGCACTTTCCAATGCCCCTCACTGCTCCCCCTCCTCCCTATTATTAGTACTCCGCTCGGGGGGCGGAGTTTCCTGGGACGACACGTTTGTGTTGTGACATCACAACACAACATGTAATTTCTCGAAACTCGACCCCCTGAGCGGAGTACTATGACAGGGAGGTGGAGGAGAAGGGGGAGTAAGTAACAGGCAAGCAGGCTGGCTGACAACAAGCATTACACACCACTAGCCTGGCATTACACACCCCTGGCATTACACACCCCTGGCAACTAGCATTACCCGTACAATAAGCATTACACACCTCTGGTACTAGAATTACGAAACCCTGGCATTACACACCCCAGGCAACTAGCATTACCCCTGACAACAAGCATTACGCAACCCTGGCAACTAGCATTACGCAACCCTGGCAACTACTAGCATTACCCCTGAGCCCTGGCAATGAGCATTGCACACCCCTGGCACCAAGCATTACAGACCACTGGCAACGAGCATGACACCCGCCCCCAGAGTATGAAACCCGTGGCAACGAGAATGGATCCAAGAGCATGAAACCCCTGGCAACGAGAATGACACCCAGCGCATGGCAACGAGCAGGTAATTTTAAAAGTAATTATGTAGGGCATAATGTATTGCGGCGTGTGGCATAATATGGTGCAAGGTGCATTACTGTGTGAGGCTTAACAATAATAATAAATGTTACAAAGTAACAATCAAATTGCTCCGCTGGGCACCATATAGTGGCCGCCGGCGCGCAAAAACTGGAATTCCCCTTAGTGGTGAGGAGCAGCCTTTTATTATAAAGGATTATAATAGCCAAATGGTGAAATAGGTCACAGGCAATGGAAATCAAAACATTAAGCTTGTAAACATAACTTGTGCATTTATAGACATTGGGGGTAAATCTGAGTTGATCGCAGCAGGAACTTTGTTAGCAGTTGGGCAAAACCATGTGCACTGCAGGGGAGGCAGATATAACATTTGCAGAGAGAGTTAGATTTGGGTGGGTTATATTGTTTCTATGCATGGTAAATATTGGCTGCTTTATTTTTACACTGCAATATAGATTGCAGATTGAACACACCACACCCAAATCTAACTCTCTCTGCACATGTTATAGCTGCCTCCCCTGCAGTGCACATGGTTTTGCCCAATTGCTAACAAAGTTCCTGCTGCGATCAACTTGGAATTACCCCCATTATCTTAGTAGATGTTATACTGGTTCCAACTGTGCACTAATGTTACAATTACTTAAAGTGCGGTAGATTAAGTGATTTTAATGAAAAACAAATGAGAGGATAGATCAAAGGCGATAACAAATGGAATAAATTTTGATATACGTCACATGTTATGATGTCCTTTTGGATATTCACTCTTTCAATTATCTCATGATATCCAGATGTCAAACATGAAAAAAAGAGAGATGGTACACATAAATGGGTGGTATTGCTTTAAACACTGATTGAACAACCTATGAGTGTCCAGAAAAACGAAGCCTAAAGTGCCGGACCCAATTTGATAGTAGATGAGAATAGTATCTCGCCACCAATTTGCCAATATTTTGTGGACGTACCGAAACTCACATCAGAATATATAAGAACAGGTGTATAAAGGTATCTTTAAGATGCTATATCCCACGTGATGTTAGACAGAAAGAAAGCTACTTCAGAAGACGTACCCCACTCACTTTGGAGGGGGATTATTTCCACGTAT